>NC_064560.1:7562500-7869166 GCF_937001465.1 Orcinus orca | reverse complement strand
ACACACACTGGTGTTAGGCAATTCTTTTAACGTCTCTTGGCCTCAGTTTTCCCACCTGTAAAATGGGGCTAATGGTATTTATCTCCCAGAGTTGTTGTGAAGATTGAGTTAATCCATGTAAAGCAGTCAGAACAGAGAGCAAAGTCACATTAGGCAGAAACAGGTCTCACTTACTGGCCTCTCCCTTGTGCCAGGAGCAGCTGTCCTGAGAGGTCTGTGTGAATCAACTCATTTAATTCCCACAAGATCCCTGTGAGGTGATTACTGTTACTATCCTCCCTTTTCTGGATGATGAAACAAAGGCTTAAGAGAAGTTAAGTGATGGCAGAGCATGGCTGATTGGCTGTGCCAAAGGAGGGTCACATCTCCATGAGTAATTCTGCTCCTGCACAAGTTAACACCTTTCAAAATGTGTGGATCTAGGGAATTCCCTTGCGGTTCAGTGGTTAGGACTCTGCACTCTCACTGCCGAAGGTGCGGGTTCAATCCCTGGTTGGGGAACTAAGATCCCGCAAGCTGCACAGCAGGGCCAAACAAAACAAAGAATGTGAGGCTCTTGGGGACGGCGTATGCAGGAAGCACCGTGTGCAGCCTGAAAATCTCATCAGTCGTAGGGCTCTGATATCGGCAGGGCCCAGCCTGCAGTTTTCCCCAGCTGGAAGTTGGGATGCTTTCCTTTCCGAGTCCCCATTTCCCTAGAACTTCACTTCAAATACACCTTTCCTGTGACTCTTAACTCTCTATTCTCACCCAACTCAGCCAACCCCTTTCTTCTAGGTTCCCTGAGTGCCTTAGTCTCTTTGGGCTCCTGTAACAAAAATACCATAGACTGGGTGGCTTATAAACAACAAAGGTTTATTTCTCACGGTTTCGGAGGGTGGAAGTCTGAGATCAGGTGCCAGCCTGACTGGGTTCTAAGGAAGACCCTCTTGCAAGTTACAGAGGCTGCCTTCTCCTTATATCTGCCCACAGCAGAGAGTAGAGAGGGCAAGAAAGCTCTTGGCTCCTGTTAGAGCACTAATCCCATCATGAGGGCCCCATCCTCATGACCTCATCAATCCCAATCACCTCCCAAGGCCACCCTTCCAATACCATCATACTGGGGGTGGGGTTTCAACGCAAGAATTTTGGGGACATAAGCATTCAGTCTGTAACTCTGAGCACTTGGTTTCAGTTGTTGATTTTTCACCCCTATAGCCTAGGAGTCACCCACCTTTGCCTTCTAGACAAGGTTACACTTTTTATACCCAGATTACTATGGTGCCAGCCCACCTCCATCAAAAGGACCCCTGCTATTTCTGAGCATTTTCTGAGGCCCTGTCTTCAGTATGTTCTGGAACAAACAGCTCTGGGTGCTTGGTTCTAGCCCTCCATCTATAGTTCTGTCCCTGCCACCTCCTCCATTGCTGGTGACCCTGGAGACATTGCCTCTCCTAGCCCAGACCCTGAGACTCCAATTCTGGTTTTGGGACTGGGGACACTGCTCTTTCTTTCTTCCCTGCACAACTCTGTCCTAAGCCTAATATCCCAAACCACGACTGAGACCAGGCTGCAACTTTTATAGGCCTTATTGAACATTCAACAAGAGTGCAAAGAAAAATGGAAATTGCCCTACAGGCACAGTCCCACCCTACCATCTGGTACACGGCCAGCATCCCACATAGAACCTGGACAGTGTCCAAGGAGTGAGCCCAGGCTACCCAGCATCACCCCATGCCCAGGTCTCTCCAGGCCTCAGTTTCAGAAAAACTGTCTTCTCGGATCCTAAGAGAGGGAGTATTTATTCCCAACCCCCATCTCAAATCCACTTCGCTGGGGCTTTGATTTTAGCCTCCATCTCAGGAAGATGGCTGGAGAGAGCACTGATTCACCCCAGAGAAAACCCCACCTGTAACCACCCAAGTGTTATCTGGTCCTTGTCCCCAGAAACTGAAACACAGTCACTTGGTTAATAAAGTAATTAATACTCTGTGTTCTTCCAAGGAAGATTCAAGGAGGTTAGGTTATCAGGTTCCTTTATAGGAGCATGCATTAATGGATCCGTTCCTCCCAGATGCCATGTTCGTCTCCATGTCTGTAATGATCTGTGTTCCCATGCGGACAGTAAGCTCCTCAGGAATAGCAAGTAAGGGTTGCATCTCCTTTCCTGACTTCCCTGTACCCTCCACCCCTACACTGTTCAAGCTACACACACACACACACACACACACACACACACACACACGCGCGCGCGCGCGCGCGCGCGCGCGCATACATACTCAAAACCTAAAAGCAGGGAACTGCGCACACAGCAGGCACTGAAGGATCCCCAGATTTGTTTTTCTCACAGAACTTCTGAAACAACTGAAGGATTGAAACGACTAAATTATGCCTGCCTTCATTTTAAAGATACTTGCTCTTTTCAGTTTTAACATACCAACCTCCTGAGCTTTTCTCAATTGAAAATAATTTTTTTTTTTAAAGATTTTTTTCCCCCAGTATTTCTTTAGGACCAGTCTCGGCCCCATTTGCCCCTTCTCCGTACCCGCCGTGGTGTGCGTGGCGTCACTGCTTTGCTATTGGCCACCTAACCTGCCACTCACGCATCCTCCATCCTATCCGAACCCCCAGCCCGGGGAAGGCCTTCCCCCACCATCTGCTGCGGTTCATTCACGTGCAAATACTAAGGCGTTTCAAATGCAGAGCTCCGCTCTCTGTTGCGTCTTTGTCTCTTCTAGTGAGAGAAAAGCAGTCGTGCGAGAGTTTTTGCTTTCTGCCCCTCATACCAATATATTCAAAAGAAAAAGAAAAAGTATTGCTTATGGGATATTTTGAAAAAAATCATTGTTGCCGACGTCTACCTTAGTGAGTTTTTCTATGGTTATATTTAGCCCTGCCAGGCCTGGCAGACCTTCTGCCACAAAACCTTGAAGCCTCAGTAAGTGGGCTGACATATTCTGGACTTCTTTGGGCTTGTCATATCTAAAAAGCAGCCGACAATAAGAATGCAAGAATTTTCAGCCAGGCTTGGGGAACGAGGCCTCAAAGAGCTTTGCAGTCAGTGGAAGTTTCGTCATGTAATATTGTCAATACAGACCCTAGACTCGGTTATTTATTTGCCTCTCCGTTGAGGCAACACAGGCAGAGAACACACTGGTACCTTACTTTTCAAATCCCAGTAAATAGAGCAACATTCTTAATTAGATGAAAGCAATAAGAGAGAGAAAATGTCTTATTCAGCACAATCTGAATATAGCATCTTCCTCACACATTACCTTTACTCTAGAGCTGGATTTATGAGAATATGTCATGTTGACAAATACAAGAAAATAATAAACATCAGGTTCTGTGGCTATTTTGCATTATTGCTTCAACTCAAGACATTTCAAAGAGAGGGAAACACAAATCCAGCAAGACAGAAGTCAATGTGGGCTCAGCCAGTTTTGAGACCAAAAGACCCCTTTCCCGTCTAGTGTGTTTGTTTATACTCTTGACACTCATTGGATGTATCACAGTCTCTAGAAACCAAACTTAGTTTGTCTGTGTTGGTGAACGTGATTAAAGAATAACAGTCAAACTCATACAGAAATAACAGTTTTGATCAGAGAAGCAATATCTAGTTGCCTACAAAGGAATCAATTAATTCACCTTCACTAAGGTCTTAAATAGAACCCACCATAGATGTGTGTCTATTTCTGGTTCCTTCAAGAGGTGAAACTGGAGAGAAATGATTAGAAAAACTCAGGCTTGGTTGAAGGAGATGGTGGTGGGCAGAGATTCCTCTTACCAAATATACCACATTCCCAAATGCCACCTTCCTTTCCTTCTTTCTGCCCTCAGAGATGAGAAAGCAGAGGAGATGTTGGCTATTTTCATAATGAATTTGTCCATCATGTTGAATTCACTGGTTTAGGGCCAATCTGAAGTTTAAACTTACATATCTTTTGCTTTTTTCAAGGACAAAATGTAGTTGGATATACGCAATTTGAAATGCATGCTTTCAAAATCTTCATTTCTCCTTCTAGAATCTTTCCTTCATTTGTCTTTTAGGTACATTGTCTAGTCTGGATCAGTAAGACTGGCAGAGGGTGGAAGAGTCTGAGAGAGAAGAAATATGAAAGGTATCTTTTTAACATCATGTTACTATTCAAATCCAGGTCTTTCCATTTACTATAGTGTGGTAGAAACTAGAGAAAAAATTAACTAAGTTTCACAAAAAGGATAAATACAGACATTCGCTGTTGACTGAGAACCTCATCTAGGTGAGCAGGGACTGGATTCTCACGGTCATTTCTCGACAGCTTATTTGACCGGAAGGGGGTCGGCTGGTGGGAACACTGTACACATCCCAGCATGGCGGTCTTTGAAGTCCCCATGAAGCCCTTTGGTGAAGGAACATGCCACAGAGAACCCTGCAATTGTAGGGTCTCCAGAGAGCAGACTGGCTGTTCATGTTTACACACACCCACCAGCTAAACCACAGATCCAAATGGGATATGAAGTACTGAGAGGCATTTCAGGCTGCCATAATCACATACAATATCTACCCTTGGTTTAGAAGGTGGGTGGAAGCAGGGAAAAAATGCTGTGGTCAAACTAAAAATGTTTCTTGTAGTCAAGGCAATAATGATGAATTGAGATATAACAGAGAATACAAAATGCAAAGCATACCTACTTTATCCAATAATTTTGGTTAAAAACAACTAAAAAAAAATCAAAAAGAAAAGAGCTTTTTGCAAATCTTATCAGGACTGAAAGAGGGAGCAAACCTGGTCCAAATCTAGTTATGTTTTGTGAACGTCACTGTGGAATCTAATGTTTGTGTGTAAATGAAACCAGGTGGCTAGTATTAGCTCCTGTCTCCTCTGGAGTCCCAGTGCTATTACCTTAAAACCAAGAATAATGTAAAAGCTAGAGGTGGGATTTCTTGGAAACTATCTGCTATGACTGAATTATGTGTCACATCCAGCCCAGACACTGTCCAGAGAGAGAAGAGAGGCGTCCCTTCCTGTAGCTCTGCCAGCCACCTCCCAACAGACTTCCCTTTCATCTTGTTAACCACATTCCCACTGCTGGACTGGAACTAATAGCTACAGTAAGGATGGTGTTGTCCTAGCCCAACGGGGTTGACCATTAGAACTGGGGGCGGGTTGGCTTTACCTGAGTGGTGGGTATTGAACAAAATCAGGGTAATATTCAGAGGAGGTATTGGTTACATGGGTGGTGGGTGGGCATACTATAGTGTCCACTAATCCACTCTGCTGGCACCCATTTTATTTCTCCAACTCCCTTGTTTTAATTCCCAGTGGTTTTGTCTCCAGGGACACAATGTGCTGATCCTACAGACATTGCATATTTCCTGTTTGTTTGGTTTTTTCCACATCTTTATTGGAGTAAAGATGCTTTACAATGTTGTGTTAGTTTCTGCTGTACAACAAAGTACAACAAAGTGAATCAGCTACATGTATACATATATCCCCATATCCCCTCCCTCCCACCCTCCCTATCCCATCCCTCTAGGTCGTCACAAAGCACCGAGTTGATCTCCTTGTGCTACGCAGCAGCTTCCCACTAGCCATCCATTTTACATTTGGTAGTGTGTATATGTCAATGCTACTTTCGCACTTTATCCCAGCTTCCCCCCCACCCCACCCCGTACCCTCAAGTCCATTCTCTACATCTGTGTCTTTATTCCTGCCCTGCCACTAGGTTCATCAGTACCACATTTTTAGATTCCATTTATATGTGTTAGCATATGGTAACTGTTTTCCTCTTTCTGACTTACTTCACTCAGATTCTAGGTCCATCCACCTCACTACAAATAACTCAATTCCATTTCTTTTTATGGCTGAGTAATATTCCATTGTATACACGTGCCACATCTTCTTTATCCATTCATCTGTTGATGGAAATTTAGGTTGCTTCCATGTCCTGGCTATTTTCCTGTTTTTTTGACAGTGTTTCTTATGTTAACTCTAATCATACAACTTACATCTTAGTGATTATTTATTGTACTTAATATGAGCCAGACACTATTTTAGGAGCTTTATACATAAGGAGAGAATGTAGTTATTTTGCAGACAAAAATATTTCTAGTCAAAGTAATGAATCTCAAATGATAAAAATAAATCAAAATTTCTAGCATCTTGGTACCCACTTCAGTCTTCTGGATGCCATGGTTACCTTGTGTCCATCTTTCCAGCCTGAATTACTCCTGGACATTAACAAAAGTCAGTCTCCAACTCTTCAAAGCAGAGGCAAGATCCATATGCTTCTTTTAATTTCAGCCCTGATTTGCCTCATCAAGATGAGCCAAATATTTGCTATGCCATTTACATTTAATATATTATTCTCTCAACTACACTATTAGGTTGGTTTTATTATCTCTGGAGATTTTAACATATATGGAAA
Source organism: Orcinus orca (assembly GCF_937001465.1). Classification (NCBI taxonomy): domain Eukaryota; kingdom Metazoa; phylum Chordata; class Mammalia; order Artiodactyla; family Delphinidae; genus Orcinus; species Orcinus orca. The sequence continues at coordinate 7,862,776 of NC_064560.1, read as the reverse complement.
CAAAGGCTCAGAGAGTTCAAGTAACATACCCCACATTAAAGATAAAGCCAAAATTCTTTCTCCTTTTTTTCCTTTCCTCTTAAAAAAAAAATGTCTTATGTCACAAGCTTTAATTGCATGTCCTTAATTTAGTGATAAACTTGTTATTGTTCTGTTGAAACCCCACAAGGTTCAAACCATTGCTGGGCATGCAGTTATTTCTTAATAACTATCTGGCCATTATCCAATCAAACTAGGATGGATGGGGCATCATGGCTTTAAACCACACAATCGTGCACGTGGATTTAGCTAATGCCCATCTGATACGCGTTCTCCTCCTGATGCATTCTGAACTCCTTACAATTTCCTATCTGCCTCAGTAACATGAGAGTCAAAACAGGAGAATTAAGTCTACTTGCTATATACATCTCATTAAAAAATTGCCCCATGAGTTTTAAGTGCACTAAACCTTAAGGATCTGAAAATAGACATTTTACAGCTTCCCTGAGACTTCTGAGGCCAACTGAATGGTTCAAAACCTTAAGAGCAGCCGTACGTCTACCAGGGATTTGAAAAATCAAGTCATATTCTTCCTGCTACTTAGGTCAATACCATGAGTAAAGATTTTGCAATCAGGAGCGCACTAGCAATTTCTCTGGAAAGCGCCCAACAATGGAATGCCGCTTAATCCTGCCCCCCAGCTGGATGGGAGCTGCAGCCCAACAGTAGCCAAGTGTGTCCTCATAACATATGACTCAGAAGCATTCATAGAGCCGGAGATATTGAGGTCCTAAAAATAGTCTATTTTTATATTTGTGTTTTCCCTAACTACAGCCTCACAGAAAGAATGCATGTGTTCACAGTTTCACTTTTCCTTCCATAGTGCTTTTAAATAACACGTCGTTATGACCACTTCCAGCAGCCTCAGAAATATTCCTTGTTGTAAAAGGGCGCCATGTGAAAGTGACCATCCAAGTCGCTAATTCCTCCACCCTACATTGCCATGGCCACCAGTGGGGAAGGCTTCCCTTCAGCCTTTGGAAAACAATAAATGCTTATTCTCGGGAAATTATGATTTCTTCTGCATGAAATTTTAAGGGCACTTTGCTGGTGCCCGTTACCGTGGAGCTCCTGGTGAATTTCAGCGATCAGAATACTACGCTTATTTTGAACACTGAGGAAGTGACTGGTCATTCAAACAGCAACAGAGGCAATTTTAGCATGCAAGACTGCAGTGATAATAATACACTATAATAATGTTACCAAGCATTTATCGAATGACTTGTCATTTTTAAGCATGTTCCCAGGGCTTTCTAATTTGAATGGTAGAGTATTATAAATCCCTGTTGGTGGCTTATGGGATCTTTGTTCACACCCATCTCTGATATTTTATTCTGCCAGTAATGGGAGGAGACAGATGGAGAATGGGAGACTAGCCTCATTCAGTCCAACTCTGTTTTTCTAGTTCTTGTTTGCAGTAGCCTATGAGGGGAGGCCTTAATGCAACCTCTCCAAATTCCCACTGAAATACCTAAGTCACAGAAGATGCTAAGAACTCACTCCAGTATCCAACATTAAAACATCAAATCATCAAATCAGAATCCGGGAGAAATTTCTATTGGAAAAGCTGTTGGAACTAAAGTTAAATAAACAGTGGCCTAACATTGCTTAACTTGATGAAGCAAAGAAGCCCCGTCCCCACGAAAGAAGAGGAACACGGTTGGTCCCTTCTTTTTTGGATGCCTCACCTCCTGGCTCACAGACCCGGGGACTGAATAAAGCATGAAGAATGTCACAGTACCCTCTTCTCCATGGGATGGTTTAGAGGTGATCAGAGTCCTAGCCCCTAATTCTCCCTGCTAACATAGTCATACTGGGATAAGAATCCTGTGACTTCCAGGAAACAAAAGCAGTGGAAATGTGAAGTGGGGAGGAGTGGGTGGCATGCACACACACCCATATGTATATATGCAAATGTAGTCATCTCATCGGCAGGAATAGTAGCCGCAGGAGCAGGGCTGATTCTAGGGATCAAATATAAGAATGAGCAGAGCAAGACTTGCGCTGGGAAAGTTTCTTTCCACTCCAAATCTCTCTTCCATCCGGCGTTACTCCATCTGACATCCTACCACTAGAAGTTCATTTCAATAAATGAAGCCATGTGCTTTCTAGGGTCATCTTTCGCAGCCTAAGTATGCCCGAGCGGAGTCAGGTACGAAGTCACTGACGCCTTAGCAGGAATTGTGGGGAATGTTATAAAGTCAGCCTTTTGCAGCCCCAGGCCCCCGGGCTCGGCTGATGTCAATGAAAGAAACAGGATGCCATTTCCCTGATGACTCCACTAAGAGGTAATTATACCACATGCCTGAAGGAAACATTTGGGAGGCTGAACTGGCTGTGATCAAGAATGGATAATATAGACCAGATCCCCACTACTTATTTGTTTCCCTGTGATTTTATCATTCAAATGCGGTACAGAAAAATTCAAGCTCAATAAAGCTTTGATTAATTATAATCTAGTAAATGTCTCTATTACTGTATTTTGTTCATTATGTTTGTATGATATCACTTACGTATGTGTGAGTTTGAAGTTCTCACACATCTATTATCATACACTGCTGGGTAGCAGCTGAACTACCCACATATTAGGATGTTAGCTTTATTAGGGTTAATTGGAATTGCTTCCTGTTTTTTTTCCCCCCTAGGCTAAGTGAGATGAAGGAAGCTGTCTTATCTAACCAGTTTTCTCTTTCTCTTAAAAATATCCTGAATGATTTGCGGTTATTTTATTTTCTCATGTCCAAGGGCATCGCTTTTGTTCTTTCTGTAGTGTTGTTCTGTTTCCAATCACCCCCACCTCCCCCCATTCCCAATCCCCACTCCTGCCTCCAGGGTAGGGAGAGAGTGGATTTGCTGATTTACTTTTCAGTATTGTTGGGGAAATATCATTTGCCCTCTACGTTATATTCTCGGAGTGCTAGGTAGTTTGGCTAAGTCAATGTTGAACCTTAGATCATGTGAATTGTATTCCTCCCTCGGCCACTAATTCACATGGTGATAGACTGTAAGTTACTGAACTGCCATGCCTTGGTATGCACAGCTATAAAATTAAGATAAGATTGCAAAGACGACTGGCCATGGTATGATGAATTTAAATGACTGATCTCTATCCATATAACGGTTCTCTGCAGCACAAGTGCTTATCTTAGAGATGAATTTCCTGAAGTTCTTTGCAAAAGCTTGTGTGTATCTGCATATTTTCTTGGGAGAGGGTTCATGAGTTTCATCTGAGTCCAGCCTGTTTGTCCTGGAGCCTCCAGGACAGCTGTGCATAAACACTGGTCTGGGGACTCATGAAGAATTTTGTATTGGTCCATGACGAAATGTGAAAAATAAGAAAAATTGTAAGGGAGTTTCCATAAAGCCAGATGGATTCAACTTTAAAGACTGTACTTTATTTTAAAAGTGTACTGTGACCATCTAGAGGGGTGGGATAGGGAGGGTGGGAGGGAGACACAAGAGGGAGGAGATATGCGGATATATGTATATGTATAGCTGACTCACTTTGTTATACAGCAGAAACTAACACACCATTGTAAAGCAATTATACTCCAATAAAGATGTTAAAAAAATTGAAAAAAAAAGTGTATATTTTCCAATGTTTTGGTGTTTCACTTACTATTATGATGGTGTTAATGTAGGGTGGTCCCCACAGCTCTCTGCCCCAGTGGATTCCCAAGGCAAAATGTTAAGCTTAGGTTCAAAGAGATTTTTAGTATTTTCGTGGCTCATGAAACCAAATATTTGGGAACTACAGCTTTTATAGAAGATTCTCCTGGCCCTTAATGTTCCTTTCAAACATTTGCTGTCTGTCTTTGGCTATTTTGAGAGTAATATGAATCAAGGAGCATTGGGCTGCCTCTAGGGCTGGTCTAACACAAATCAACAGCCATCAGCCTTGAAGAACAAAAGGTCTTCACTGGGGGTGATCTTGCAGGGATGGCTCACACGGAGCATCACAGTGCATTTACCTTCCCTCCCCTCAAATCTCACAGTGACCAGAACTTAATGAAATTCTTGCTCCGCTTCTTTCCTTCTGTCCTCACACTGCCAACCACCTCCCTCCCTGTATCCTTCTGAGCACAGTGCCACACCCCATCCCGTGCTCTTTCCTGGGGAGACCCCTGTGGGGTGCAATCCAGCATCTACTCTACCCTCTTTCCCCCACCTCCTCCCCAAGCAGTCATCCTGGAAATCTGGATAAGATCCTTCATCTTGAAATGGAGTTACAGTTCAAAGAAGTGGGACTCATAAAGGACAACTACTGTACAGTAAATCAACTATACTTCCAAAAAAAAAAAAAAAAGACAATTATACACTACATTCCTCACCCTTACTCTTTTATTTTACTTGTTTTTTCCCCCAGTATCCTTCTTCTACCAACACTTTATTAGCAGTATAACAGGGCAGCCCACTGGAGAAGAATTGGATGAAAGTAAAACGGTCGAGGAGAGTAAAGCACTGAAAAGAGGCAGAAACAGGAAAAGTCAGTCTTCCATCTCAGCAAGAATGGACCTGATAATGCAACGCTGTCCATCTGGGGGCTTCAGAAGCACCAGACCACTCATCTGTCTCAGGGCTCTGGAGCTCCTTTGGACTGTTATCCATGTTTTAATGCTGTATCTTGGTTCATTCATTCATTCGACAACTATCTATTGAATGTCTGCTGTGTACTAGACAGTGCTGGTGCTGGGGATGCAACAGCAAACAGACGCAGACATGGTTTCTGCAAACATGGCGGCTCAGAACACCCTGATCAGCAGGATCCCGGAGGAGGTTATGTTTCAAGATCACTGAGTTGACAGAGTCATTGCCAAAGGTAGTTTCCTTAGTTTCTTAAAAGGAGATGCAAGGATTTCAGATCAAGATTGATGAATCGAATCAAAGAGAATCGAAAAGTTGCAAGATAAGATCCATACTGGTGAACCTTTATTCTCTAGGGAAAAGTAATTATTCTCTAGGGAAATAAAAGTAATTATTCTCTAGGGAAAAGTCATAAACTGAGGTCACTGATGTGCCAAGGCAAACACCCCTCACCAGGGAAAGAGCCCAGATCCCTGACCACTGGTACCCTCCTCATTTTCTTGAGTTGCCTTTCTGTTGCTCCTTATGGCCATTCCACCTGTGAGGGCATTTAGATCACACTTTCTCAGAAGCTTGTCAAGAGCAAACATAAATCCAAGGCTGATATAATCCCCGCCCCCCCAAATTCCATGCCACGTTCAGAAAGGCAACCAGTTCTCCAAGAGATTCAAAATTAAATCAGGCTGGCATCTTGACCTAGCTGGGGATGAAGTCTACTTAATGCAGATGACTTTTAAACGGAGTTCACGTCAACAACGGCCACTGCGTAAATCCTGATTTTTCAGCTTAAAGTTAAGCTTACCCTTCATACATCATGCCTCCGTTCCCAAAACACAAAAGAAACCTTTGGTTTGAAATGAATTACGTTTAAAAATGTAAAGAAAAAAATTTCTTTGGAAATGATCCTGAAATTTTCTTAATGTCTGAAAATACTTTATGTAAAGAATTAATTTAGGAGACAAAAAGACCTACTTTGGATTGGAAAACATTTTTAAACTAGGAGCGCAAGAGAAGGAGACAGTATAGGAAGAAAACTCAACTTCTGAATTATTATTGTCCCTAAACTCTGTTCTTAGGAGGTGAGTAGATCGGACTGGGGTGCTCTTGGTGGCTTAAGATATGGGTGGTAATGGGGCAGAGAAGATGACCAGACACATGTGCAGAAAGATATGTGCTTACCGGGCATCTTCTCCAAGGCAATCATTGAATGAAGGATACTGACTCACTGAGGACACCGGGTGATGGTGACAGTGCGGTGGACACTTGGATGAGTGGGCGCTGGCGGCTGGGGTAGAGGGAGAGTGAAAGAAAGAGGCGCTGGCAAAGTATTTCTTTCCCTGTAGTATCACAAGGCTGCTTCTCTTAATTTTGTGGTTTTGCCATAAAGCCCAAAGAACTGTGACCAATGTTTAATAAGCCTTCAATAAATGTTGACGTTTCTACCTGAAATTCCACCTATGCGACATTGATTCATGCTAACAACGTCCTCTTTAAAATAAAAATTCTCTTGGGAAGGTTCAAGTCAATTGACCATTCATCTTCCATGATGAGTGTTTAACGGGACTGCTTCTGGGTCTCTAGCTGAGGTCAGCTGCACAGTGAGAGTTCGATGACCAGGTGGTTAAGAAGAGGCAAGGCAATGTGGCGGCAAGGAGATGCCGGGGCTGAGTTCAGGCACAAGTAGGGTCTTGGGAAGTCACAAGTTTTTACTTCCCCAGGATAATGTCCTCAAAGTGCCAAGTGAAGGAGACACGAGGAAGAATAAGCCAAAAATAACAACTGTGGCTATGCAACTTTTGGGCCCAATGTAGGGTTCACATAACCCTCACTCTTCAAAGTTGTAAGCGTTCTTTGGCAATTGCAAAATCTAAAATATTTTAAATTCTGTGAGCTGGCTTCAACTGGTTTTCTAAAGCCTAGTGCTCGCCGAACCTCAGTGGTGTTACCCAATGAGCGGGCATCCACATTTGCTGTCCACAGCTGCGAAGCTCTAATTTTCAGCGAGATGCCCAGTAGGCGTCTGACTACATAGAAGCAGCACCACAAACCACTACCACCAAGGATCATTTATCAGTTATTTTGGGAAAGGGGAGGTTTTTTTTTTTTTAGAAGAGAGGAAACTATGCTAACAAGCCTTTTGTCTGTACACATTCCCCCCGGAGATCCCTATCTGTGCATCTCAGTTTGCTACATAGTTAGCCTTAAAGGAAAATGAGGTGAGATGGAGATATTTGAGTCATAAAAGTAATAAAACATGCTTCTGGAAAATAACTTTCTACTTTCCCTTAACCCCACACGCTTCCCAGTTATGTGGTTGGTTTCTTCAATGCAAGTCTTGGGAAATTATAGTTAGGGATACTGATTGCTAGAAAAATATATATATGCATTTATAATTTATATGAAGGGAAAGAGAGAGAAAGGGTCAAAAGAAAAAGGATGAAAGAAAAATAACTTAGTATTAGAAAAAGAGAAAAGGATCAAGGACAAGACTTACTCTATGAGGATAGAGTAAGTCTTACCTGCACCCATACCAGCTTTCCAGGCAAAACAGGGGGTCCCTGTCTCTTGGCTCAGATGTTAGTGCCAGGCAGTGTCTTCTACTTACATGCTGTCTCTGGGGATCTTGCTGATTGAGGTACTTCTTACAATTCCTTTAGTAGGTGGGGAGTGAGGGTGACGTGCATGCTGGGATGTTGGTGGAGCTGAGGGAAGGCTTGCGAGGAGATTGATGGGATGGGAAACTTGGAAGCATCTTTGTATGAAAGGAGGTGTTTTAGGTCATGAAGAACTAGATCCATTGGGTTGTCTGCAAGAAATGTTAACATTCCTCAAGTTCCCAGGTGATTCACTTAATTTGCCCATCATCTTTGGATGGTTGGTTTTGTGGTTGTGTGGTTGAAACTAAACGCATAGGACCTTGAATATACCCTCCAAAACCAAAACATGACTGGGATCTGTGGTCAGATACTACATGGCTGGTATCCATGGCGGGAAAGATCTCAGAGGATGGCTGATGAGGTTGGGGGTGTCTTAGCTTGCCCAAGGACTGCTATAGGGGGAGGGGATGGAGCGAGGGGAAGTTCAGGGGAAAGAGTCTGCTCTTTTCATGGGCAGTCACCTGTCACCCAAGTGGTCGGGTTGAAATTCCTGATAACTCAGGTATTGGAAGATTGGAAGTTGCCCTGCATGAATTGAGTCACCAAAATCTCCTTTTGTGTAGGTAGTACCATGGCACCAACAAAGTACTTAGGTGGCAATCAGAAGGGTAGTCAAGGTGAATTGTAAGGGTGCAGGTTATGGAATGGGGTCTCAGAAGTGCACAGAGCAAAATCGGAAGCAGTGGAAGGGGGAGGGAGGATGAACATCTCAAGGGTGCGTCAACGGCCCCTCAACCTGGGCTCTGTTCTCCACTCTTCCACTTGTCCAGAAGCTAAGGATGAGAGTCAGGCAGGGTAAATATTGATTTCAAGACCTGGGTCTTCAACAAGATGCATTATCAGCTGTTTCATGTCTGAAACGGATACACACAGTTGAGAAAAGCACCAGTGATCAAAGTCAGCAGTTGAGAAGACAATCACAGCTACTGTGAATGCTATGAACTGCTGTGCGAAAGCATTTCTGTGTCCAGGTACAACGCCCCTGGGGAGGAATGCATTTAGAGTTCATACCTCATGAACACATAGAAGAGGAAATGTCTCATCCAGGAGGGAGTTGGACTGACCTGCGGTCCATCTGCCTGCTTATGGTTATGCACAGCTGGAACGGAGGGACTCCACTGGAGGAGAGAAAGAGACTCACACAGGGGTAAGACGGGTTTTAAAGATGATAACACAGGTAAACACCTGCTAAGCATGCAGGACTGGGTAACAGGAGGCATAACTCCCATTTGAAAAAGAGCCTTCAGGTCTTGACTTCAGGGGACTTACTCTTAGATGGTTTAATCTACGTCCTTCAGAAGCTTATAACACAGCAAACACTACAGACATGGGGATTACCCAGGACTAGCTGACAGTCTACATATTCCATAGAGTATCGTCAAAGAAAAATGCCCTTAATAATTAAAGAAAAAAGGGGGCTTCCCTGGTGGCACAGTGGTTGAGAATCCGCCTGCCAATGCAGGGGACGTGGGTTTGATCCCTGGTCCAGGAAGATTCCACATGCCATGGAGCAGCTAAGCCCATGAGCCACAACTACTGAACCCGCGTGCCGCAACTACTGAAGCCCGCGCGCCTAGAGCCAATGCTCCACAATGAAAACCCACCACAGTGAGGAGCCCGCACACTGCAATGAAGAGTAGCCCCCACTCGCTGCAACTAGAGAAAGCCCGCGCGCAGCAGCGAAGACCCAACACAGCCAAAAATAAAATAAATAACTTTATTTTAAAAAATAATAAAAATAATTAAAGAAAAAAGCTACACTAGCTCAAGCCAACTTCTGGCCTGTAGAGCACTGTGAGGGAAAGGCTCTGCAAGATCGTCAGCAATGATTAGATCTGGCTTATTTTAAATTATACTCACATTTGCATACAAATAATCAATGACCTACATCTCTTAAAAAAATGTGTTTTTTTCTCTCTCCAGTAAGCACTTTATGTCCTGGTGAAATCCTGTTCATCTGATTACTTTACTATAACGGGAAAAGGAGAGGCAGGGCAAGGAGGAAATAACTCCTTGGAAACTAGTCAATCCAGGTACATAGTAAATACGTTCCCTCCCTTATCACATTCAATCATCAGAACAGCACTATGCATTACCGACCATTCATTCTATTTTCCACATCAAGGAACCAAGGTCTGAAGAGTTGATGTAGCTTTCTCAGGCACTAAGAACAGAGACAGAACTGGAACTCCCATCTACCTGCATCCAGCTCCATTGCTCCTTCCGGTAGACCATGTTGCTTCTCCAAACCAACAGTGGCAAAGTATACTTTAGCTTAAAATGAGCTTGTAATATACCGCCTACCTTTAATCACAGGAAGGTACAAATATTTGCTGGAAGAACTGACTTTAGCTGGATGGCTACCCAGTCTTGGGTCTGTCTGCCACTCCCGAGCCTCTGAAAAACCAGCCTCAGTGCTATGAGGCCAGCCCCCCATGCAGCCCTTTACCTATTCATCCACCCAGCATGGGTCGCACCCAGCAGCCCGCAGCTGTGTCACGAGGGCCTGTCTGTGAATTCCTACTGGTGTCTCTCGGGTTATCTGTGTGCTCACGAGGACTGGGGAGTTTGTGAGCATAGCAAGAGAACAGAGTGTGCTTGGGTTTACTTTGTCATTTCTAGGCCTGGGCTAAAACCATCACCTTAAGAAGCTAAAGTGTGTATAGTTATTAAATCTATTACTATTCATTTGGGGGTGGGGAAGGAACAAGATAGATACAATCCACTAATTTGCCTTTTCCTACACTTGTCTGGATCTCTTCCTAGTCATGAATTATTTAATTAACGTCTTCATATGTTCATTCCATGCATATTCCCCGAATGGGACAACTCGCCGTAGCATACGAGGCTGAATGAAGTGTCATTCTTGTCCTCGAGGAGCAGCAAGCAGGAGAGACAGAGGGGAGAGCAACAGAGGAAGAGATACAGGCGCTGAGAGAGGATGTATACGAGATGCAGCGCGTGGACACGAAGGAGAGGGCGTAGTCCAGAGGCTTGTGGAGAAGACAGCTCTTGGAGTTTTGCACTTCGATCCTCTTAACAGAGGGCCTGGGTCTAGGAGTACTTTCTAGCAGTTTCCCTCAGGGCCAGCTCAGTGTCGCTCAAACACTTAGAGAAGTGAGGAGACTCCAGGGATCCCAGGTTCTGCCACGGTACCTGGGTAGGTATCGCAAGGGACTAAAAATGCTGCTTGGGACTGAGGACCATGTACGAGACAAGAAATAGACGCTATAAGAACTGCCCTCTGGGCCCCTAATTGCTTTTGCACCAAAAGCTGTTCTCACTGGGATGGAAGATTTGGACCCGGTCACCGGGAATGCTTGCCCTTCCTTGCTGCCAGATGCCCGTGGAACCTCAGGGCTTTGGCTTTCTCATCCTCGAGTGAGAATAAGAAGAGGAATAACAATGCCTCCTCCATGATCTCTCAGGGCTGTTATGAGGCTCAAAGGGGATAATGCACAGGAGGATGCTTCGTAAGTGGGCCCTAAGCATTTGCAGTCACTGTCATTAGTACTGGCAAAATGTCAATTTCTGTATCCATTTCCAACCGAGTGGGAAGCCTTTTTGTTGCCCTTGTCTCAGGAGGTCACTCTTGTCAATTCTGAGATGCCCTTTACAACATGGAAGCTTGTCGGGAGTGATGCATTTGGAGTAACCGTCTCTTAAGGCTTAATAAATGCATTCATTTTTTTAGAAGCAAACACAAGGTGAAGCAGACCTGTTTGGACTGAGGTTTTATGTCTAACGCTAAGAGGGTTACATAATTAGATCAGAGATGGCGTCCCCTGGGACACTCAGGAGTAGACCCATTTTCATAGGCTCCACGTCCATCTCGAATATTCCTGGTGCCTGTGGCTAGGTGGTGTGTGTGCTACGTGGTGTGTGCACGTGCCAGCGCCCTCACCCACACGTGAGTAGGGCATGTGGTAGGGAAAGAAGAAGATGAGAAAGGGTCTTATGAAATGAACACAGTTGTGCCAAACATTACACGATGGTGAATCATTTCAGCCTCAGTCCACCTGACGATCACCCTGGCTTCAGGGATTAATGACCCTTGTCATTAGATTTCTGAGGCAGACAGCATCCCATTGCAAAGGACCATTCCCATGAATGAATAATCATAATAAACACAAATGTAATAAATACAAGCCAGAGGGTCATCTTCTATAGTCTACTTCGCTGGACGCTAAAGGAACAACAGCCCTGGTTGTAATATTCTCAGGTCCGTTCCTTTAGAATCCAAAGGGAAGGAAGGACCTGTAGGGTGTCTCTGGTTTGTCTGTGTCTCCTGGCAAGATTACCCTGAAACCAAACCTAACAGGGGTAAGAAGGACCTTGATACTCCTGTGAGGATGCACTCCAGGCTTTAAAACCCTGACGCTCAGGAAGGCTTCCTACTGTGTGTCAAATCTTACACGTGGGGCTTCTCTGGTGGCGCAGTGGTTGAGAGTCCGCCTGCAGATGCAGGGGACACGGGTTCGTACCCTGGTCCGGGAAGATCCCACATGCCGCAGAGCGGCTGGGCCCGTGAGCCATGGCCACTGAGCCTGCGCATCCGGAGCCTGTGCTCCTCAACGGGAGAGGCCACAGCAGTGAGAGGCCCGCGTACCGCCGAAATAATAATAATAATAATGTAAACAAAGTAAATGAGATAAAAACAATAAAAGTGTTTCCTAATATTTCCATTAATGAAAATGATGGTTTCTGATTCCATCTTTCTTTGACATCTAGCACTAATTTTGAGATAATCAAGTCTATAGAGCAATGGTGTTTAATGAAATAGGTGAAACCTACAGTGTTTTAGACAACAGATCACTGGCCAGAGAGTAACAGGCCGAGTAGATGATCCTATGTGTCCTGTAGTGCCTCGAACACCTTTGGCGCTCAGCAAGGCTGTGTGATTCTAGTGTTGGGTCGCTTGATTACTCCTCCCCCGCTCCGCCTGGAGTGTCCTATAGAGACGGACTTCCAAACATCCACTTCAGCTGCTGCTTCCCCACTTTGCTTCTTACCCAACAGCTGAAGGCTGTGATGATATTCTATACTTTCCTCCATATTTTCCCAGCGCGGACATGGGAACTGGGTCCTGTGCACGCATTAGTCTAGGAAGGGAGACCCCACCCACGATGTAAGCCCTCCAGCACCTTGGACTCTCAGTCACTGGATTCGTGGGGATCAATGAATTGACAAGCAGGGCATGTTCTTTGCTGGGGCCTCTCTTTCTTTGTGCCATGTGAGTGTCCAGGCTAAGATGAGACGGCGAGCCCCTCCTGGGCTGTGGATTGTTTCCCAGGACTTTGCTGAGCCAGAGGCCTTTGGATCCTGAGCACGGCTTGCAATTAGGAAAGGGACAATGGGAGCTAGTGATGCTAGCCCCTCACTTTGCCGATGAGGAAACTGCAGCCTGAGAGGAGACCCGGCATGCCAGAAAGAGGCTGAGTTGGGAGAAGAACCCTGGAGGCCAGCACCCAGTCGGGGTCTCGTTAAGGCTCATCTACTGCCTCCCCGATCACCCGCCAGGCTTGTGTCATCGGACTAAGACACTGATCTCAACGAGATGTATAAATGCGTCAAGTCAGAGAGAAAGGCACTCGGTCTGAAGTGGGGAGAGTGAAGCTGGGCGTCTAACCCAGCTCAGATGTTGGTGAGTAGTCGTCACCTCTGTAAGGGGAGACGGCAAGCATCGTCCTAACCAAATCACAGCTCTCGATACTCTTCTAGAGAGATGACTCATTTTGGAATAATAGCCCATAAATTAATAAGTACCATTAAGTTTATGGGCTTCTTCTAGTCAGAGTCCTTTCTAGCTATCAATTTAGTTTTTAATAAACTCCCCATGACTTGTAAAACCACAGCAGTCAATTTCTGGTCTGTGCTGAAGTGGCATTTCTGGTATCAGCTTCCTCCTGCACATGGGCAGTGAAGACGAAAGGGCCCAAAACAAAACAGAAACTAGGTGGAGAGACATTTGTCGGTTTACGTTAGGTGACCGGATGAAGGCCAGTGTGCCCGGCTGCCTCTCCCAGGGTCCGGGTGCCTGCACTGGGGGTCTTGTAAGCACCTCGCTGGATCGCTCAGATGGAAGAGGAGACAGGAAAACCACCTTCAACTGAGACTCTCTGAAGAAGAACTGGGTGGGAATCATGGCTGACCCAGCGGGTGACTTGTCATCTAAAATAGTACCAGCTGTGCATACCCTGTAGAGGTGATGGAGGATAAAGTAAGTGAAAGTTCAGTAGCAAGCTTTATGTCCTGGAAAATGTGAAAGTGCGATCATGTTGTAATAATAATATAATGATGATGATGATGATGATAAGTATCATATACTGAGTGTCTTCTACGACGTAAGGATCTATGTCAAGCACTAGACATTCATTATTGTTTTTGATGCCCACAGCACTCTTAGGAGGCAAGTATCACTCTCCTTGGGCTCAGAGTGGATGGGTAACTTGCAGGAGGTGACACAGCGAATTCCTCCTGTGAAAATTCAGCCCTCCAATCTGGTCATCTGGCTCTAGTCATGGTCTTGCACTGCCCTAGACCATTCAACATGTAGTCTTTACTAAGGTTTATCTGCCTTAATTCAAACCATACTCTTCAAAGATTTTCTACTCATTGTTAAAAACACAGACACCACCTAGGATGTTTTCATTAACATTACAGGCTTGGATTCTGCAAAAGAGGTGTCACCTGTGTTGCCAACCAATGCAAGAGGCTTCGCACAGGACTCAATCTTCCCTTCCCAAGAGTGACTAGAAGCCCCACAGATGTGCAGGGTGGGAGATAGGGGTGGATATTGGGGGTCCCGAAAACTACTTATCCAAGGAGAGCCTAGAACTCCTAATTGCATTTGGAACAGACCTCCCATGGGCTGATAAAGTTGGAGGAAACTGTAGAGTGCTTCGAGTCCAACATCCTTGTTCTGCAGGAGAGGGTTCTGCAGCTCATGGAGTTTGTGGTACTGTGTCCAAGGTCACCAGCTACTTGGTGACAGAACTTAGTTATTTTATTTATTTATTTATTTATTTTGCGGTACGCGGGCCTCTCACTGTTGCGGCCTCTCCCGTTGCGAAGCACAGGGTCCAGACATGCAGGCTCAGTGGGCATGGCTCACGGGCCCAGCTGCTCCGCGGCATGTGGGATCTTCCCGGACCGGGGCACGAACCCGTGTCCCCCGCATCGGCAGGCGGACTCTCAACCACTGTGCCACCAGGGAAGCCCTGGCTTAGTTATTTTAAGTCCTTGTGCTCCTTCCTCCATGTAATGCTATCTCTTGGGCTGAGTGGTACAACCAATGACCCACTGCTCTGGCATTTCCCTGCAACCAAGCTGTGGTGAGGTGGGGGCCAGGTGAAGAGGAGGCATCTGAAACTCAGGTGCGTCTGATTCGTGATTGGTCTTCATGGACACTGTCAACATGTAAAGGGAATGGCTTTGTAGCCCATAGCTGACTCTGCAGATCATCTCTTCCATGGCATTTTCAGACCTACCAATGACCATGATAAATAATCATTAAATTGGGTGGGCTTGATTGGGAATTATCTATAGTGCCCTGCAAAGGTCTGACAATGATCTAAGCAAATAGATTTTTCAAGAATGTTCACTCTTATACCCTCTGCACCAAGCACGTGTCATATACATGGCATCACTAATAAATATTTGTTGAACAAAACAGATGTTAATATCTCAATGTATTGAAACAGCAGCTGCCAGAGACTAGAAATCCAGTCCTTGTTCTGCGTCACACAGACGCCTCTAAGAGGTGAGGCGAAGTACCTTGTTCTGCGTCACACAGACGCATCTAAGAGGTGAGGCGAAGTACCTTGTTCTGCGTCACACAGACGCATCTAAGAGGTGAGGCGAAGTACCTTGTTCTGCGTCACACAGACGCATCTAAGAGGTGAGGCGAAGTGCCTTGTTCTGCGTCACACAGACGCATCTAAGAGGTGAGGCGAAGTGCCTTGTTCTGCGTCACACAGACCCATCTAAGAGGTGAGGCGAAATTTGAAGTTAGATCTGCCTGCCTGAAAAGCCTCTATCCCAACCACTTTCAACCTTCAGTTTTAAGGTGTGGTTCTCACACGTTAGTGGGCTGTGTATGTCTAAGAACCGGCTGGGGAACCGAATCCTGGAACCTCCCCTAGAGACTTGGATTCTGTAGGACACCTGGCCACAGCAGCATAGGTTATTTTGGTGCAGATGGACCACAGGCCCCACTTGGACAAATGCTGTTCCAAAGATCATTAATAACAGCTGACATTTACGAGCCCTTCCTCTGTCCCTGTAACAGTCATTTCGTCCTCTCGCCAATGCTGTGATATAGCTTCTATTATTATCATTGCATTCTAGAGATTAGGGGGGAAAACCCTGAAGCACAGAGAGGTTCGGTGACCAGCCCCGGTCACTAAGTTGGTCAGGTACGGAGCCAGAAGAGAAACCCACGTGTCGTGCTGCAGAGCCTCTGCTCTTAGCCATCAGCCTCTGCAAATGGAAGGGTGAAGAGGGAGGGTGGAGTGTAATGCACTGTTATTGTCTCCACTCGGTTTTGTCTGAGCGTAAAAGGAACCGGATCCTCAGGTGCTTCCAGGTGGAGGGAAGGCTGGCAAAGGTGACCCTATCAGGCATGGCTTCAGTCTGGGGACACACCTAAGGGCAGAGCTAAGCTGTGAACTGACAGAGGAATTGGACAGTGTCTCTAACCACCCTTCTAGTGCCCACCAATGGATAAGGAGACATTTAGAGTAGATTTTAGAGTAGATTCCTCTCTTAGCCACAGTTCCTTCATTTTGGGTAGCAAAGAAGGCAGCTAATGGCAAAAGACATAAATAAAACAGCAAAACTTGGTATGAGCATCCTACAAAGCTTATAACGACATCCATACTTTCGTTAGGCATCTCGTCCCCACCTTTGTCCCACTGAAACTCCAGGGAATGAAAACTTTGGTTGTTAAAGAAGCAGATGATCATATTTCTAAAGAAATATTTCCATGAGTCAAGCGCCCGAGCTAATAAAGACTCATTTATGAGAGGTTACACCCAGAGAAAAATAGCAAACAAGCCCATGTTTCAGTCCTCTTAGACTTGTAAGCAGTCAGTCCATAGGCAGTGTGCTCTGAAAGCAGCAACACTGTCCCATAAAATGTTTGTAGCCATGACTGCTGCTCATGTTGCCATGGGGAAAAGCAAAAAAGGCACATGCACAGAGGGTTTTTTAGGTGCTCTCTTGAACTAATCATAGTTTTTATTTTCTATATTTTATGATGCTTCGAAATCTTGGAGCCTTGTGGACTGGAGGACAGACTGCTTCTCCCAGGATTAATTGCTGTCCTATCCCCCGCCCCCACCTGCAGGGGATACGTTCCAAGGCCCCCAGTGGATGCTGCAAACTGCAGTTAGTACTGAACCTATATATACTATGTTTTTTCCTATACATACACACTTATGATAAAGTTTAACTTATAAATCAGACACAGTAAGAGATTAACAGCAATAACTAATAATAAAACAGGATAACTATAACAAGATACTGTAATAAAATTTATATGAATGTGGTCTGTTTCTCTCAACCTCTCTCAAAATATCTTATTGTACAATTTAACGCCTTTTCCATCTTAACTAAGCACTCCCCACCCACGGTGGCTGTAGCTTTCATCGTCTGAAGAACAGCAGCAAAACTAGCACGAACTTCTTTTTCCTTCTTCACAACTTCATGGATAGGACATTTGTTCTAACCTTAGATCCTAGCAACCTCAGCGTACAATTTTCCCCTGTCCTTATTGAGTCGAGAACTTTTACCTTTCCACTTAAAGGAAGCTCTCTGCAGCTCCTTTCTGGCGTATCTAAATGGCCAGCATCACTCAGTGCCTTAGGGCTGTTATTAAGTAAAATACGGGTGACTTGAGCACAAGCATTGTGACAACTGGACAGTCGATCTGATAACTGAGATGGCTACCAAGTGACTACGGGGTATGACTGGACGAAACGGCGACTCACGTCCTGGGCAGGACGGAGCAGGACAGCACAGGATTTCATCACGCTACTCAGAATGGCTCGAAACTTAAAACTTACAAATTATGTATCTCTGGAATTTTCCATTTAATATTTTTGGACCAAGGTTGACTGTAGGCAACTGAAACCATGGAAAGCAAAACCATGAATGGGGTAAGGGGTGGGGCTCCTGTAATTCCTAGAGGCAGCAAACACTTTGCCTGCCAACACACCTTGGTATGCAAACCAACCAATTCCGGGTCCATACCCCGACCTACCTCCTTTTGTCAGGCTCCTGCAGGGGACGGTATCCCCCTGCCCTAACTCACCCCAGGCCCAGATACAGGACAGCTAGAGACCACGTCTCTATCCCAGAGTCTGCCAACGTGAACCAAAGTATTCAGTTGTAAGCCTGCCCAGCTGCTCACCTATCCTCGCCCATTCTTTCCCCTGGAAAACCACAATAAAGGCTTTTACGCATGCCTTTCCCTTGCTCCTTCTGCCTCCCGACGACCCTGGTGCTTCCCCGTGTGACCCTGCGTGGCACGCCATGCCCCCTCCCCTTGGGGACTCTGAGTAACAATTTCTTTTCCATGGCAATTATCTCCTGCTCTGTTGGCCTTACCATACCTGAATAAAAACAAAATCTTAGGTCCATTTCGAAACACCTCCTTGCTACATGCCAGAATAAGTCCTCCTAATTTTTATTAAGGGAATCCCTCTTCCTTCCGTTTGTAAATCAGGAAGTTTTCCTCCCGTGCTCTGAAAGCCTCGCGAGGCAGGCTGCCCTGTGCCAGTGCAGGCCAGTGCCTGGGTACTGGAAGCGGCAGGAAGTGGCTCAATCCTAACTCCTATTTGCTGGGGGGTTATTCCCTCTAAGCCCCAGTTTTCTCATCTGTAAATGTTGATGTGAATCTCCACCCCCCCAGGGTTGTGGGTTTACACGAGATGGTGTCTATAAAGGACACAGCCCCTCGTGTGGGTTCCAGTAAGTACTAACCTAAGGGTAGCTTTCAGGCATTCTTATTTTCTCCAATCACCAGTCTTGGTACTGTGGCTTGACAACGCCTGGGTGAGGCTCTGACAGTTTGCAGGGAACATTCCCCCTTAACAAAAATTCTTTCTGCCACAGAGAGATTAAACAGGTCTCAGAATCTCATATCCAGAGAGCTTGCCTTTCAACTCAGTGCCCTTGGGGATGCCGGGCAAAGAGGCTGCCTGCCTCATACGTTGGGTACCGCGACACGCCAGTGAGAGCTCAGCCTGTGGA
Source organism: Orcinus orca (assembly GCF_937001465.1). Lineage (NCBI taxonomy): Eukaryota > Metazoa > Chordata > Mammalia > Artiodactyla > Delphinidae > Orcinus > Orcinus orca. The sequence goes on along the minus strand of NC_064560.1, from coordinate 7,844,240 downwards.
GCTCAGAGAGGAGGCCTGCGGGCTGCTGCAATCGTCCTAGCTATTCATACGTGCTCACTGTTCTGTTGAAACCTCCTCTCTGTGAAATGGGTGTAGTCACGATTTGGGGGATGGACCATCGCCTGGTCCCAAATGTGACTCATGACCTTGGAGGGCAGCGCATTAACTGCTCATCTCAGCGGCAGGAATCGTGCATTCATGTCACAGCTTTGAGTATCAGCACGCTTTTGGACGGCAGCAGGCATGCAGTGGATCACTTTGAGGAGCATTGCAACCAATTTTTCTCTTCTTATGCAAAATCCTCTGCCTTCAACTTTAATGGGATTGGCAGTAAGCCTTTTGTGCCTCTGTCTTTCAAGAACCCTCCAGCATATATATAAAGGCACGTGCTTCCACCTTAGATATATATTTCTGTAGTCAGTTGTGAGTGTAAAATAAATGGAAATGACATACATTTCTATTTATCGCCAAAGAAGTAAAACTAATTAGGTAGGCTGGGGAATGGGATATACTGATTAAATTTAATTACTATTTAACTAAGTCTAAACGAAAGTCTCAGTTTGGTTTCCACCATTCTGACAAAAAACCTTTCAAATGCACCAGCCTGCTTTTCTGCTTTAGTAGACTGAACACTTGATTAATCTTGGATAATTCAGCTTCTGACAGTGGCTCAAATTCACTAATATGAACACCAGGTCTGCCAATATAAAAGATTTGAACCCATGTTCATGTATTCTAAACAAAGGTTAGAAAGTACTTACGCTAAGAAATTCTCCATAATGTACTTTGTTATGCTTTACATCTTACCTTCTGTGAGTGAGATAGGTCTATTTCCCATCGATAGAATGTGGGAGAATCAAGTTTGATTAAAAAGTATTTTATCATAAACTCCCTCATCTCAGCTCAAAGGCTGTTTCCAACATTGATTTCATGGATTTACCATTTTTTTCAGGGTCATTTTTGGGGCAAAGTTTGTGGCCCTCCTTGACCAGAGTATAGTTTAATGTTGCCGAGAAAACCTACCCTGACGATGTTTCGTGTGTATGTCTGGAGATTTTATTTATACACTATATGTTTTCTTAGAATTATGGGTGACCACCACAGCGTAAAGAAACATGGAGCGGACCCATTCTTGTTCTTCTGTCTGACTCCAGGAGATCCCTAGCTCTGCCACCACCATGACCCAGCAACTGCCGGCTTGTCTGGGAAGAGGAGAAGCAAGGGTTGGGGGGCAGCGGTTGGAGGTGTCGGGAAAGGCCTGTAAGAGGAGTCCTCATTTATGAGGGAGCCAGTGGGGCTTTTTCAGCCAACTTCTGGTCACCGCCACTTCAAAGCCTCTTTCCTGCAATGTCCCCAGCGCTTGGAGTCCATTTACTTTCCCAGCTGATTTTACGAGTCACAAAGCCTACTCCTGACTTCACCTATGTTCCCACCAGCCCCTGGCGAGGGGTCCCTGGAAGTTGTTTCCACGGGGAGAGCACAGTGAATGGCGTGGCTGCCCTTGGCTTACTTCCCACCCATGATCCATTCTTTCCCTCCAGGGACCCGGCCAAGTAGCCCCTGCGTGCACGTATCAGCACGGTTCCCAGAGAGGATATGGGCTGGTCCAACTCTGAACTGTCACCTGTTACAGGGAAAACAAAGACCCGTTCCCCCACCTTTCACACAGCCCACTGGGAACAGGGCCAGCCCATTCTACGTTTTCAGGAAGTTTCCAAACATGCCCCTTTCAGTGGCTGCTTTTGCGGTGGTGTATCTCTTTAGGGTCTTGGCCTCAAAACACCTATTTGTTGTGAATTGTAAAACAGGATACCCTCTCAAGCTTTTAAAAAAAAAAGAAAGCTCTAGTTTTACTGGAAATTTTTCTTGTGGGAAAACCTCTCCCTGCCCCGTTGAGAGATGCCCTCACCCACGGTTTGGACTGATTGGAGGGGCCTGGCCTAGCACCACAGAGCAGAAGCTCACAGCCCAGATGTCGAGGTAATTTCCAGACCTTGTTTCGTTTCCTCCCTCCTCTTCGTGAGTTCATGGATTAAACCACATGAGCTGACCACCTGCTGATTGCTTTGTATAAACTGCACGGATTTTTCAGGCAACAAAAATAAATCTTGCCCTCTCCTAACAGAGCAGGAACGATATTCTCTAGGAGAGAGAGAGAGAGAGGAATAGTTGAAATGGCTCTAGAATGGCTGGTGGTCCTGTGACTGTGTAACCCAAACAGCCAGCATAAAATTGTAAAACTCTGCCGCAGGGGCAGATGGCTGCTGGGAGGATATTTATAGCAGGGACCTAGAAATAACTGTAAAGGAAAAGCTTTCTGAGTAACAGGAGTCGGGACTTCAAGGTAGCGTTCGGTTTAGAAGATATTCTTACTCTTCTCTGAAATCCTGGAGAGCTGTGCATTCCTCACCACACAGGAGAGAATATTTGGTACATTCACAGAGTGCACAAAAGTTAATCCTCTCATAGCTCTGTGCTGCCCAGATCTGACAGATGAGAACTGGAAACAGGAAGGGAAGTAGCGAGAGTACTACAAGCGTGAGTGGGGCATTTTGCACTGCGCGCTGGAGAGCTCCAGTGAGAGAGCCCAAAGACACTCTACAATCTGCACGATAGCGGTCATCATATCAGGAAGGGGCCACCTTGCAGGGACGCGCACTAGGCAGGGGCAGGATATGCAGAATCGGGCCAAGCAGACCAGCGTGCGGGCTCAAGTCAGGATGCATCGCCCCAGCCAGCCCCTCTGTGCTAAAGCCTTTATCAGTGGGCCAAGGAGGAGGGAACCAGACTGCAACGGGGCCTGGGTACTATTTGTAATTCTTTCTCTATTTCTAACTTAAAAAAAAATTTTTTTTGGCTATGCCACACGGCATATGGGATCTTAGTTCCCTGACTGGGGATCGAACCTGTTCCCCCTGCATTGGAAGCGTAGAGTCTTAACTGGACCACCAGGGAAGTCCCTCTAACTTTATGAACTGCATCAGGGGTACTTTGTTATCATGGGTTCAGGGCTTTGCAATACATCTTTTTGTCACTGGTATAAATTCTTGAGCTTCAGTTCTCGTTAAAGAGAAGCACCCAGATTAAGCACCCAAACCAACACTGAAGTCACCGCCCTTGAATCCTGACAGTGTATACCAGCAAACCACGAAATGACACCAAACCTCTTAGCACTATAAGGCATGCACGAGGCTGCAAGAAAGAATGTTCAGACTCCTAAAAGGGATTTCCTTGTATACTTAACTTCTTAAGTAAGTCATTTGATCTTTTAAAAATGCATTAAAAAGTAGTCAGGTGGTGTGTGTGTATATATACGTATATGTACACGGTAGACAAGGCAGCTCCACACAGCATTCAAAACAAACCAAAACAAAACACTCCCATGACTGCAAGAGAAAAGAGCTGCATGGCAAAGCTGCACCATGTGCGTAACGATTTCTTTTTTCTAAGAACTGACTGAACTGATTTCTCCAATCTTAGTTTCCCTATGAGTGTATCTTTCTATCATGCTTGCCTCATTCCAATGGGAGCACCAGAGAGGAGCTTGGCTTTACTTATTTGCTTTCCAGCTAGTACATCACTAAGATTTACTATGTGTATCCAGCTAGTACATCACTAAGATTTATTATGTGTATCGTTAAGTCCCCAGCTGGAATTGCCGGTGTTATTAACAACTCACGCTACTCACTTAGAAGATAATTAACAAATATCCCAAGCACAGCTTTTCTAGACGGTCCACTGTCATACTGTCATACAACTGTCCACTACATATCGAAACTTGGCCTCAGTCAACTTTGTCGCCTTAGCAAGGGATGGCTTATCTTCAGCCCAGTGCCCCCTCAGGATCTCCTGATGACCTGTGCGGTTAAACCCAAGGCCGGGGTGATCTTACACTCCTGACACATTCACCTCTCTTACAGCAAGTTAATCAGGCAGAATGTGAGTGGTCCAGGGCTTCACACCCCAAGCCAGGAAGGTTCCTCATGTCTGCTCTGTGCTGCACTTGCTGGTGCGGACGCCTGACCCAGGAAGACAGTGATTAGGTGACTACTCAGCTCTCCGGTTCCCTGCACGCTGATTAACCGTAGCCCCAACGTGCTGGAGGACAGTGACCGAAGGAGTTTTACCTGAGGCTGAGCAGGACTTTGATGGCCTCAGGCACAGCCAGCCATACCCCACTTTGCAGCAATAGGACCAGGGACACCGGGATCGACCACACTGGGATCGACCGTGGCCTAGCACAGGAACAGACCCTGCCACTGGCTTTGGGCAAAGGTGCCGAGGCAGAACGCAGATCTGGAGGGGGGTGTAAGCTCTCTGATGACAGGGACATGTCTGATTTCCACTGTATCTCCAGTATCCAGCTCGAAGCCCTGCACATAGTAACCCTCCATAGAGTTCATCAACAGCAAAGCTGGAGTTTTTCATGGTGATCTCGTGGGAGGGGGTCCAAGGGGAATCACGTGGCATCCAAACAGCTCCGTGGAGGACACTCTCAGGGATCCAGAAATTAGCAATATCCAGCGATCAGAGACACTGGAGCGGGGGATGGTCTGCATCAGACAGTGGGGTCCTGAGACCAGGCTCAGATGTAAGAGCCTCGGAAGGTGTCTGGCGAGAGCAAGGCAGGAATAGAGGGAGTGGACTGGTTACCAAGACCAGGGCAGAGACCTGGATGGAGAGAAGGATCTAGAAGTTGGGAGAAGCCTAGTCATGAGAGCTGGACTCTGAGATCAGGGTTACAGCAGCAACACGGCTGATTGCAATGATGCTGTTGGTCCAAGAATGTTTGGCTAGAAACAGAGCTTCCCGCCTCACTTCTGTTAAGTTCCCCAGGCCAGGGCCAGGGTAGGGCCGTGGGTAAAGACCAGGGGGTGCAAAGGCTGTGACACGACAGTGTCTGCACTCCTGATCCCAGTGAGGTCAACCTCTCCGGCCACAGGCAAGACTAAGTAGTTTATGGAAACTGCCTTTCTGGTTGATTTATAACTGTTTTCTTCCCCTCTTAACACAGTGCATTTAGGTTAAAAACCAGGCAGCATATCAATAAACTAATTGAGAGCATAGGCACTAAGATTTTAGTGTCCTTTCATAAACTTGAAGTTTTAGAGTCTTCCCAAGGCAGAGGCAATATAAGATTCCAGGCTTTCGCTGCTGCGAAAACTGTGAGCCTAAATCTAATAGGGTACAAGGGAGGTGATGGTTAGTGTAGAGAAATTAATCAAAGGACAGCACCACCTAAATCTTGCAAGGAATCGTGAGACTCTCCTGCCTTCTAAAGAAAGCACGCACACCTTCACACACACACACACACAAATGGAAGTTTTGACTGCATGAGGAGGACCTGCTTGTAATCACTGATTTCTGGAAAGGTAATACGTTTATAGGTGATGAATAAATGCTGTCAGTTTCAACAATATTAAGAATACAACCTGAACAGAAATTAGCAGAGAGCTAAGAGGAGGTCTGACAATGAATCTTGCATTTCATCATTTAGTAAAATACGAGGTGTTCCCTTAAAAGTGCAGGCTGGTCTCTATTTGTAATTGATGTCAGAGCCCACGGCTCATAGATATCCTAGACTGTTCAGCCGCACTTACCCTGGAAACCCTTTCAAAAGCAGCCTTCTTTCCCTCACTGTTCGCTGCCACCTAGTGAATTTACTTGGAAAAGAAACCAGAGCTGGAAAGGAAATGCTTTTTAAAAGGCAAACAGACCACCTAGAGAGGTGGGATAGGGAGGGTGGGAGGAAGGGAGACGCCAAGAGGGAAGAGATATGGGGATATATGTATAACTGATTCACTTTGTTGTACAGCAGAAACTAACATACCATTGTAAAGCAATTATACTCCAATACAGATGTTAAAAAAAAAAAAAAGTTGGGCTTCCCAGGTGGCGCAGTGGTTGAGAGTCTGCCTGCCGATGCAGGGGACACGGGTTCGTGCCCCGGTCCGGGAAGCTCCCACATGCCGCGGAGCGGCTGGGCCCGTGAGCCATGGCCGCTGAGCCTGCGCGTCCGGAGCCTGTGCTCCGAAGTGGGAGAGGCCACAACAGTGAGATGCCCGCGTACCACAGAAAAAAAAGAAAGAAAGAAAGAAAAAAAGCTGCCTTGGGGATCATGTGAACTCAAAATAAAGCTCAACTTATAGACAAAAAAAAAAAAGGCAAATAGCAGGTGCTCAGAGCGGGAAGGTAGAAGCTCTTGCCAAAAGGGCCATGGAGGAGATAATGAAATTCAAGCCACTGGAGCAGAGCACACAGACGAAGCCGCTGTCCGGTGGAGCCTTCTGGGAAGAGCAGGTTGAGGTCAGCAGTTCGTGACAGCATGGGGCTGCTGATCAGGACAGCCCGGCTGGACAGAATCAGTCTGTTCCTTTGCCCGCCCCTTGGTTGACCCCAAAGGCAGGGCCACATGTCGCATGGCCCAATATACAGATGTTAAGCGCTCGGTAGAGAAAAAAGGTGTTTAGAATGAAGCAGCTGGTGCCGAAGCTCCAGAGTCTGTGCATCGGAGGCATGAAAACTACGGTAACGGGACGATCACAGAAGTGAGGGAAATGTAATCGGAACGGAAATGCAATACTGTGCAGCTTTCCTAAGCCCCGGCTGCCTTTGCCAATCTCCCTGCAGCGTGAATTTAAAGGCTGCAACCTCCCAAATCCAGAGCAGGCCAGGGTAACTCTGCTGCTCACTTCCAGGGTCACCGGGCACCGAAAGCATGTTGCTCCTCCATCACTCCACACACAGAACTGCAGGGGGAGGTGGCCGCGGGGTACTGACTCTGTGAGCGCTGCTGTGCGGCTCGATCTTCTCCATCTGCTTCAGAATCCACCTTACCTCTCTCTCTACTGGGATCATGAGAGCCCTCAGCCCTGCCCAGATTCTCAGGCCTGCCCAGGTTCTGAGAACACGCTGGAGAAGTGGATTGCTCAGGTTCAGGTAAAGATACGTGTGCAAATAAGATGTGCAGTGGCTATTGCCATTGGAGTGTGTGTGTGTATGCACGCATGCGCACACACGTACATGGTAGTATAGGTGTGCGAGTGCATGCGCGTGCGTGTGTGTGTGTATATGCTATGTGAACACTAAGAAACTGACGACATCCAGTCTCTTATTGTACATTGTCTCTGAAGGGTGAGTTTTAATGACTCTGATCATTAAGGAAATGGTGAGGCCGTTTGGCTCAGAAACTAAAGAAAAAGAATCCACTGATTTTAATAATTAAATGAGACCAAAATGAAACTCTAAGATTTGTTTTTTTCACTCAAGAGGCCATGGACCATTCCACTCATGACATCTCTCCCCCAGGTATCCTCCAGAGTAACCAGTTCCATGTTAAAAGACTCTGTAACTGTGTGTGTTTCCTGCTAGCCATCACTTTCACACTCAGAACAGATTTGCCACGTTGCAAAAATGGTGATTTTATTATCGGTATTTTAGCACTGGGTCATTCACTGATTTGATGCTATTTGTATTGTAATTTACAGTTGTCAATTGAATTCGAATGCTTGCTCTACCCTTGGGGACCTGAGCTATTAATAGAGCAATGCATAAAGAGTCTAAGCATATCGCAGGGGATCACTCGGTTTGAATCATTTTACGTATGTACTTCTAAACGTCATCTCAGCTTTAGCACTGTGCAGCCAGTGCGCCAGTGCTGTTCACTGGATCCATTGCTCCAGAATCATTGTTCCTGTCTTACGTGGTGGATCAAATCCTTATACAATACGAAGGAACGAAACAAAGACCACATGTAAAGGTGTTAGCCCATATACGATGATGTGGCATATATGTAAGCACAGCTAACACGCTTTCCAAACAACGTCCAGCTTCTCCAGAGTTTAATTACACTGTGCTTCATCCAGAGGTTGGTGTCCCCACCCCAGGGCAAGTCCAAAGGGAACCAATGTGAGACTGACAGGGGACTCGCTCTCCAAGGGTCAATAAAACCAGTAGAACAACATGAAGATTTGAGGAGTAAAAATGAAAAACTAGAACACTCCAGTATGCTATGAATTTGGATTATCTGTGCCCAACTGAGAGAGGTTGTAAAAATAACCCTCACCATCCTGTTCTTGGGGAAAAAAATAGTGCCAAGCATTCTTAATTAGTACTTTCCCTGGCAACAATTTGGAGATTCTGTGATTCCCAAATCCCCCTAGAGATGGGGAGTTGACTTCACAGAAATGTAGGCAACTCTGCAAAAAAACGACTCCTTAACCCAACTTTGAAAATATATACGTTTTTAGTTATTAGATATTTCCCTCCTAATTTACAACAGATAATTCACAGAGACAAAGCAAATTTTAAGCAACTAATTTTGCCTGGGGTTCACTCTGCTTGGCCATGAAAAGAGTCAGGCCAACCTGGACTCTGCTGTCCAGGAGTTGGGGACCCAGGGGGGTCTGAGGCAAAAAGGCAATGAAAAAGAAACACGACGGCAACGCATAATTCCCCACCCATCCAATGGCGGGCGTTAACAAGACGGCTTGTTTAGATGGACTGCATTTTCTTCATTCACTAAAGAACAACAACAACAAATGTCTATTTGTGGAAGACACCATGCTACACACCACAGATTCTCAACCCTACTGGTCCGAAGGAAACATGAGAAATATAATTTTCGAAAAATTTAAATTGTTTAAATGAGATCATAATGAAATTTTAAAAATTCATTAATTCTGTTTCTCTGCAGACTTTTGTTCTCTGGTTGATAGGAAGGACTAAGGCAGTAAGGAATATTAATAATTATTATAATGATAATAAAGTAGCTATTATTTTTTGAGCACTAACCATGTGCTAGGCAACTGTATTATAATTGTTTTTGAGTGATTCATCTTTTGAGATCCTAATTTTCACAATACCCTTTAAAATAACATCACTGCAGTGGATTGAAAGCTTGTGTGTACTCAGAAAATTCATATGTTGAAATCCTAATCCCCAGTGTGATGGTAGTAGGAGGGAGGACATTTGGGAGGAGATTAGGTCATGAGGGTGGAGCCCTCATGAATGGGATTAGGGCCCTTATAAAAGGGACCCCAGAGAGTTCTCATGCCCTCTTTCTGCCATGTGAGGTTACAACGAGAAGCTGGCAGTCTGTAACCCAGAAGAGGGCTCTCACCGGAACCCAGTCATAATTGCACCTTGATCTTGAACTTCCAGCCTCCAGAACTGTGAGAAATAAATGTCTGATGTTTACATGCCCCACCCCAGTCTATGGTATTTTGTTATAGCAGCTGTAACTAAGTAAGACAAACATTTTCTCTGTCTTACAAAGGAGGAAGTTGACTGTCTAAGGTTAAACAATTAATATGTGACAGAACTGAGATTCAGACTTTGGACTACTGGGTTCCAGAGTCAGCATCCTTAATTGTTACACTTATGGTTAGATGATGTCTTAGATCTTTATTTAAATATATATATATACAATTTCTTTTCTATTCCCATTTTCCTAGCCTAGGAAGCTCTCAGTGGACTGTTGTCACAGTCTTCAAACTGGCCACCCTGACTCCTGTCTCTTCTCCAACAAATCCATCCCCATAAGTTGCCAATAGCGTTCATGTTCTTAAAGTGCAAGTCAGATGATTCTCTCCAATATCCAAAGCTCTCAGTGACTCCTTTCACTTGACTGGTAAAGAAAATACTTCTGAATATGGCACTTAAGGGCCCATGATCCAGCCTCACGTCCTTTTTATATGCCTCATAGTCACGCGAACCCCACTGTTCAGTGTTGAAAGGACCAAGACTTTTGTTCATGCTACGGCCCCAGTCTGGCTTGCCTTCTGGCGCGCAGTATGGCACAGTGGGCATGAATCTGAGCTTTGGGGTTGACTGGACTTCAGCTGGAATCCCAGCTCTGCCACCTACCAGCTGTGTGACCTTGGGCTGGTTGTGTGACTTTGCCAACCCTTATCTGTTCATCTGAAAACGTGCAGCGCTGAGAGCATCAAAGGGAAGAAGAGATACATTCCGCTTAGCATAGTGCCCAGCACACAGCATTCAGTAAATGGAAGCTAATTTTATCTGCCTCAGGAAATTCTGTGCCCTCTCTTCCATCTGTGTCTCAGCAATTTGGAGATTCTGTGATTCCCAAATCCCCCTAGAGATAGGGAGCTGACTTCACAGAAATGTAGGCAACTCTGCATACAGGGCACCCTGGGGGTGCCCAGGCATACAGGGCTCACTCTACGGAACTGACCTGCACACTCCGTCACTGTCACATTCAGGCCTGACTTTTGGCTTAAGCTCCAAACCCATAACTATGGTTCATCTTTCTCTTGGTCTTCCAGACGCATCTGGGAAAATAGTCATTCTAGTCTAAATTTCCAGGGCAGAGTTAGAAGAGAGACGGGAGGTGAAAGAGGGTAAACATCAGAAAGTTGCATAATAATTATAATCAAAATAGCTAATATTCATTGAACATGATAGATCAGACTCCGCTTTACATGATGTATGTATATTGGCTTATTAAATCTTAAAAGATTGGTACCACTTTTAGTTCCCCTCTTTATAGACGGGGATGTCAATGGTCAGAAAGATTAAATCAGTTTCAAGTGACAGAGCCTGATTTGAACCAAGGCAACCTGGCATTCGGGTAAGCAGCCTCCCCTGCTCCCCCCCTTCCACTGACCGACCCTCCCCTCAATTCCCTGTTCCTGACATTTATGCAAATTCTCAGGTGCAGCGCAGATCTCTGGTTTTTACCCCAAATGTGCCGCATTTTTCTGGCTCAGCCCGTCCTTGTTTTACAATCAGCCCAGCAAAGCCAGTTGCTCCATGTGGGGTGCCCTACGATTTATGTCATCTTCATTTCCACTCTCATTGTGATTCACCTGCACCTATGAATTTAAAATCACTTAACGCATGTGGTAAAAGAAGCATTTCCTTTCCTATCGCTTTTTTCTTTGAAGTAGCATCTGTGCTGGAGCTTCAAAGAATTCATTTGAAACATTCAGCTGCAGCCAGAGCTTGATATACTCAGACACTTGGGAACAACGCCTAGAAAAATGCCCTTATGCAAATATTTTAAAATTAGTCTATCATTCTCGGCAAGGATAGGTTAGGTTTGGGTGCTGGGATAACTAGTTAGGGAGGTTTTAGGACAATTTCTTTTCTTTTCTTTTCTTTTTTTTGATGTGGACCATTTTTAAAGTCTTTATTGAATTTGTTACAATATTGCTTCTGTTTTATGTTTTGGTTTTTTGGCCCCAGGCATGTGGGATCTTAGCTCCCTGACCAGGGATCAAACCTGCACCCCCTGCATTGGAAGGAGAAGTCTTAACCACTGGACTGCCAGGGAAGTCCCTAGGAAGAACAATTTCAAAAAGATTATTCCACCATAGATGTCTCCTTCCTAAAGATCTGAATAAATGAAACAGCTCAATCTTTCCATACACAGTTACGATCTAGGGCCTGGGACGTTTGATTCTCCATATTCACTGGGTCTCAGAATCAACCACACATTTGAATCAACCTGAGAAAAGTCAAATCTGTCTAAGATTGTTGAAGTTAAGATTATACTGGAAATATAGCATGTACATTTTTTTGACTGATGGGATTTTAGGTGGATTTCATTTTTTCCCTTACACTCCCTACACTTTCTAGGTTTTCAAATAATCGGAAAAAATAAACATTGAAGGGAAAATCAGTCATTTGCTCACTGTTACGGGAAACCTCTGAACTAGAAGTTTAGAGTGTTGGGTCTGGTTTAACTCGGCCCCTCCTAGCTGTGTAACTCTGTGAGCAAGTCTTTTGGCATCTCAGAACTCAGGTTTCTGCATCTTTGCGACGTGTGGGTTAGATGCTGCCATGATGTTTAGACTCTAGGCTCCAAACCCCAGAGGTCCCTGTAAGAGCCTCTGGCTTTCTCTTCCCCTCACCCATCCTTCTTTCCTGATGCCCATCCAGGTTTACCCCAAAACAGCTCTGCTTTATCCATTCAACGTTTTACGTGTTAAGAATCCCATACTGTTTCTACTTAAAAATATTTCACTTAAGACCAAAAAGTTTGATAAACCTCTGGGCTAGGTGATAGCTCAGTGAAGTTAGATAGCTTCTCACCCGTGATTTTGTAATCCTTTTGTCAATTCTATATCTCATGAAGATTACAGGATCACCCAGAACTTCCTGTACTACACTGGGGGCAATGAAACTAGTGGAACTGACTTGCAATCTATAGAGAGTTGACTTTGCTAAGACACTTCCCAGGCTGTTTTCTGACAAGAGTTACTTGTCGATATATAAAATAGATAACCAACAAGGACCTACTGTATAGCACAGGGACCTATACTCAATATTTTCTAATAACCTATAAGGGAAAAGAATCTGAAAAAGAATATATATATATATATATATATATATATATATATATACACACACACACATATATATATATATATATAAACAGAATCACTTTGCTATATACCTGAAACTAACACAACATTGTAAATTAACTCTACTTCACTTAAAAGTAAATAAATAAAATCAATGAAAAAAGACAAATCTATGATAAAAGGAAAAGTTACCTGTCATACAGATAGGCTTACGAATAGGTAAAAAAGACCTTTGTGATCTGCTGCTCAAAAGATCCTTTCTCAGATACCCATCATTGGCTGAAATTCCAATGGAATTCATTATACTTTATAACAATTTAGGTGTAAATTAGTTGTAACAGACTCTTTTGAGGCAAGAGAAGAGAGGAAAAAACTGACGCTGGGAATCAAAGTAGAAAGGAACGTCAGGTGAAGAACAAACACAACACAAGGAGACGAAGAGGAAACCAATATCCATTCTACCCCCTTCACGTCCTACTCGTATTTGGATCTGGTCTGTGTGGCCGCCATCTTTGTGCTTGAGAACTTCTGCCTTCCAGCGTTGAGCCTGGCCTCCATGCTAACACAACACAACACAACACAACACGTCTCTCTTCGTGAATAATGCCCACAAAGCACTCACGGAGCAAATCCCAGAACTACACTCTCTTCCTTCTCTTCCTCCCCCACCCCCTTCATTTCTGCATTTCCTGTCAAGGTCGTCGCATCTAATTTTGAGCATATCTCCCACCAGATGTTTAAGGACCATCATCTCTCAACCATTTCTAGAAACCAAGTGAGAAAATGAAGCTGCTTTCAGTGGATTTCAGGCCAACCTGTGGACTACCGCACTTTCAGGGCATAGAAGATGCAGATTTCCTCCCAGTTAAGCATATTCTGAGAAAACACAAGATGCAAAAGAGTTCAGAAGAAGCTACGGGAAGAGAATGCAGATGGGGTTGTCCAGTGACCGGAAGATTCTTTGATAACTGACAGTCCCTACAGTCCCACACCAGCAGTAAGGCTTCAGCAATATACATTCACAGCATGTAGCTTAACCTCTCTCAAGAGACAGACTGAATAATGCCCTGCTTATCTCTTATTCACCAAGCTTGTGATGACACAGGTGTGGCAGGGCAACCTGACCATGGATTATCAAGACCCAACTGAACCTCACATAATGCATAAGACATCAGCCCTCTGTATTACAATCCACAATTTTCAAAGCTTTGAAATGTAAGGGACTTTACATGGGAAAAGATCCTTCAGAGATTTCCCTCAGCTATATATATATATTGTCTCCTGTAAGTTTTCTACATTTTATATACAGCAAATATCTGAACTTCAAAAGCTTCCTCAATTAGATGGATTTGGCTCCTAGTACAACGTTATTGTTGTCTTGAGGAGAGAAAAAAAAGGTCTTGCAGAAATGTATGCTTGAAAAGAGCAGGACTTGGGTGTTCTCATTTGGCATGTAGCCCTTAAATAGATCTGACAGCTCAATTTTCCAATATGATATCCAGGAAATATGAAATTAGCTCCCAAATTATATCTGGTGCAGTGATTATATGCACGGGAGGTTTCACGCAGGGCAACTTGTCACAGCTACTTCCTGAAGCTTTTTTTTCTCTGAAATTCTAAACCCAGCCTATAAAAAATCAGGAGTGTTTAAAAAATAGTCGGGGGCTTCCCTGGTGGCGCAGTGGTTGAGAGTCCGCCTGCCGATGCAGGGGACACGGTTTGTGCCCCGGTCCGGGAAGATCCCACATGCCGCGGAGCGACTGGGCCCGTGAGCCATGGCCGCTGAGCCTGTGCGTCCCGAGGCTGTGCTCCGCAACGGGAGAGGCCACGACAGTAAGAGGGCCGCGTACCGCAAAAAAAAAAAAAAAAAAAAAAGTAACAGAGCCTGCGGTGTCAACCCTGACATGCTTTTCTATCCTCTGCTCCATGTAACAAAACATGCGTTTTAATCAGATCAGCAATGAGCCCACCTAAAAGGGTATACAAGTGCGTTCTCAGGCAGATGTGTTCTGTGACTATGCTTTGCCTAGGGGGACGTTAATAGCAGTCTCCTTAACCAGGAGGACAGAGCCTCTCCCCCTTCTGCCTCACTGCAGTCTGGAATACAGATGTGATGTTTTTCCCTCAAGCAGCCATTTGGGGGCATGAGGTGATATATTAAGGACAATGGAGCACAAAAACTCAAGAAGCCTGGGTCCCTGCTGACCACAGAGCCTCCACACCCGTCCTGGATTGACTACCTGTGGATGGTTTTGTTCATGAGAGAGCAATAAATATCCATCCTGTTTAGGCCACTGTTAGTAACCCTGGTAAGCCTTAGTTTTTAAAATTATAAATAGCTGAATGTAAACCTAATTGATATAATTAGCGTCTTTCAAATATCAGGTTTCAGTTAGTACATAATTGCTAAATGAAGGCAGAGCTCTGCAAGGGGGTGCCTTACTTTGCCCACTGCCAGAATTTTTATTGAAATGGTTAGTCGGAAGGTCACCCAGATCCACCCATCCATCTACCTATCTGTCTATCTATCTATCTATCTATCTATCTTCCTCCCTCCCTCCCTCCCTCCCCCGCCCCCTGACACCAAGTCTGTGCTGCAACAACACCCTGGCCTCTGCAGAAAGGTGAGGGAGGCATAAAGCCGAGAGACATTTCCTGCCCACTCTTGTCTCCATGGGCCAGTCCCAAGCCTCAGAGTGATGAGGCTGGAACGTGTAACACTGCCAGTGGTCAACCACTGCTGACCCGTGAAGCTGGCAATTTCATGTGCTTCAGCTCAATCCTACGGCTCCTACTGTCTGCTCTTCTCCTGTAAGGGAAAACCAAAAGCACCTCACATAATCCTCTCCAAACAGCAACCTTTGTTTTAGTTTTTGTTTTGTTTTTTTTTGCGGTACGCGGGCCTCTCACTGCTGTGGCCTCTCCCGTTGCGGAGCACAGGCTCCGGACGCGCAGGCTCAGCGGCCATGGCTCACGGGCCCAGCCGCTCCGCGGCATGTGGGATCTTCCCGGACCGGGGCACGAACCCGCGTCCCCTGCATCGGCAGGCGGACTCTCAACCACTGTGCCACCAGGGAAGCCCCCAAACAGAAACCTTTGAAAGGTTCCTACTTGCATGTGCTGTGGGGCAGGGTGAGAACTGTGTCTTTAGATGACATCTGAGGAGGGAAGATCCAGGACTCTCAGTGTTTCATGGACCAACTTCAGTTACACCAAACTCTTCCCCATCACAGGCAGGACTTCTGGGCACGGGGTGCCCTCCTGTCACTCTGGTGGACTCCTCCCCAAAGCCCCCGCCATCCTTACAATCTCAGCTTGAATGTCCCACTTACTTACAACTGGGTCCCTGGCACGGAGCCTGACCTGTAAGCAATGGGTTGTATTAAGAGCTAAATGTGTTTTCATGGTTTCCTCTTTTCTTTGGGCCTTAGAAAGTTTGTTTTTCAGCTTTGTTGAGATATAATTGACCTACAGCACTGTGTAAGTTTAAGGTGTACAGTGTGATGATTTGATATGCACATGCATTGTGAAATGTTTACTCCACTAAGGGTAGTTCATAACCCTTGACCTTGTATAATTACCATTTTGTAGTTGTTATGGAGAGAACATTGAATTCTATTCTCATAGCAACGTTCAAGTGTATAATACAGTATTGTTAACTATACTCACCACACTGTACATTAGATCCCTAGTACTTATTCATCTTATAACTGGAAGTTTGTACCCTTCGACCAACATCTCCCCATTTCTCCCACCCCTCATACCTGGCAACCACCAATCTACTCTGTTTCTACGAGTTTGACCTTCTTAGATTCCACATAGAAGTGAGATCACACAGTATTTGTCTTTCTCTGACTTATTTTACTTAGCAAAATACCCTGAAGGTCCATTCTTGTTGTTGAAAACAGAAGAATCTCCTTCTTTCTCATGCCTGAATAATATTCCATTATATATATATATATATATATATATATATATTTTTTTTTTTTTTTTTTTTTTTTTTGCGGTACACGGGCATCTCACCATTGTGGCCTCTCCTGTTGTGGAGCACAGGCTCCGGACATGCAGGCTCAGCGGCCATGGCTCACGGGCCCAGCCGCTCCGTGGCATGTGGGATCTTCCCGGACCAGGGCACGAACCCGTGTCCCCTGCATCGGCAGGTGGACTCTCAACCACTGCGCCACGAGGGAAGCCCCCATTATATTTATATATATATGTAATTGTCCATCCATCCAACCGTTGATGGACACTTAGGTTGTTTCATGTCATGGCTACTGTGATTAATGCTGCAATGAAAATGGGAGTGCAGATATCTATTCGAGATAGTGATTTCATCTTCTTAGGATATATACCCAGGAGTGGGATTGCTGGATTGTATGGTAGTTCTATTTTTAACTTTTGGAGGAATCTCCATACTTTTCCATAGTGGCTGCACCAATTTACATTCCCACCAAGTGCAAGGTACTTCAAGTTTCACAGCCTCCAGAAGAGTAGGCATTCATGATCAACACATGTGCTGGGAAAATGCTGGCTTAGTCAGAGCATCTCAGAAAAAGCCTTGGAGGCTGTAGCAATGAGTGAGATATTATACCCTGCACAAGCTGAGAAAGACTCATTCATTTATTCTCATCCAGTCAGCTCTCCAGTAGAGCATAAGGTCCAGTTTGGGTCACTGTGTTATGGAAGTTACAGAGAAATGGAAAGAACTACAAAGAGAGAACTTGACCAAAAAAATGGAAAATTAGTGTTAGAAGGAAAAGTAAACAGAATTATATATACTTTTTCTAAAGAAAGTAAAAGGAGGTGTCCCATTACTGTATTCAAGTCCACTTAATTTTGAACATATTCTACTGGTAGAAAACAAAACACATAATCAGATGTGTTTTCCTTTGTGTCTAAGCTGCCGGAAAAACTTGTAGCAAAATTCGTCAACAATGGGCATGAACTGCTCCATGTAGGTACCTAAAAGTCTTCACTATTTCTACATGTTACAAATGGTCTCTCCTCTATTCCTAAATGTTTCACCCCCGAAGTACTGAAAATCTTATCAAAAGTGGATATGGTTAAAAAAAAAGTTATGCACACACAAACACTGCTTTCAACTATGTAAGTATAAGAGGGATTGCATGAAAAGACTGCTAAGATCTTTCAGTTTAATTTAGAAGACCAAATAAAGACATTGGTTTGTAAAAAGAATGGAAAGAATTCATTTGAAAGAAAGAAAACACCCTCTCGCTCATGATCAAACATGGAAATGGGGTGCTGAAGACACCTGTGCCATTCTCATCTTTGAAAACAGGAATGTGAACAGTTTTATAAATTGTGAAGTGATCTGTAAGGCTTTCTTCTTTTTTATGATTTAAGAAGATGATGCAGAAATGCACATTCTAGATAACTGAGACGTGTATCTATTTTTTAAAAAAGACAAGACTGGAAGACCTTCCAGGGAAGGGGCCATCTAGCCACCTGAACTACCCTCAGTCAGACTTCTCCCTCATTTTGAGAAATAGCTGTGAATCCTTTTGTTATGCTGAAAATCAGTAAGAATTTTGTTTTGCCATTGTTGAAATGATTTTAATCTGCCAAACACACTTGTAAGAATTCTCTCATGAGCAGTTATCATTTTCTTTTTAATGGTCATTTAAATTTAAAAAAATTGTGATAAAATACACCCAACATAAAATGTGCCACCTTAACCATTTAAAAATGTACAGTTCAGTGGCAGGAAGTCCATTCACACTGTTGTGCAAACCATCTCCAGAACGCTTGTCATCTTGCAAAACGGAAACTCTGTAGCCATTAAACAACTCCCCGTGCCCCTCCCTCAGCCCCTGGCAACCACTACTCGGCTTTCTGTCTCTATGCATGTGACTATTCCAGGTACTCACAGAAGTGGAACATACAGTAATTGTCCTTTTGTGACTGGCTTATTTCACTCAGTGTAATGTCCTTCAAGTGCACAGGCCATGTCTGAACTCTTATTTACTCCTGCTTTGTAAAACCACAGGGCTCTATGCCTTGGGTTTCCCTGAGGCTTGGATCCATCAAGAATGCTGGGTTGGGGCTTCCCTGGTGGCGCAGGGGTTGAGAATCTGCCTGCTGCAGGGGACACGGGTTTGGGCCCTGGTCTGGGAGGATCCCACATGCCGCGGAGCAACCAGGCCCGTGAGCCACAACTACTGAGCCTGCGCGTCTGGAGCCTGTGCTCCACAGCAAGAGAGGCCGCGATAGTGAGAGGCCCGCGCACCGCGATGAAGAGTGGCCCCCGCTTGCCACAACTAGAGAAAGCCCTCGCACAGAAACGAAGACACAACACGGCAAAAATAAATAAATTAATAAACTCCTACCCCCAACATCTAAAAAAAAACAATGCTGGGTTAATACCAGAAGCTGTGATCAAGCTCATGGTTTTGTTGGATGGTTGTAAAGTGCACAGATGTCGAGTTCACGGATCACTCTCCCCTCCACAGCCCTCCCTTCAACAAAGGGTTGCATAGGCAGCATTGCTGTCTCTTGCCTGGAGGGATTTCTAAGCTTGAAATGCTACGGTTGGGAAAAGATCGCTACTGTGGGAAAGATCAGAGTATAGACATCATTAAGACTGAATTTTAATAAAATCAATCCATTCATTAATTGGTTCATCCATAGAAGAAACATGTATTGGGCATACCTAGCTCAGGCAAAGCATTATGTCAGGTACTGAAAAGAATAAGGCATGATCCTGTACTGAGAAACCTGAAATCTCCTTGAGAGATGAGATAAACACATGTGAAAAATGAATAGTATACGCTATAGTCTGAACGTTTGCTTCCCCCTAAAATCATATACTAAATCCTCACTCCCAAGTAGGGCTTCTGGGAGGTGATTAGCTTGCGGAGGGGGAGCCCTCTTGCATGGGTTAGTGCCCTTATAAAAGAGACCCCAGAGAGCTCCCTTGCCCCTCTCACCATGTGAGGACACAGCAAGAAGACGGCCGTCTATGAACCAGGAAGCAGGTCCTCACCAGACACCAAATCTGCCAGCACCTTGATCTTGGACTTCCAGCCTGCAGAACTGTGTGACATAAATGTCTGTTGTTCACAAGCCTACAGCCTATGGTCTTTCCTTACAGCAGCCAGAATAGACTAATACAGTGGACTGTAATAGCATAAGAGATTGTCACAGGATTCTATGACTAATTGACAAATTAATGACAGAGAATTAAGTGCTGTGTGCTCTGGGGAAGGAGGGTGTTTCACACACAGTTCTTCACCCACTGTAGGTGCTCAGTGATTACTGCAGGAGGGAAGGTAGCATTTGAAACGCAAAGAAACTTACAGCCTGGGGAAGTGTGAACAAATGCTTCGTGCTGGGAAAGTTCACGAATTATCTGAAACGTTAAGCAGAGTGGTTTGTCAGAAGGAAGCGGACCGGCCTGGAGGTACCTGAAGGTGAAGATCAGATATGAGAACGTGAGCCCCGCTGGGGAGGGCCTGCAGCAGCGGGTTGTGGTTTTGAATTTAACGCTCTGTGTAACTAGGAGCGATCTGGCCAGCAGGAGTAACATGATTAATGTGGCATTTTAGGAGGATTAATCTGGTATGTGCGATGGATCAGTGCAGAGAAGAGAGAGGAAGACAGAGCTGTGAAGAATGCTTTGCCAGGGTCTGGATGTGGCCAGCTCTGCATTTTCTCTCAATTGATTTCAAAAGAACGAGGCTCTGAAGAGCTCACAATAGCTCCCCTGGGACCTCCCCATCTGCACGCTTTAGGTCAGGATTATGGGAAGGTAATGATTAAACTTTATTTCTTCCAAATTCAAAAGGACATGCCATTCTATGCTTCCATCTCCATCCTCACTCAATGGGTATAATTATTATAATTAAGGAGACATACAAAGGGGCTATTAAATAGTGGCTGTTTAAGTGTGTGCTAATTGGGAAATACACACAAGAGGCCAGCTTGAACGACTTGGTGCGGGCAGGGGACAAGAGCTGGTGTGTCCTTAAAAGCTTTTTTAGTGACTCTACACTCTGCATTCTTTAAGGGAAAACCAGCTCAAAGAATGCTGTGAGATGATGGATTTTCATTTCATTTGTCATCACCGTTATTGGATAAAACGTTCCTCTGAAAAAAAAGGCAACTATAAATAACAAACCCATTTTCAGAAATCATTTGTTGTTCGTCTCTTCAATTATCCTCATCAAAGACTCATTAGTGAAGCTCTAATTAGAAATGTACGTATATGTGTATATATGTATGCATATGTTTTTCTCCTTCTTCAGGTTTCTATTATGGAGCAAACACTACGTTTCCTACTTGGATAGTCTGGAAATCAGACCTCTTGACCTCCAGGGTCAAGGGTCAAGAAGGTCTGTTCTTCTACAACTCACACTACCCCAACCCATCCTGTCTCCAAGGACACTGAGAGCTGATGTGTGCTGGCCAGACTCCAGTGCATGGACTGGGCTACGTCTCAGCGGCTGGCTCTTTCAAAGGCTTAACATGCTTGGGTATGGCTTGCTTTGGAATTTAGTCTCCCCCTCCACCCCCGAGGCTTCTCTGAAAGGTCACCCCTGCCCCTTGCCTTCTCTGTGCTCCAAAAAGATTTAGGGAGGGTGGCTTGGGCAAGCTCTCCCAGACTTGGGGAGATCTGTTCCCCATTCTCCCTCATTCTTTTCCTTGGGTTCTCCTCTCTGTGGGCAAGCTCTGGCCTGCCACCCACTGGGTCCTACCTTCTGAGACACAGGTTGGGCTCTGAGAGAGCATCATTTAAGACGGCTTTGCAACATAAATGTGTATCAACAGATGAACGGATAAAGAAGATGTGGTACATATATACAATGGAATACTACTCAGCCATCATAAAAGAATGAAATAATGCCATTTGCAACAAAAAGGATGGACCTAGAGATTATTATACTAAGTGAAGTAAGTCAGACAAAGACAAATATCATATGACATCGCTTATATGTGGAATCTAAACTATGATACAAATGAACTTATTTACGAAACAGAAATAGACTCACAGACATGGAGAAAAAACTTATGGTTACCATAGGTGAAAGTGGGGGGAGGGATAAATTAGGAGCTTGGGATTAACAGATCCCAATTAACAAACTACTATATATAAAATAGATAAGAAACAAGGACCTACTGCATAGCACAGGGAACTATACTCAATATCTTGTAATAGCCTATAATGGAAAAGAAACTGAAAAAGAATACATATATATATATATACAACTGAGTCACTTTGCTGTTCACCTGAAACTAACACAACATTGTAAATTAACTATACTTCAATTGAAAAAAAAAAAAAAAGGCTGCTTTGGTTCTTCTCCGCTCACAGTAGTCTGGCTTGAGTAAGACAGTCCTCTGAGGGCATTTGGAGCTCCACCGTGGTGCAGGAGACCACAGCCCAGCTAGCAGGGAGATATACCTTCACCGTTCTTGGTTCTCTGTGCATATGTTTTCTTAGAAATAGTCATCTGGAAGTGTGGTTGGGTAGATCTGAATGCTTCGGCCAAACACTGTCTTAACCTCACTCCACTGGCTTCTAACTTTCCAAACACAGCAACATCCTAGATACAACCTAACTTCACTTTTCAGAGCTTACTTCCCTAATAACACCCCTCACTTAAAATGTTGCCCAGGACCAGTGATGAGCAGAAATCCTCAGAACAGCCAACAGAAATAGCGCAAGTCTGTGTTCCAAAGTCAATGTCATTTACAGGATGGCTCTTCAAGCCCTCACTTGAAACAGATTTATTCTTATTTGTAGACACAATTCTAAAAAGCCCATTCTTGCTTCTTTAGTTCTCAAGCATTTATAGCCTGTAGTTTACGAGGGGCAGACCCACAAAGAGCAGAAAGAAAGGACCAATGGAAACCTGACGATGAAAGAGCAGTCAGAGGAATGGTTCCAGGAAGGGATGGTGGCCACGGAACCATCAGGTAACAGGAAGGATGGCCACACACTTCTTTTGGATCAACTAAAATGTTTGGAAAAATGTAAGACGTAAAAAGCATGAAGGGAAACCTGAGTATGGACAGTTAAGCCCCCTGAACCCCACAGATCCACTGGTAGTTAACTGAGCTTGCAAAACCCCCATTTAAGCTGCCAGGATTAGCACAAGGAGGTAAGCTTCAGGACCTGTGATGGCTATATGGATGCCTTAGAGCAAGTTCCAAATGGACTGATCAGAAGGTACGAAAGAACTGGAAGGAAAGTAAATGGGCTACTAGGAGTGGGTGCAGGGTGAGACAATAAACAATCACCTTCCTACCACCAACAGTGCTGAAGTGCTGAACTTACGCTCTCACCTACCTGGAAAACATCTTAGACCACTTTGTACATTCCAGGAATTGGGCTGTGTTCTAAGGGTACAGTAGGAGAACTCATCCCCGAGAAGCTTACACTATAGAGCAGCCCCATTGTGGAGATCCAGTGTGTCGTTTATACTTAGAACACCTCAGTTCTTACCAGGTACATTGCAGGTGTACAGTAACCACATGTGTGAGCGGCCACGGCATAGCCCAGTGCATGGAGGTCCAGGCATATCTGGTTATTCCTTGATCATTACATATGCAAAGGTCCCAACCCATCAGTGCTTGGGCTAATTGTAGCTTATCCCATAGTTCTCATGGAATCACAGATTACATAAGAAAAATCATAGATAATTACTCTTTCACCTAGACAGACGATTCCTAGTCTTACAGTCTTTCTACCACAGACTAAGGTATTGCTTATATGATTATACTCTCCTCTACCTCATGCATAGAAATGGATGGAAAACTCCATTTAACTCCCCTGAACCCCACCTCCTTCTCTATTAGCATCTCTGGCTGTATCTCTAAAACAAAACAAAACAAAACAAAAAAAAACCCTTGCCCATAATAGACACTTAATAAATATCTTTGAGTGAAAGATGAAGAAATATTTTGTAAATGTCATCCATGCTCATCGATTTCAAAGCACCGGGGAAAACAGCACCAATATTCAGAAACACTTCAGATCTCAGCGTGATAGTTGTTTTCCTCCCCAGGCTATCTCAGCTTTCCTGCATGTAAATGGAGGGCTTGGTTATGAAAATTCCATGCCCTGCCTCATTGCTCTGTCCTATTAGGAACCAGAGCTGACACAGGAAAACAGGAACATGTTTCACTCTGGAAACGTGTGTAGCATCTGTCGGGAAAACCCAAAAGCTGCCATGACAGCTTCATTTTTCACCTCGGATTCAGGTGAAGAATGCACACTGGTGGGTGGTTTTTGCATGTTTCTTCCTCTGTTACGATTAAATTGAACCCGTTGGAACTGGTGGGTTGAACAGACTTAAGTGTTAGGCCTCTTGTGTTTTCTAGCTCAGCTGAAAGAGGATATTGAGAATTACTGCAATACTTGCTTATCCTGGGATTTACTGAGCCCTGACATTGCAAATAAAGAAGCCCTGATGTACAAAGTGGCAGAAGGGGTGAAAGAGGGCTTCTGATTGCAGGATCTTGAAGCAGAAAGGAGCCCTGGGGGGCTAATCCTTGAACTCAGCTTCCTTACCATGCAAAACCCCCATTTACAGCAGGTTTTAAACAAGAAGTAAACAAGGGCCACCTCATAACATTTGCCCATCCCCCCTTCTCCCATAAATAAGAGAGAACTCAGACCAGCACCTGGCAAAATCTACAGTCACCCGCCATAAATTACTCCTTGTCTTTAGAAGACAGGAAATGGTTATCATCCAAGCAAGCCTAAGCATCTCGGGAAGATGGATGCAACTTCCTCTTACCATAGCTCTGACTTCATGCCAAAATTCACTCACGCTTCCTTTCTGGTTTTGGTGAAAAGCATGGCTCTGTGGCCACCAGGGGAATGCGCCTGGCAGACCTCCTAGAGCAGAGAGCAGAGCCCTCTGCTGTGCACTGAAATCCATCTCTGTGTTGGCCCTGAGGCATCGCCACCCAAGGGCTGCTCCCCACCTACGACCAAGTGCAGCAGAGACGCTAAGGCGGCCCATTCCTGGGAGACACTGGACTCATCTGTTGGCCAGTTTAGGCTCAAGTACTCCCCAGTGGCACAAGCACAGTGGTTTGGGATGCTTTCACCCAAACTGCTCCACCTGTCTTAGTCTGTTTGGGCTGCTATAAGAAACACCGCAGACTGGGTGGCTTATAAACAACAGAAATTTATGTCTCATGGTTTGGGCGGCTGAAAGTCAAAGATCAGGGTGCTGGCATGGTTGGTTGAGGGCCCTTTTCTGGGTCACAGATATTTTGCTATGTCTTCACGTGGCAGAAGGTACTGAGGGATCTCTCTGGAGCCTTTCTTACAAGGGCACTAACCCCATCCAGAAGGGCCCCACCCTCATGACTTAAGCACCTCCAAAGGCCCCACCTCCTAGTACCATTGTCTTTGGGGGTAAGGATTTCAACCTATGAATTTGGAGGGGACACAAACCTTCAGATCATAGCACTCCCTCTCCCCTTCACTCCAGGTCAGACTTGCATTGCCTTCTGAGGGCTCACCCAGCTTTTCCCAGCTCTTCCCCATTGCCTTTCATGTAGGCATTTCCCCTAATAAAATCTTTGCATGTGTAACCTTGATCTGGTGTCTGCTTCTTGCAAGGCCCAGATTCACACCAGCTCCTTTCCACTGACCCAGGAGAAGGCCTGAGTGCATCACAAGGCAGGGCGTGAACACGGCCTCACGGGTAGCAGTCACTCAAGTCATATTTGCTGAATGAGTAAATGAATGAATGAATGAACGAGAGTCCCTTACTAAGCTAAGGAGGTAGCCCTAACTATAAAGATGAACCTTCATTCATTGTGAAAGTGACAGTCAGCTGGCCTCCTTATCATTGGAGCCACTGCCCTCTAGCTCTAAGGAAGCAGGAGTCCTATTTTCTAGAAGCTGATGGGGAATTACTGTATTGCCAAGGGGGTCACAGTGGCTTTGGGTCTCTGAGACTCTGAGAATTCAGCAGCCTACTTCACTGATCCCTGTGTCCCTAGGCAGCAGGCAATGAACACTCTTTTCTTTCACCCAGTGGGGCCGGGAAGGAGGCTCCATGAAGAGGCCAGCGTGATCTACTGAAGTTAACGCCAAGCAAGGGAGGCCGGGTCCCTGGGAGAGGGAGGGTGGAGGGAGCTGGCTCCCGTCTCAATGTGAATAGCACCGCCTGGGCATCTACTGATGGAGCGGAGACCTTGACGCACTCCCAGAGCATCCTGGTGACTCATGGGAGCACATGCAGCATAACCTGGAAGCCTAGGATGGCTGCGGTGTATTTCCTTGGCTACAGAAGTGTGAGCCTGCTTAGAGCCTGGGGTGAGGTTGGATGCCCTAAATATTCAAGCAGTGAGTACAGCACCTGGGAAATGGTGATGTCCAGAGACACTGTGAAATTGCCAAAGAATGTCAACTTCAAACCTCTGGGCCAGTTTTATCAAACACCCAAGGCCCCATAATCTCTGGAGCCGGGGCCTTGGGATCAGAATTTTCACAAGCATCCCTGAAATTCTTGGCCCTAAATGTAGTCTATGTGGCCAATGTTAAAGACACAGCAACTGGAGATCTTGAGAGCGACAGAGTCCATTTTGGGCCTCAAACTGAAAAGGTAGGGACATTACAGATAGAAATTTAATTGAAACGGCCTCTATCACTAGCCAAACAGAAGCAAAACTCCCATGGCCTTCTTCCCCTGAAGACTCAGCGTGTCAGAGGTGACAAGCCCTTATTAGGTGGGGAGACAGACAGCAGATGTTTACAAGCAAAGACTCTGGGGAAGTGGCAGGAAGGATGGAGAGTGAACCCACAAATCAGTGTCTGAAAGTGTTACCCACCTGTTATAAATAATATTACGAGCCACCCAGCGTTGATGTATTTAACCCTCACTTCATCCCACAGGGGCACGACCCAGAAGCAGCCAGCAGTGAACCTCCTTCCTGTTCGGGGCATGCCCACCGGATAAGACTTGGTGGCCTAGAGACGATTTCCTGCCAAGGAAGCTGAAAATGTTTGGCGCTTACTCGTGCTCCCAGCCTCTCTGGAGGTAGGGTGTGGGCACGGGACCTGGGCGTATGCATTGGCCTTACACCTGGAGTCAGAGGCTGGTGTCAAGGAGTCCTGGGCACCAGGAGGCATCTCCAGTGGCAGCAGCCGTGGGAGAGCGTGTGGCCTCAGGCCAGCGGTGGCGGCAGCCATCCTAGTGAGGGTGTCTGGTGTCCAGGGGTGCGAGCTGCAGCATCCGGGCATGGCGTGGAGGTGATGGTGTCCTCAGGGGAGCCACTGGGTGAGCCATCTAACCCCGAATCCCAGCAATTCTCTGGCTCTCGTGGAAATTCTGTAACCTCCTGAGTGGTCTCCCTTTTAACCAATTTCCTTCCTTCATAATCAGCCAGATGTGTTTCTACAGCGAGGGACAAAGGTTCCCAGTTGACCCAGCAGTCTTTTGTTGGAGAAGGAATTGGTTTCCACCTGAGTGTGCAGCCCAGGAAGGTGGCCAGGAGCAGGGCTGAGGGATGCAGGGGTTGTCGCCTGCCAGCCGCCAGGGCAAACCAGGCGAGTGCCCAAGTTCAGAGGGGTGACAGACGTGGAGGATGACTCATTCTCACCCCTGCACACACCGGGGCTACAGGCTTCTGTGAACCGAGAGCTGCAAGAGAAGAATCTCTCAGGAGCATCCTTAGGAGAGGAAGAGAAGGCCAGGGGTGAGGAGCCTGCGTTCTGTGGGAGACAGCATGGCGGCGAGAGCAGAGCTCGGGGTCGCTGGGGTGCAACTGAACCTCAGGGAGCTTCCTCGCCTGTGCGTTTGCTGTGGAGCAGCTCCGAGGACCCCCGGTGGGAGGAGGTGGGATGGAGCAAGCATCCTCGACGTGCAGAAATGACGTTTCTCTGCCCAAGCAGTTCATCAGGAATAGAGGCTGGGAACCGAGGAAGAGAGGCTGATGGTGATGTTCGCTGTGATGTACTGGCAGCGTTTTTCAAGAAGATCAGGGAGCGATGGTGAGGCTACCCCAACGCTAAGCTTCAAATCAACCTGTCTCTTCTGCATTCGGCACGTCCCGTGATTAATGGGGGTCTAGAGTCCAACAAGTGAGAGGGGGTAACATCCTGTGGGCTGCTCTTTGTTCCGATTGAGTTATTAATCATTCCCTAATTATGACAGACAGAGCTTTGTATCCTGTCCCACAGACCTGCTGAAGGACATATTTGGGGCTGACAGTTTGGTGGAGATATGGTTTCTGGCTGTTCTGAAAACCCAGGACTACCCAAGACCAAGGGAACAGGTGAAATCTGCATGTCTCTCCTTCAGTAATGAGTTCCCCAGGGTGAGAGAGGTGACAGCTGTGCCAGGACGATAAAATATGGGGTAATTTAAAGCAGTTTGCACCTCCATTTTTGCAGAGTTATAAAGGGGCATTTTAGGGAGGAAGCTCATTCGTGCGTGTGTGTGTGTGTGTGTGTGTGTGTGTTTTCCAGGTGACTAGGCATGAGAGTGACATGCAAGTGTGTGGTCAGAACCTTTGGCATCTTTTCCTGCCAGCCTGGGCCAGACCGCAGGTACACCTTTTCCCACCTTCCAGGAGAAAGGCCACTCAGCCCTTCTGAATTGTCTTCCCCTAGATCCCTCATCCTTCCCCGAAACCATCATCCAGCCGACCAACATCTCAGTTTCCCAAACTTGAGCTCCTCCACGACTCCGCACAGGCTGCTTGCACTGCAGTCTTGGGTCTTCAGACTTCACTCTTTGCCTTGTTTATCTTTCCATATGTCTAAACTCAGTTCAGTGTCACTTCCTCCAGGAAGCCTTCCCTGATATCCCTGCCTGTGCCCATAGTCTCTGGGTTCCCAGAGCACTCCTGCTTACTCATGTCCACGGTCTCCAGTCACTGGGCTGCTCATCTTCCCCTTTGGATGCTTAGTTCTCGGCAAGAAGGAACGGTTCCATTCCCCTGTTATTCTAGGTCCCTCCATATACCAGACATTAACACATGTTTGTTGAATCAATACATGAGTGACTGGTGCATACATGAATTGTATTCATTATTCAGTACCATTCATGCATTTATTCATTCACTGAATGAATAAATGAACAGTTGAGAGCTAAAAGTTCCCTTTGAACTGGGGTGGGGACTGCTGGCTATTCACTAAAGCTTCTTCCTGAGCACACAGCCTGACCACGTTTTCCACCTTCCCTTACGCTTAGAGGTAGCCACGGAGTTCTAGCGGAAGTAATGGGCTTCACTTCCAGTTTACTGGGAGCAGAGCCCTCCCCTCTGATTAGATTCTACACAAATGAGAAATACTTATGGTAAATTCACGGAGACTTCGTTTACTTGCTACAGCAGCTACTGCTACCTTCACAGCACACAAGTATCCTAGGCAAGGACCACGTCTCCTGGCTGCTGTCCCTCCAGCTCCCCTCTCTTCCTTGTCTCCACAGCAGCAAGATCAGAGGGTGGTCTTGCGGGCGTGACCTCATCTGTTATAGGTCAGTGCCTCTCAACCTTTACCTTGCATATAAATCACCTGGGGATCTTGTTAAAACGCAGCTTCTGATTCAGGAGAATTGGGTGGAGCCCTGCAGTGCTAACTAGCCCCCGCAGCTGATGCGAACATGGCTTGTTCCCAGACCACGCTTGGAGGAGCAAGAATTTAAGCTACCATCACCTGTGAACTGGAGCGAAACCAGCTGCAGGTGTGAGTGGGCAGGGCCAGATGGCTGGGGGCCTTGATTCTGGGGTAAGGCCTGAGAATCTGCATTTCTAACAAGTTCTGAGTGATGTCTGTGCCGCGGTTCCGGGGACCAGACATCGAGAGCCACTAGCTTCACAGCTAACGGAGAGCATGTGGGACCCATTCCAGCTGGCTCTTCCCCCAGCCCTGCCACCCGCTAGCTGTGCAACCTGGAGCTAATCACTTAGCCTCCTGGTGCCTCAGTTTCCCCATCAGTTAAATGGAGACGAGGTTAGCCGTAGTACTGACCTTACAAGGTGGATGTCAGCGTTACGTTAACACAGAGAAAGCGTGTGCCTGGCACAGAACGGCTCTACTGCTACACGATTAAAGCCTGCGAGTGTGTGCATCGGAGGGCGAGAAAGCTGGGTTCTCATCTCGCTCGTCTACCTACCAACTCTGTCCCCAGGCAAATTACTTAACCTCTCTAAGCCTCGTTGTCTCCATTTGTTAAAGGGGAATCAAAGTACTTGCTTCACAGGGATGTAGTGAGGATTAAATGAGAAAGTGAACATAGAGCATTGCATGGCCCAAAAGGTAGCTGCTGCTGAAATTACTCACAAACCTGACTTCAGGCAGATCAAAGCTCTCATTGGCCCCGCCATGCCGAGGTGGGCCATCAGCTGGATCGACTCTGTGGTCACGTTCCCCATAGGCTGAGAGCCGGCAGCTTCACACCAGCGTGTTACCAGGGTGCCCCCCATTCCACCTCTGCTCCGGAAGTTCTCCTTCTTGCCAGCATCTTTGGGTCTCTGGCCTAACCTTCTAGCAACTGTCTCCAGTTCCATTTCTCTTACCAACTGGAAGGATAACTTTGTGAAAACGAAGGCAAAACGCACAGGACTGGAGGGCCCCCTGTCCTCTCCCTGCGTAAGAAAACCGGAAGGGTCAGGCTCCTCTCCAGGTCTAGGGCCACCCCACCGGGATCCCCCATCTTTCCTTCTGGCTGTGAAGGGACCCTGGGCCTATTTTCTTAATCACACTCCACATACAGCCTTTCTTCAACAGAAAAGCCTTCTGTCTCCTAGAAATCCCATTTCCCTCTCAGAACCTTCAAGACCTCTGATGTGCTTGGCTCCAGTCCTAGGAGAGAGGCTACTATGCTGTCTTGGAGTCGATGTTGAAGTGTGAACATCCACCATCGTTGTGACTCCTTTGAGTAGCTTGCTGTCCTCACCTCTGTGCCCAGTGGTCACTTGGATCTGAGTGGACTGGTCGTCTTCTTTGTGTAGGCAGCCCCCGAGTCTTTCAGACTGGGACTGGCCATGTTATTGGCAACTCCCTGTACAGCCACGTATTCTCCCCACGTCCCCTAGGAGAATGCAGAGGGTTCTGTATGATGCTATAGAAAGCGGGGCTTAGGGCAAGCATTCGACCAAAAGCTTACCCACCCACACCGGGATCCCCTGCAACTGGACAGCACTAGTCTCTGGGTTCGAAATAAGGGAAACTCTTGATGAGCAGATACTGTCAGCGCCCCGACTCCAAGGCCTCCTGACTCAAGCAGAGTGGTGTGGTCGAATCAGGCCAGACTCAGAAGACGTGAGAATCTGAGTTCCAGCTTTCCCGCCACCTCCTTTGGTGACTATAGACAGAATAATTTCAGTACCCAGGTACCAAACCCTTGCTCTGTACCAGGTATCATGATGGTTGCTTGATCTGGGGTTCTCACAATAGGTGCCCCCAGGCAGGTGTTATAATCCCCCATTTCACAGAGGAGAAAAATGAGGCTCTGGCAGAGGTAAGGAACTAACTAGGTAGTAAGTGATGGAGCCGGGATTTGAACCCAAGGGTGCCTGACCACCACACAGGACTCTATCCACTGCTGGGAGTGCACCTTTCCTGATACCATTTTTCTCACCTGTAAAAAGACAGGTTTGGATAGTGTGTAATTTCCTTTCACCTCTGGGTGAGTCCT
Organism: Orcinus orca; assembly: GCF_937001465.1. Taxonomy (NCBI): domain Eukaryota; kingdom Metazoa; phylum Chordata; class Mammalia; order Artiodactyla; family Delphinidae; genus Orcinus; species Orcinus orca. Next base: position 7,813,279 of record NC_064560.1, on the reverse strand, counting down.
TCCTTGGTGGCTACAGCAGGACCCATGAGCCTCTGAGTACAACTATAGACTGTATTTGGAGAAGGATAGAAAGGAGAGATTCTACTTTGTTTTGTAACATCAGTTTTTCAGAGCAGAGGATCATGAAGCCCTGTGTAGGGCTGTTTTCCAGCTTCCTTTTACAAATGAGGTTAAAGAAAGTAAAGTTAATGAAGCCACTCAGCTACGACCGAGAATGCAGCAGGAAGTCATCAAGTCCGGACTGTGGGACGGTTGCCATGACATTCCAAAGCAAGCACCGTGATCCGTGCCTGTGAATATGCCCTCCCTTGATTGATGGCAGGTTGCCTCTCTTTTCTTGTAAGCAAATGTGATAATAATATTAAGCAATTAGAAGTAATGTCCCCCAGATGCTTCTCCACTGCCTTTGAAATATTATTTCAGATCTGCCAAAATAATTGCAAACTTACTCATAAGAACAGGGAGGGGCCTGTACCTCTACCTTCCAAAGACAAAAGGGCGGCAAGCTTCCTTCCAGGACATTCAAAAACATGGCCACCCTGCCAACAGCCCCAGGCTGGCAAAGGTCCATGTGCACTTCGGAGAAGCTTGCAGGATGAACTCTTCAAAAACGCAACAGCTAAAGGCACAGTCAGGAGAGAGGGGAGATGATGAGGCGGGCGTTCTGTCAGCTCCAAGGTTAGAATGCAGCTCGTCCACCAAAGCGTGGCTGTGTGACCCTCGCAAAGCTACAGCCCAGCTCTATCAAGCAAATACTTATCTACCACGACTGTGGACAAAGCAATCATCTGCTGTGGGGAATGCGTCTCACACACACACACACACACACACACACACACACACACACACACACACACACGAGGGAATCATCTGCTGTGGGGAATGCAGACACACACACACACACACACACACACACACACACACACACACACACACACACACACACACACACACACACACGAGGGAGTGCACGTCTCCTGTTATCTCGAAGCTCTCAGGCTGGTCCAAGGAAGAAATGCAAACATTAGTAAATAAGTCTGATACAAGGAGAACTGTAATAAACAGGTCAACAGGGGGCCAGACACGGTACAACGGAAGCAAACCAGAGGAGGAGATGAATTAGGACTCACTTTAATTTACGGACCTGATTACGGAGCAGTGCACGAAAATCTGGCCTGGATGAGTCTTTTTTTATCCAGTATTTTCTATCCCAGTGATTGGAATCTCCATTCATCCACCTAGTGGTCCAAGCCAGAAAATGAGGGGTCTTTAAGACCACCTTCTCCCTCACTCCTTATGTCCCCAAATTTCACCAAGTTCTGTTCATTTTTACCTACTAAATTTCTCTCCATTTTTTTCCAACTCCACTAGCACTACCTTGGCCACAAAATGACCACCAGCATCAGCTGAGCCAACAGGCAGCCTCGTTTACCTCCAAAAATATGTCCTTTCCTTCAGTCTGGGCAGCTTAGGACATGGGTCACTCCTGGGCCTATAGCAGTTGCCAGAGAAATACCCCAGGGTGGCAGAATCAGCAGAATCTCCTCCTGGAATAGGGCACTGTGTGGCTATCAAAATAGAAGTGGGTTTCATAGGAAGGAGAAAGAGGAAAGTGCTTCTTGGGGAAGAAAGCAATAGTAATTTGCCTCAGGGGAAAGGCATTATGGAAGAATAAATCAAAATTAGTAATTTGCCATATTACATATTTATTGTAGTCCTTGGGTTCCCAGGTCCCAGGCAGAGCTATCATTTATTCACTTGACAAGTATTTGAGTGGCAGGCACTAGGAACCCGAGAGTGAACCAAAAATGCACAGAGTCCCTTCCCTCACTGAGCTTGGAGTCTAACAGGAAGGGCTGCCACTAATGACAGGGTCACATAACAAGAGAAAGTGCAGCCCTGCTTTGAGGAGGAGACCCACGTGCACTGCAGGAGCCCTGGAAGTGAAGGGACGGCGTGAGGGAGTCAGAAAGCCTGCCCTGGAGAGGCGGCAATTGAGCCGAGACTCGGGAGGTAAGTAGGCAGGGGGTGGAGAGAGCTCAGCCATTGGTGGAAGCTGACCCCCAGGCTGGAGCCAGAGGGGCGGGGACCAGCATGTTCTGGATGTCCCTGTTCAGCTGCTGCACTGACCAGCGATGGCTCTTGCCTGACCTCGGGACGTGTGCTCTGTGAGGTCATCCATTTCCCTTTGATTGGTTTGAGTTGGGGTCTGTTGCTTGCAACCCAAAGCACAGTAAGTGACGTTGATCCCTCTGCCCTGTGAGGCAGAGGGGAGGCCTCACCACACTCCGGGGAAGCTGAAGATGTAGCGGGTTTTAGAGCATCCCGACTAGAAGCCCTGTCATGCACGATCTAAGAGGATGGCTTCTGGAGCGAGACCGCCAAGATCCTGTCCTCTCTGTGCCACAATTTCCTCACCTGTGTAATGAGATGATGACAGTATCCGTCTCTGCCTCTAAGACCCTTCACAATTGGACCAGTTACCTACCTCTTCAGTCTTTTAACTCAGAACCCTCTCTCCTGTGTCCTCTGCTGTATCCCAAGTGGATCACTCATTACTCCCTCGACATGTTCACATTTATCTCTTCTATGTCATTGCTCAAGACATTTTCTCTCCCCAAAATAACTTTGGTCCACCTCCTACTGAAATCCAACCCATCCTCCAAACACCAATTCAAATTCCATCTCCAGAAAGCCTTCTTCAATGACCCCCGGCCATCTCACTTCCTCTGAGCTCACTTTTAAATGCTGGACCACTTTTCCTATCACTTCTTATCTTTTGCTTCTTGGAGAGTGACAGGCACATGTGATTCTTCCCTCTACTCGAATGTGACACTATTGAGGGCAAACACCATTTGCACAATCATTATATTCCAAGAATCCTAGGCACTCAAATCTCATGCAAATTTTGGTATGTTTTCCCTGTAAAAATAAAATAAATGTGCTGGTTGGTACCTGGCTTTGAATATGGTAGCTGAGCAAATCTAGGGTCTAAGGTTTTCTGCCTCCTGACTCAGTGTCCCATACATTACGCAGATGGGTGTCCTAGTTGTGTGATGAGAAGAAGCCTGTGATAACTTTGTAGACTGTAAAGCACTACAGGCATGCTGACTCCGATATTGCGGGTTTGGTTCCAGATCACTGCAATAAAGCGAGTCACACAACTTTTTGGCTTCCCAGTGCATATAAAAGTTATGTCTACACTCTACTGCGCAATAGCATCATGTCTAAAGAAACAATGTATGTACCTTAGTTAAAAAACCCTTTCTTGCTAAAAAATGTTAACCACCATCTGAGCCTTCAGTGAGTTGTAGTAGTGACATCAAAGATCACAGATCAACAGATACAATAATAATGAAAAAGTTTGAAATATTGCGAGAATTACCAAGATGTAACACAGAGACGCAAAGTGAGCAAATGCTCTTAGAAAAATGGTGCCGACAGACTTGCTCGATGCAGGGTTGCCTCAAACCTTTGATTTGTAAAAAAAAAAAAATGCAATAAAGCGAAGCACAATAAAGTGAGGTCTGCCTGTATATGCATATCAATTGCTACCATCATCCCCATCACCATCATCATCACCATCATTATCACCACCATCACCACCACCATCGTTGTCATCATCATCACCCAAAGTGCCCGGTACGTGAATGGAAGGTACACTGCTTATTTTCTAGCTGAGAAAATAAGCTTCCTTTGCAAGTTTGAATATCAACAGTACGGGCGTTATCACCCAAATAACATGCTTCCTGCCCCTACCTCCTCTTCAAAGCCCTGCTTTTCCTTATATGCATGGACCTTTCCATTGATAGCAGCCTCACCCCAATAGCCTTTAACCTTTCTCTCTTTTCCACCACTGTGAATGGGAGTGAAGCATCTTATTACAGTCTATCTAGTTAATAATTCAAGGAACCAAAGCACAGAGACATTTTTCCCTTTGATCATTTGACTTAAATCAGGAAAAGACCAAACAAAAACAGTTCCTCTAAGAGTCTCAGGGTTGCTAACTGATTAAAAATCACCCATAATTTATAAAAATACCATTACTACTCCGAGATATATGTGAACGGTAGAAGCAATTTGGAATCAGCAATTTAAAAACCAGCTCAAGGTTGCAGAGAGGGTCAATACCACAGTGGAATTAGCACTGACTTTAGGTAGCGCCCTGCTAGGAAAGAGAGTTCCCAGGCAGCCCACCTGCTGGGCAGGAGGCCAGCCCCTGGAAACAGAGGCATCCACCCGCAGACCACCAACCTGGGAGGAAGGGTCCCTTCTAAGCCATCTGCCAGTGGGGCCACGCATGCATTGCCCTAGGTAATTCGTCCTGTGTGCCACTGCTGAGCTGACTGGCTCCTTTTCCCTCATCTTTCAGGGTTGTTGGGAAATATCTGAAATACGAGACAGGAAGTCTTACTGTTGGGTGATATTAACAGGGTTTTCTTTTGTTTGTTTGCTTTTTGCAGTACGCAGGCCTGTCACTGCTGTGGCCTCTCCCATTGCGGAGCACAGGCTCTGGACGCGCAGGCTCAGCGGCCATGGCTCATGGGCCCAGCCGCTCCGCGGCATGTGGGATCTTCCCGGACTGGGGCACGAACCTGTGTCCCCTGCATCGGCAGGCGGACTCTCAACCACTGTGCCACCAGGGAAGCCCTTAACAGTTTTAATTAACATGAAGCAACAAGAAGTCAGTGGTTGACCTTTGAAGTTGTCAATCCTCTTTGCCCACACACTGCCAGATTTTCTATCTTGCGGGCACTTAGCTGAAGCTTTGGGTAGACGATCCTTCCAGCTCCTTCCATGTTGCAGCATGCCCCCTCTGTTCTCCTGGTTCCCCGGGGTTGTCCTCCTTGCCAGCCTCCATGGGCTGTGGTCCTACCGTTGGACTCAGGCTGTTTCCTTGCCTTGTGGACCCACCATGCTTCCTCCCCACCCAAGATTTCCTTTCCCGAGTCCCAGGCAACAGTCACAGATGGAGGGAGCACGCCTCCCTTTGCTGTCACGACACTTCTTTCCCCCCCACACACGCCCACATGTCTCCCATTCTTGTCTCTACTATATTCAGAGACCTTTGTCCTCCACCAAACTGGAAACCTTTGTCTGTTTCACTTGCCACTGTCAATGTTCTTACGTTTTCGCCTTAGGGTTTATTGCAATGTTTGATAACACTGCTAAGTGACACCTAACACAGGACTCATACTGTAGTTTCTCATTCACTTTTGAAAAACAATGTGATGATCACACACCTAAACATTTGTATATAAGCTACACCACTTAGGCATTAGCATTGCAACATACCTGCACGCATCCATCTGTAGACATGTGTACATTTACTGACACAGGAAATAAAGCTTTATATACTTATCTCAAAACTCCTAACACCAGCCTCCCAGGAGGCTTCGAAATTTATTTAGCCTGAGATTACGCCTCCGCATCTCCTAAACTGTCCAGCAGGACATCCCAGCTAGATCCCAGACTGGAGCTCAAGCTTCGGTCTGAGGTTAACGTGCCCAGGTGGAACCTAGCATCTTTGGTTTGTATGTCTGTTACCTGGAGAGGTACGGGTCTGTTGTTCTTTCGGAAAAGGTAAGCTGCACCAGACAGTGTTAAATTCTCGCATACTTTCTCCACAGCTCCCCTATAATTGGCCTGTTACACCACGAGCACCGAACTGCAGCGTTTGTAGTATGGAGTTGAACCACACAAATCCCCAAATTATACTTTTGCTAGAACAAAGGAAACAATGAATTGCAGAGTTCACAAATCTCTCCTCTAATTACGCCATACACGAAACACCAGGACTGGCAAAACCACGAGAGAGAGAGGAGGGTAAGGTGATGTGGAAGCGCTGAGGGACCCCGACAGTGGATAGGAGGCGGGAGGCGGGAGAAGGAAAGGGAAGCTTCTAGATGCTTAGTTAGTTCATCCGAGCTACTGCTCTCCTGCCACCCTGCTGTCTCTTCTATCTGGTGTCTGTCCTGGGACACCCTGCTTCAATACTCAGGCTTGATGGTGAAATCCAGTTAAGTGTGACCATCCTGGAGATTGTTGGACAAGACAAAGATCCAACCCACGAACAAAACAGAGTGACTTCGTTAAGTGTCTGTGGCTCAGCTGTGTGGCTCCTTCGGCTCCTGTATCAAATGCCTGAGGCTTTCATCTGAAACTTCTGACCCACTTGCCAGGCCATCACAAGAAATCTGGGCATAGACGAAAATACATTTTAAGATCTTGGCTCAGGAGAGACAGACACACAAGACACAGTGCCCCTAGATGGATGGGATCATTTTCTGCACGTTGCCGACCCAGGAAGCCCCGTTCTTCCTTTCCTGCAAGGACTGCACCACGCTGTCAGGGCTGGGAGCTGGGCTGCTGAAATCATGGACCTCTGTCCTGTTGCTGTGACCACTATAATTACCTCTTCACTCTTGATCAAAACACCCCACCTCTGTACTCCCATCCCAAGCCCCTGCTCTGCTGGCAGTCACCCTCTGACCTGCAGGCATACAGGCAATCTCCAATGTCTTATCCCTGACCAATGGGGCAGAAGACGTACACATACATGATCAGGCGGGAGTTCCCAGGGAGTCATGCTTGCCTATCTAAGTTGCCAACCAACCAGACGGAGAAATATTGAAGGAAAAGGAGAGGAGAGCATGTGTGCTGAGGATGGGGAGGTTGTCAAGGGCTCGCAGGAGCAGACGGCAGGAAGCTTTCACCTCCTAATGTCTTTGACTGTCACCAGCCACACTGAACCCTGCTTCCTACGAGCTACCCCATAGGCACCTGGGAGTTTGGGAGGTTCGCGGAACCTTCTGGAACGTGAAAGGAGGATGAAGACAGGGACAGCTGGTGCTATGGACTGAATGTCTGTGTCCTCCTCAAATTCCTGTGTTGAAGCCCTCATCCCCAATGTGATGGGATTTGGAGATGGGGCCTCTGGGAAATGGTTAGGGTTAGATTAGGTCATGAGGGGTCCCCATGATGGGAATAACATCCTTATAAAAAGAGGAAGAGACACAAAAGATCTCTGTCTCTGTCTCTTTTTCCCTGCATGCACACACCAAGGAAAGGCCACGTGAGGACATAGTAAGAAAGCAACCATGTGCAAACCCATAAGGGGACTGAACCTGCCCGCACCTCGATCTTGGACCTCCCAGCCTCCAGAACTGTGAGAAATAAATGTTTCTTGTTGAAGCCACTGGGTCTATGATAATGTGTGATAACAGCCCGAGTTGAGTAGGACAGCTGGGTCTTGAGTATTTTCCACCGTCCCCCCTTCCTCTCATTTAAAACCTTCCATTTGACGTTGGAGTTTTCTTTGCACACGGCAGGACCAGGACACACCATGGCCATCATGGGAAACCACCAGAGAGATGTGTCACCAGCCCAGTCCTGCCTCTGTGAGTCACATCATGGGTGGAGGGAAACGAGTCTTACTCTGACACAGGTGTGGTCTGGCCTCACTGTGACCTGCTGAACAGGGGTTGAGCCCCTATCATGGTTTTCAATAGATTCAACAACTGTATTTTCTTTTTTCTCTTTTTTTTTAAATTGAAGTATAGTTGATTTACAGTGTTTTAGGTGTACAGCAAAGTGATTCAGTTATATATATATATATATATATATATATATATATATATATAAAATATCCTTTTCCAGATTCTTATCCATAGAATAAGAATCCATCTATAGGTTACAGCAACAATATCAACAGAATAATCCATCTATAGGTTAGAGCAAGATATTGAATATAGTTCCCTGTGCTCTACAGTAGGTCCTTGACAGCAACTGTATTTTCTTGTACCATTAGAATTCTAAAGACACGGCAGCAGTCCCGATTATTTAATTTACGAACAGCTAGTCCTATTTTATCTTGCTGTGTCCTCATCAGCAAGATCAGAATAAGAAGGAGGGGAAATCTCAGCGAAATCTGAGTAAGTGAATTCTGACCAAACTTTCAAAGATTTGGTTCAAAAGTTTGGCTGTGGAAGGAACAAGTGATTTCAATCCAGCCTATGATGGAATCGATAGATGTCGAATTAGCAGGAAAGGATCATACCTTGCTAAGAGGTCTTAGGGACATGGCTATTTGGGGCCAAGCAAACCGCACTTTGTAAAAGCCTCTAGGCTTTAATGATAAAGATGGCATGTGAAGATTGAGTGAATAATCGAGTTTGATTTTAGGTGCTAAAGCAATGTTGGAGAATGTAAAAGTGAGGCGGGCATTTGGCCATATATTTTCAAAGCATTTGTGGGTCCCTCCTGCCCGGGCAGCACGATCTCTAGACGCTTGGCCGTCCCAACAGGCAACAGGACCATGGACCATGTAGGGAGAGTGTGGTAGCCATGGCTGGGGGACCGCCTGAGCCAGCAGGACCCCATCCAGCCGCTGCCGAGGCCCAGCTGGCAGATGTCCTGGTCCTTCTCCTGCTGGAGGAATAAGGACACAGCTCTTCTGGGGATCCACTCCCAAACATTCACTCCCTCCCGTGTGCTGCATCCCATGCAGAGAGGTGGGCACGCAATCCTTTCCTCCCCTGCTCAGCTAGGACCTTTCTTCCCTGCTTGCAGAATGGGAGTCGGCTTTAAATCATGCTTACTTACCACCCATATCTTGTGATGTTGTATTCTCTGAAAAAAGCCCATCATTTACTGGACAAAGGGCCTCCCTCTTTCTCCACCTCTAGTATTAAAAGTTAGTACCACATAAGGTAAATTGCAGATGGGAAAATAGTTTGTTAGGAGCACGTGGTGATGGGCAGAGAGAGGGGAAGACGAGGTGAGGTTTGAAGGACCTGTTTCTCTTTAGCATCTCATATGACCTGTGAGTCTTGGGACAGGCTGATTTCTTCTACTTGCTGTGACCACTAGCAAATTTAGAGCCACAGCGGTAATTTACCGTTTGATAATTTCTACAAGACTTCCAGTAAATGAAGACTAACAGCCTTCTGTTTCCTGTGACCATTTTTCCTTTGTATTTCTCTTTGTTACTTTTCTGCTATAAAGCATGTCTTTTGCAAGATGTCTTGAACTCTTTTTTGATTTCAATGAGCTTTGGAAAGCATACATAGATGGGTGGGTGGATGGATGAATGGAAGGACAATCAGAGAGATGGAAAGATGAATGAGGTGGAGAGACTGATGGAGACTAAGGTAACGGGGGAAAATATTCACTACCCGTCTGGCTGCTGACAAGGGAGATTTTAACAAAGAGAAGGATTACTGAGGACCCGGCTAAGTTTAGAAACACACGGTCACAAACCCTCTCATCAAGGCTCAGAATACAATGCCCTTGACAGTCCCATAGACGGGAAATCAAAGAGTTTTTGAGGCACTATTTTGTTTTAGGACTAGAGGCTGCACAGGTAACCTGCCCTTCTATTTCCATAGAAAAAAAGTAAGAAGGCAAGTGTTCAGTACAAGAGCAGTACTGAACTGAGGATTCAGCTTTCTGATTCACTTTTTCAAGTGCTCAGAGGTGCACGGTCAAGAGGTGAATTCTAAATGCTCAACCTATTGAGAACATACCCTGGGTCCTCCCTAAATTGGCTTCCCATCTTCATCAAGGGCAGCCCTGGTCCTTTCACTGCCCTTTCTAGCCAGGTTGCTCAAAGTTTTCTTATCATCTTGTTAACTAATCTCTAGGAAGCACAGGTTTTAAGTGTTCATAATTAGTTTTATGCATTCTGCAGACGTGTAAGAGCACTGCCAGGAAGCAATGTCAAATTGCAGTGACGTTCCCGTGCGTGCACCTATCTTATCCCCTCCCTAAAGGTGACATCCCCGTGATGTCATTCCCACCTTGATTCAGCACTTGCCGAGGATTCCAACTCAACAAGAGCCATGCTATTCATCAGGTGAAGCCTCCAGGGGTCTTGCTATTCTGACCTCCTGAAAGCCAGCACACACAGAGGAATTTTCCTTAGGTGGCTCCTATAAGGAGGGTCTCACGACTTCTGCTTTGTTTTTCTTCCACTGGAAGGGAACGAGTATAATTTGACCCTGAATTCATTAAAAATCATCTTCCTCTATAGGAATAATGCCCCTTCCCCAATGGAAAGAGGCACCGTGACTGTGAAACCAGATTTGCAGTCTATCTGCACGCACATCCGGCTATCTGAGCCGGGCTTTTAATTCTACCTGGGAACGTGTGTGTTTTGAAGCAACGACAAGTGACAAAAAGGTGTTGGGTTTGACTGAACGGAACCTTTGAGTTGGTTTGGCGTCTTTCTCTCTTTCTTCCTCTCCCACTGAAACTCCCACCCTTTGAATTTTCCCCTGCACCTCCAGAGCCATCAGCACACACTGATTTTGACGTTAAGAAGTTGTTTGCCTAATACGAGTGAAGTGATTGAAGTTGAGTGGAGATGAGTAGGGAGACGTGGTAAGAATTCGTGCCACGTAGCCCAGGAAAACCTGCTCTCACTGCATAGAAACACCTCCAAGATGTGGTCCCCAGCTCTCCCCGTCCCCCCCGCCCCCGTTCCTCGCCTACCCCTGATCATCTCTCTTCTCGTTAGCTGCTGACTGCTTATATATTTTCTCCACCTCTGAATATGAAAGAGTGTTCTGCTGCCCTCCTTTCTCTGTTCTCTAATTTTGTTTTCACCCTATCTGAACCTACTTCATTCCTGCCTCTTTTCCTTCTCTTATGGGATTATTTAAGCCCCAAGTCCTTTTGCCCTGGGGAGCATTTCGGGGCTGGGCACACCAAAATTTTTGAACAGAGCTGTTCTGCACTCACCCAGCCAGTCAGCAGGTGTGAGCAGCCTCTTCACAATATGAGTTATTGTTAGGTAGAAAAAGCACTTCAGCATCCCGGCAGGTAAGCCGAGAGACCAAAATGTGACCAACATACTCACTGAATAGGAATGGAAAGTGGGTCACTGAGTTTTCAACTAGCTCTGGATGCTAAAGGAATCAAGAATAAGCTTGTTTAAGAAACAGACTCATGGACATAGAGAACAGACTTGCGATTGACAAGGGGAAGGGGGTTGGGGGAGGGATGGATTGGGAGTTTGGGATTAACAGATGCGAACTATTATATATACAATGGATAAACAACAAGGTCCTCCTGTATAGCACAGAGAACTATATCCAGTACCCTATGATAAGCCATAATGGAAAATAATATTTTAAAAAAAGAAAGTATACATATGTGTAACTGAATCACTTTGCGGTACAGCAAAAATCAACAGAACATTGTAAATCAACTAGACTTCAATAAAAAAGCTATCAAGTATCAAGCAGAGGAATATATTTGGAATTGCTTTTAAAAACATCAGGCTGACTTCTGTATGAAGAAAAGATCTGGAGGAAATTGATGTGGTGAAGGTACAGTAAGATTATGGGTAAGAAATAATAGTCTGGACAAGATCAGCAGTTAAGATTACACATAGACACCTGTCAATCTCAACACATCCTCAAACGAATCCACTTCTTCTCTCCTAAATTATCTTTTCCTGTGTTTATCATCTTAGTGAAATGAAATGATTAACCAAAAAAAAAAAAAAAAAACACCAAAGAATAGGCTTGTTTATTCATTCACAAACTTTCTACACGCCTAGCCCAGTGTTCAGTGTTGGCAACACCAAGGTACCCAAGATGTTCCTTTGTTCTCCAGGATTTCACAACATGGTGGGCAGAACAAAGCAGCTGAAGCCAACAGTGTCTCGTGCAAAGGACTCTCTACAGCCTTGTAAGTGGCTCATCTTTCTCCGTAAGATAATGATCCAGTTCTGGTAATGCAGTAAATGTTTGATGACAGTGATAGCAAAATAAATAAATCCAACCTGCTTTATTATCTTCCTAATGCTGCTGGGACAAGGGACCACGAGTAGAAAGTCGGAGGCCTAGTAATTTTAACCTATTTACGAGCAGCCATGATATTCACCTAATACAACCTCTACTTGTTAAAATACTGAAACACAAAATGGCAAGTGACTGGCCAGCACACCCCCAAGGACAGAAGAGACTCAGCCACAAAGGGAGGATGTGGCAGCCTGTCCCAAACGGCATCTGTTCAAAGGTGCTAGCCTTGGTGGGCAGAGACAGGCACTGGTAAGAAGACACTCCAGAGAGAGGGAAGATTTCAAGGAGATGAAGATTGGACACGTTTTCTGAGCTTAGAGACAGTGACGATCTGATATTTTATCAGGAACCTGTACCCAGGAATAGGTAGACAAGGAGCCGTGACAAGTCCCCACTCAGAAGATGCAAGGGAAGGTATGAGCGTTTTTGAGCTCCCAGAATATGCCAGCCACCGCAGAAGCCGCTGCAGGAATTGCACTTAGATCTCACAGCAACTGTGAGGGAAGCGTTTTTATCACATTTTACAAGTAAGTAAAAGAGGTCCAGAGAGCAGGGCACCTAAGCCTCTTCACCATGGGACCTTGTACAACCTATTCAGCCTCATCGCTCATCACCTCCTGCCCATTCTCATGTCGGGGACTCATCCTGAAACACACAGAGCATCTACTCTCTGCTCTGCCTTTGCCCAGGTTGTGACCATTAATTTTAAGTGTCAGCTTGACTACTGGTCCACAGGGTACCCAGATATTTGGTCAAACGTTATTCTGGGTGTGACTGTGAGAGTGTTTTTGGATGAGATTAACATTTAAATGGGTACACCGAGTAAAGCAGATTGCCCTCCCCATGTGGCCGGGCCTCGTCCAATCAGTTGAAGGCCTGGATAGAACAAAGGGCTGACCCTGCCCCGAGTAAGAGGGAATTATTCCTGGTTGACTGCCTTCAAATTGGGACATCAGCTTTCCTCCTGCCTTCAGACTACAACTGAAACACTGGCTCTCTCTGAGTCTCACGCCTGCCGGTCTTTGGACTGGAGCTGTATGGCTCTCCAGTCTGAGCTCACTGGCACACCCTACAGATCTTGGGACTTGTCTTCCATAACCACATGAGCCAATTCCTCATAATACATCTCTTTACATATATATAAAGAGTGTGTGTGTGTGTGTGTGTTTGTGTGTGTATGTGCACACGTACACACACATCCTATTGGTTTTATTTCCCTGGAGAACCCTGACTAATACGGGAGCCGTTCCTCTTGCCCATAACGCCTTCCCCGACAACTCCATCTCCAGACCCTCCACCTACTGAAATCCTACTTCTCCTTAAAGTTCACCTTAGAGGTTACCATTCCTGTAACACCTCCCTTGAGGATCACCCCAGGCCTCCCCACTCCCCACCCCCAGACAGGATGAATTGCTTCCTCCCTCGATACTTTCACATCCAGGTTGGTTGCTTCCACTTTCTTCCCTCCAGTACTTCTCGCCACGTGGCCTTTCTGGTTTCGAGTTTGGGGTTTGAGTGTGTGTGTGTGTGATTTCCCAGCATTACCAGCTTCTTGTGTCTTTGGATCCTCTGATGCCTGGCACAGTGATGGAATATTCAGCAAAGGCTGGTCGACTGAAAGAGCTCGTTTCCCTTTAAACATCACAGAATGCACATTTGCTCTGATGGCTCAGCCGTCACAAAGGAAGGTTTATGAAAAAAACACAGTTGGGTGACTGTCTTTTATTAAGATCAATAATAGATATTATAAGGAATGGAAAAGGAGTTTTTTAAACAAAGGTGCTACTAACAGGAAAGATGTTTTTGTCAGAAAGTTCCAGCTTTCTCACCATTAATCCCTTCAGTATGCTTCCTCTCTGTCATGCCATAATGGTCATTCAAGACGAGGGCAACATTTATACACATGATCTGGTGACCTCCTCTAAACTGTTGAGCGTGGGTTTTCTAAGTAAAGGGTACTCTCTGCTATTAAGGGAAACTGTCAAGCAATTTAAGTAGAAGATACGACCTAGTAAAATGCTGACCCTTCAGAAGCTGTAATCTCATGGTGATTGCTTCTTCCAGTACAAATACTGTCAAAAACCCATCCCACACCCTAAGAGAATTAAGAGAAGCAGTAACACTGAGATGTGCACCCTTAACTGGAAACCTGGCTCTAGGACGTGGATTGGAAGAGTCTGCGTCCAATAAGCTCTCCAAAACCAGCACTGGTAGTCATGACTAGCGTCGGGGCTTTCCAACCTGGAAGAGCCTCTGAGCAATAATATAACCCAACACCCTCCCTTCCAGATGAGAGGAAATGAGAACAGGGTATGGAGAAGTGCTTAAAGCCAGAGAGTACTTTAACGGGTGGAATTAAAGCCTGAGCGTCCTAGACATCTGAGCTTGGATCTTCCTGCCATTTCTGGCTGCCAAAGTACATGCTGTTAGTGTAATAAAAATGGAACACAAGGTAGAGTGTCTGTACCCTTTTCACTAAGTGAGGACAAAGGGTGAGAGTGTGGAAGAGGTGGAGTAAAGTGTGAACACTGAAAAGATGTGGAAGTGTGGGTAACATGGTAGTGGAAGCGCGGACGCCTATAAGCTACTGGGGAGGATTTGAGGGTCCCCAATTCCTCCCCACCGGCTGGCTGATATTCAAAATTTCTTCCCTGGAAGTTCATTCATTTCACTTTAGGTTGTGTAAATGCAAATCAGCATTACTCCTGGGAGCGACAGCACTCGGTCACACGGTCACTAGTGCCTTCAGAGAACAAGGACAGAAACTCCCCTGGGAACTGGTTCTCAGGGTTGGGGAGAGGGGAGGAGGGAAAACAAGAGTCTAATAACTCAACAGAATTCTTTCTTATATCTCTTCCTCCTTTTTACTTAAAAAAAAATTCTTTTTATTTATTATTTTTTATTTTTGGTTGCATTGGGTCTTTGTTGCTGCGTGCGGGCTTTCTCTAGTTGCAGCGACTGGGGGCTACTCTTCGTTGCAGTGTGCGGGCTTCTCACTGCGGTGGCTTCTCTTGTTGCGGAGCACGGGCTCTAGGCACACGAGCTTCAGTATTTGTGGCGGGTGGGCTCAGTAGTTGTGGCTCGCGGGCTCTAGAGTGCAGGCTCAGTAGTTGTGGCACACGGGCTCAGTTGCTCCGCAGCATGTGGGATTTTCCCGGACCAGGGCTTGAACCCATGTCCCCTGCATTGGTGGGCGGGTTCTTAACCACTGCGCCACCAGGGAAGCCCTCCTTTTTACTTTTTAATCTCTGGTGTGTTAGGTGAAACTTTCAAATAGTAGAAATAATTATTTTTCGTCAGCATCACACACAATTTACATTGCCCAAACTGAAAAGCACAAAACTCTGAAGGGTTTGTGCTCTAAACCATCCCACTGGCAATAAACGTGTCTTTACAGCATTTTTCTATCTGCTATCGGCGGCTTTATCATGTTTGGTAATTGTCTCAGCACAATTCGCGTTACTCACAAGGGTATTATCATGCCAGGGTGCCATATGGGAATTTATTCTGATAGACGAAATGGCCACCTCTGAGCCTGAAAGACAGGGGACAACCTCTCAAGCCTTGGGTCGAGCAGGGAGTAGCTTTGGAATGAGAAAACCCCAACCTGTTTCATACCCTGCTTGGTTCTGGGGTTGGGTGATGAAGCCTGATGAATGGGACACTGCAGAGAAGGATGTGGGTTTAAGAGAAATTCTGGAGATGGCAATCATGGGGTTGAGGCAAAGACGTGGAAACCGAGACAGACTCTCCCCTTCACTAGTCAGGCTCCTCTAAATCCTCCAGGCCTTGACATTCAGTGTCCGTCCTTGTGTCCTTGTGGGGCCTGCATCACCCAACTGTAGCAAGAATCCTGTCAAGTTGGTTTAGAATACCCACCCTTGACATCTGATCATGTCAGTATCTGTTCAGATCCCTCAGGCGATGTCTGATCACCCAGGCCTTCCTTCAGCAAGAATCCTATCAAGTTGTTTTAGCCAGAATCATCCCTTACCCCTGAAGTCTCCTCTTAGTAATTTTCTATCCAGGGATCCCCCCTCTGCTCCTTGGCTATAAATCCCCACTTGTCCATGCTGTATTCAGAATGTGGCCCTATTCCATTTCCCCTAGGTCTCTTTTCCTCTATTGCAGTAGTTCCTGGTGAAAATCTGTTTTTACTGCTTTAACTACTGTCCAGCTTTAGCAAGACAAACTCTTAGAACTGAAAGGTGTTTTGAAACCATCTAATGTTGCTCCTTCGTTTTACTGAGGCCTGGAGAGATTGTCGGTGGTTGATGAGATGTAGGTGGCAAAGAAGAGAAAGGAATCCAAGGTCACTTCAAGGTTCATTTCTGGGGTGACCTGGAGAATAGTGTTACCGTGAACAGAAGTAAACTTACACTGAAACAGAAAGACAAAGCAAACACATACACACAAGGACAAGTGGAAGAAGCATAAACAGCACACATAAGGTGGGCGACAGCCACAGAGGAGAACTGCTAAGTGAGCAAGAAAGCCACAGGAAACTGGACTTGTAATCCTAATTCTACCACTGATTTACCGAGTGACTTTGGAAGAGTCACTTACTAAACCTCCCCCAGATCACACTCCTTCTCTTCCCCATATCGAGATAATATATACAATTAACCAACGCTCACCGATTTAAAAAATGAGTTCCTCACACAGGTCATTGAGACGCTCAGCATCTCATCCTATCTGTGTCCAGTTCTGAGGGCTGCTCTTAAGACATTTTTCCCCAGGTTCAGGAGGCGGGTTCCAGCAATCATAAGACCTACCTGCCCTGTGCTAGGCCCTGTGTTATACACACAAACAATTTAAACATTATGACAAGGCTTTTTCGCTGATTTTATTATTAGTTTAGTAATTATATCTTCAAAAATTATAGTTACTATTACTAGCTGAGGAAATTGAGTCACTGAGAGGTTAAGCATCATGTCCAGGGTCACAAAGCTAATGGCTGGCAGGATGGGGACTTGAACTTACATTGCCTGGGCCCAGAAGACAGGCTCTCAATCTCTCACTACGTTGCCTGAGAGACAGAAACTGATCCAAAAACAAAAAACTCCTAAAAAAACTGGAGTCGTGTTTGCCTTCCTTCGAAGTATGGAGCAGGCTCCCTGACAACGGTTTGGAAACATTTTCCTTTGGAAGAGGAACCAGCTTATTCTATACTCTGATAGGATAAAATAGGATCCCTGGATCTCGGCAGGCGAAGGTAGATTTCAGATAAACCTTAGAACATTTTCCTAACAATACAATCTGGAAATGAAATCATCATCTCAGAAGGCTTAGTGGTTAAGAGCTCTGCTGTCTGCCGGCCCTGTGGCCTTAAGCAAATGACTAAACACGTCTGCATCTCAACGTCCTCATCTCTGTAAAGGGGTTGGTAACAGGCCCCACCTCATAAAGCTAGTGTAAGGATTCAGTGAGTTCTACGTGGGGAACGCTGAAAAGCCGGCTCACGGAAAGTGCTCGATAAACGTTAGCGCTTCTCTTTGTCATCATTCCTCCACTATGTCGGATATGGCAGCTGGATGATCATGTGATGGAAATGATACAGGAAGGAAATGATTCCTACATAGTGTAGGAGGTAAGCAGGCCAGGCATTTCCTCTGAAGACCTGTGGGTCCAATAGTAGTACAATGTGATACGATTCAACACAACGGGACACAACGCAGTAGATAGCAAAGCAGTGTTTACCATTTTGAGCAGCTCCCTACTCATCTTCCAGCTATTGACTCTTATCATGGCCATTATCAGTGTATGATGAGGTAACTGAAACCTGCTGGCATCCTGAAAATCTAGGGATGAACTCTCCCCACCTGGCTGGTTTTTCACTTCGCAGAGCCCCTCCTGACACCATTTCTGACACACTATGGCACGGCATGAGATGTGATCTCATTCTCATCTCTTGGTGCACGTGTGCCAGACTTTCCCTGAGGTTCAATGTCAGTATCTAGCCACGTCTTCAACATCTTTGTCTCACCGAGAGCACCCACTTCCTGGGCACGAGGCAGGTTCCCAGTACAAATGAGTTGATTGATGGATTGAAAATAAATGTGCGGTTTTATATGTGATCAGTCGGGGCAAATGACAGCAATGCTTAATTATAGTAAATATCATCATCTATTTGCTTCATTTCCTCTTTAGGTTTGCAATTTTCTATTTTCATTTAATAAGCACATGTATACATATTTATTATGCTGCTTCAACTCCTTTTTAGACACTAAGTGTAAATTATAAATAAATAAACAAAATGCCAGACAGGCAGCTCACTGAGAGATGGGCTGGATTTTACAGATTTCAGAGCCCTAGGACACAGTAGCTTTTGGAAGAGATACAAATGTTCCTTTCCTCATGCCAACCTGCAGCTAATGAATGGCTTATGAGCCAAATCAGGTGAGAGTCTAAAGGACAGGTGGGGGTGAGAAGGTCCAGAGCCAGACCTGATGGGTGTCCATTATGTTCCTAATGGGAGTCAATTGGCTCTAGATGCTGGGGCCAAGCCACAAGTCCAGACCAGAGGTGCCATAGAGATTTGCTAAGGATGTAGGCTCTGGACCCACACTGCCTGGGTTCAAATCCTGGCTCCTTCACTTACTATGTGATCTTGGAACAATTACTTAATGTTTCTGTGCCTCAGTTTCCTTATCTGTAAAGGAGTAAATGGTTGAAATTCTTCCTATCTCAAGGTGTTTGAGGATCATTTAATTCCATTAATTTCTTAAGAACACTCTCAGTAATGTTGGCTGTCCTCATTCCCTTAAGAGGTACACCCTCTGCTAATAAGTACCACGCTATGCTACAGTGTTACCGAGGTCTTGGGGAAGACTCAGTCCTACCACACACTTGAAGAGTGAACATGCCCTATTTACCATTCTGGAGTCCATGAGATGTAGACAGATATGGAAAGGAAATAAAATGTTTTAACTGCCCTTTTTCCATTTTCAGGTTAATGAGCTCCAGGAAGTTTACATATCATGACTGTTTTATTCTTTTCATCCATTTTTCAACACACTTGACCAGAACTCACAGCCATGAGTTGACCATGTCCTCAACCAGGAACTCTCCTTTGCAAACAATGAATGAACAAAGACGTTCTCAAAGTGTTCTAAAATCCAGAGGAAACCCCTTCCTCTTTTAAAAGAAACAATGAAAAAAACCTTTCCCCCTGTTTCTTTGAGGAGCTGCAGAACCAGGAATGTTTAACGTTAAAATCTGGGGCAAGACCTCATCGTGTTAATGTATTTCTTAGATGATTAAAGGTTTATACTGAGATTTTACCTCCAACATACAGACCCAGATATATGCAAACGTCCACACACTAGTAATTATAAACGAGGTACAATACGTGTATACACATCACTGAAAATAAACCTAATTCTCACACCAAAGCACAGAAATGACAAAACATTGATGAGGGTGATTCTAAGAACCCATAAACATCATGATCAACTCAAGTTCTTAAAACTTACTGAGCTGTACTGTTTACAGTGAAGCTGTACTCTTTCCGGGTCCACTGCTTTCACAGAAAACACGTGTCATAGAAGCATTTCAATTGAAAAATAAATTACAGTACTCATCAGGCAACTGCTTCCCATAATATGCTTAATATTTCAATATTAATAGTATTAGAGGCTTAGACATATCTAGTGAATTTGATGTAAATGTCTTTTAAATATTCCCATCACCTTAAGATTTGGAAACATTGCTAAAGTATGGAAACAACCTGTATGTCCATCAGTGGATGACTGGATAAAGAAAATGTGTGTGTGTGCATGTGTGTGTGTATGTATGTATGTATACATACATACAATGGAATATGATTCAGCCATCAAAAAAGAAAGAAATCTTGCCACTTGTGACAACATGGATGGACCTCGAGGGCATTTATGCTAAGTGAAATAAGTCGGATAGAGAAAGACAAACACCATATATCTCACTTATATGTGGAATCTAACAAAACAAAATAAAAACAAACAAAAACTAAACTCAGAGATACAGAGAACGGATTGGTAGTTGACAGAGGTGGCGATGGGGCAGCAGGTAAATTGGGTGAAGGGGGTGCAAATGCACAAACTTCCAGTCATAAAATAAATAAGCCCGAGGTATGAAATGTACAGCATGGGGGAAGAAAAAGAAATGACAACATCCATCATGCAGCTGGATTCCTGCCATAATGTGCTTAATACTGTACTTCAGTATTAATTATATCGATATTAGAGGCACAGAAATATCCAGTGGGTTTGAAGTAAATGCCTTTTAAGTATCCCCCCATCACCTTAAACGTGTAGCCAGCTCCACTTCCCATCCTCAGGGAGGCTGGAGGACAGGGGGTTAACTCATAGGCTTCTTGTCCCCAAGTGGCATCCCCATCCCAGCCAGCGCTCTTTCACTTAGGATCTAGGTCGATGCTTTGGTCATAAAAGGAAGGAGATGAAGGAGCATGGGCATTTCATAAATTTCATACCTGGCCTCCATTGGTCAAAAGAAACCAACGCCTATGACTTGCTGGCAGGGAGTAAGTAGTATCAGCTTCATTCTCAGAGGATAATTAGATTGTTATTTTTATTTATGCTGGGACGCCAAAGTAGAGATGATGCTGTTATTTCACTTGTACATTGCTTAATTTTTTGCATATTAATGAGATTAGATTGCATTCTAGTCCAACCAATATACCCGTTTTGACTTCTCCCACCCTATACCCACCTCGACCTTATCAGCAGTTCCAGAAGATTTCACTAAAAATAGAGTATTTTCTTTAATGAATTAAAGACTGTGGGGCTCAGCCAATGATTTATTTTTTCCTTTCCCTGTGCATATTCGCCTTCATATTTCTCACTCCTCCTCTCCCGTTTTGGAGACCCTATCGCACTCCATCACACGTGGTTTCCTAGGAGACACGCTCACAGCCAGGAACCCCAAACTACACATTTCCATTTTCCTCCCCAGCTCCTCTCCCAGGAAGCTTTAGCTAATGAAACAAGGTGCAAATACATCAGTACTTTTAAAAATTACTCTATAAATTACTCCACCGATTTCATACTCATTCACAGAAAGACCTTGTAATTGCCAACTACAGGGTTTTTCTAAAGCAATCTCAGTTTATAATCACACCTTAGTGAGAGCCTAGGGATTTCAGGCGCTGGTCAGAGGCGAAGACCAAGGTTATTGAAACACCTTGACCTCCCAGTCAGAAGCCCCTTGAGGTGGTTCCGGTAGTTTATTTGCTGGCACATCCCCTGTGCCTGGGAGGGTTTCTGCCCTTTGTAGGAGGATGAATGTCTGATTAGAGGAAGAAAATCTTCTACAAGGAGAGCAGCCCATCCTCCCTGTAACCCTTTCTCCCTCCCTCCCTCCCTCCCACCTCCAGGGTATGCTTCTTAGAAATGCTGTAGGTTACTTTTGGAGATGTTTAATTAATTTCTTTTCTCCTTATATCTTTCTTTCCTTTGTTTTAGAAAGGCAGTAGACTCCTGTGCCTCTCACTTCAGGAAAGTTTCCACCCCAGCCCAAAGGAAGAAGTTGCTTGCAGGACACGTTCTACCCCAGTTTCTAGTTTCCTAAAACCCAGCTCGTTGAAAAGCTGTTGCCAAGATTTCCAGGGGGAGAAGAGAGAGAGAATGGGGCTCTAGGCAACACAAAGAGAAGGCAATGTAATGCATTCATGCCTTCTCTTAATACACCAAAATTTACCAAAAAATAAATAGATATGTAGCCAAACCAGATATATCCATGTGTTCCCATCAGAGAAGTCTAAAGAGTGTAACTCAGCCAGTGAAATGGAAATAAAAATATCTGGCCGGCATCTTGGTTGCACTGACCAAAGGGGATACCCGGGGACAAATGTCTTCCTTCTGGACGCCCTTTGTTGAGCATCTAGGACTTAAGAATGTAGAGAAGAGAGACTCCCCCAGCCTGCAATGCAGATAGAGGTCAGGTGGTTCCATGTTCTGTGACAGTGGAGATCTTTACCCCACTCTCTTGTGGAGCCCCAGGAAGAAGGCAAAATCCAAGGGGGAGATGGCAGCAAGGGGCTCCTGGGAACGCTGGACCCTGGGCACTAGGGTTCCAGACCTTGGCAAAGACTCCTGGGTCCCACGCAAGGCAAGGAAGCAGAGAGCTACCCAACTTGCGTCATGGAGACTGGATAGTGAGCAGTCAGTGGTGAGCGTGATGGACTGGAGGAAAGAGGTCTTCTTCCATTTTCCACACACCACGTAAAAAGAGTGATGAGAGTAATCCCTGCCCATCTAGAGGGGTGAAAACTCAGATTCAAATTAATTCAATTTGAGAAAATAAAGCAATGGACACTCTTGTGCACCTACGCCTTGTAGACAGGCTAAGATTCAAATATGTTACATATAGATGCTAAGTTTTATCTGTTGTCTCCTGAATGACTTTTTGGATAAAGCCAGAAGATAGAGATGGTATATACCAAACATGAGTGCTGAAACTCGCCTTCTGCACTCATGACAGGCATGATTAATCAATCACTCACTCTTTTCCCAACTGCACATGCTCAGATAGAGTCACAGGAACATCAACACGGGGACCCAGGCAGCCACAGCAACCAACGACAATGGTACAAAATAGGAATCCTATTTACCATTCCCAACATAGAGTGAGGCCATACCAATGTGTCAAAGGGGGTGTCACTCATAAAGGGTCATTCCCAGTGTCAGTTATCTGAGAGAAGAAGAGGTCGTCGTACAAAAAATACAACTCAACAGGCATGCCTTCATATGCCTGTTTCCCTCTTCCCTTGCACTGGGTCACAGGGAAGTGCATTCCCAGGCTCACTGGCTGTTGGCTTTGTCAATGGGAAGTGGTGAGGGAAGACTGGAGGGAGATGCCTTTCTCTCTGAGCTTCTAGGGCTGCCTCTCCTTGGCTGTGTCTCTCCCTCCATGAACCTGGCTCCTCCCAGGCAGCCTCCGCTGGGACCCTAACTCCTGACAGCTGGCTCAGCGTGGTGCACTCAGGTGACCTCGCTTCCTCCCTGTGTCCCTACAGCCTTATGGGCGAGACAGTGGCTTCCTGCTGTCCCTTCACCATCCCCTGCTCAGCTTCTCACCTCTTCCAACAGCTGGGTAAGCAATTCCCTGTCTTAAATGATCTGGGTTTGAAACACTTGACTGGACCCAACTGAAACAGGAAGTAACAGACAGGAAGTGGTCCCAGAGAGGTTGGGCAGGGAGGTTCTGTCTCTCTCTTGACCTCAAGCTCCAGGACATGGATTCTGAGAGCCTCCGGCAGCTTTGCAGGAACCGCAGGTGATGAAGAAGGAAGGCCTCCGCCAAAGAAGGGAACAAACAGGAGCCTCCCAAGGACTGCAGACGAGTGACTTAACTCCTCCCAACAGAGACGACAGAGTCACGGGGAAATGTTCCATCTGGGTCTCAGCTATACCAAGAGATTGGATTTCTCTTCAGAAATGTGTGAACCCCTTTCAAGGACAACCTACTCCCAGACTTCCGGGGCCGGCTTCACTTCTTTTTTAAATACTTTTACTTACTTAAATGTGTGCAACCATTAAAAAAAGATATCTCTTTATGCTTAGAGTTCTTACATAACTATAAGGTCAAATTTGTAAATTAAATACACACATATATGTGTAAAATCAATACAATTCAAATTAACATCGTTGATTTAAACTGATGATATTTTTTGGCTGAAACGAAATTGCTGCTCTCAGCATGAATATGTTTGACCCACACACGGTGGGTTCTTTCGAGTGTGGCACGCCGAGATTACCACGTGTGGTCTGAGAGGTCAATTCTCCTCTCATTCTTTTCCTGCTCAAACCTCTGCAAAACCTTTAATGATACAGGGTGATGCCCTTGGCCCTGCATGTGGCAGAACCACGTCATCTGTTACTAAGTAAATCTCTGCTCTTTCCTCATTAACCTGAAAGAAATATGGTGGATGGTACAATCGTGGGCCTGTGCTTGGGGCAGTCATCAGATGAGGCAGTCATCAGATAGTTCACAGTCCTCTCCTACTATTCGTGTTTTAAAGATTATTGGGTTGAAATGTAAAATAAAAATGCCCAGAGGCCCCCTGAGAAGAAGAACTGGCAGTGGTCTCTCTGAGGCCAGCCTAGTAGTCATGGCAATAAATACTGAGCAATTCCTCTGGAAAGCTGGGCCTCCAGAAAAAGGAAGAAAAGCTTGGAGGATTAGCTGCCATCTCTTTCCATGTGGAGATTCTCCTTCCTTGGACAGCCTTAAAGGAGGTGGGCTTGGCTTTACCATCAGTCTAGCAGGTTTCATTATAGTTTTATGAATTTTATGTAAAGAAAATTTCTTTTTCTACATGTGCTCTCTTATGTAAAGGACAGAGCAAAGGAGCACATATAAAAAACCCCAGTAAAATCAAGTCACCCCAGATCAGGGCATACTGGTTAATGCCATAAATACATATATACATACATTAGTGACATATATTAATGCCATATATATAATGCAATGCACAGTAGGGAGGGCACTGGGATATTGGGATGGTGACATTGAAAGTACATGCGAGTTGGAAGCAACTTAAATGTCCATCAACAGATGAATGGACAAAGAAGATGTGATACATATATACAATGGAATATTACTCAGCCATAAAAAAGAATGAGATAATGCCATTTGCAGCAACACGGATGGACCTAGAGATTATCATACTAAGTGAAGTAAGTCAGACAGAGAAAGACAAATACCATATGATATCACCTATATGTGGAATCTAAAAAGAAAAAGATATAAATGAACTTACTTACAAAATAGAAATAGATCCACAGACAGAGAAAAAAACCTTATAGTTACCAAAGGGAAAAGAGGAGGGGGAGGGATAAATTAGGAGGATGTGATTAACATATACACACTACTATACATAAAATAGATAACCAACAAAGACCTACTGTATAGCATAGGGAACTATACTCAATATTTTGTAATAACCTATAAGGGAAAAGAATATATTTTTATATATGTATAACCGAATCACTGTGCTGTACAGCTGACACAAACATGACACTGTAAATCAGCTATACTTCAATTTAAAAAATAAATAAATAAAAATTTTTAAAAAGGAGAGAATGTACATGTTAGAGTAGAATGACAGCAGATGGAGGTTTTGGAGGGAAGTAATAAAATATCTCTTACTTTCATCCTCAAGACATAATGCAACAAGTATAATAAATGTTGTGTATATAGACAGAAACATTTATGCTGTTTCTATTCTTGGCGTCATCCTTAATTGTACACAGATATGCCTAACAAAGAACACAGTGAAGAGACAGGTGTAATACAGGGAAATAAAATGTGTTTTGATGGTCACTGTCTTTGCAGAGCAGTTTAGTAAATGTTAGGATGTTCATACCTCCCAGCCCAGATATTCTCCTCCCGGTGTAGACACTGGGGAAACTTTCCCCTATGAGTTCAAGGAGACATATATAAGGATGGACAGGGCAATATTGTTTGCAATGATTAAAAAAAAGAAAGAAAATGGATATAGGACTTGTGGTAGGTTCATGCACTGCTGTTCTCTAGCAACCCCTTCAGGAGGGAAAATGAATGACCTACAGCACTACACATCCATGTTGGTGACGTGCACACACAAACTGTTGAGTGGAGAGAACAAGTCACAGAAGGTTCATTTACTTAGGCACAATTTCTGGAAAGCACTAAAATACACATACAGTATCACTGACCTTTTATTATAAACATTGGTAGTAAAAACATAAAAAGTTATAAAATGGACGTCATGTCTGGGAAGGTAAGGAGAGGGATAATGCCCTGTTAGCAATGTTTTATTTCTTAATCTGGGTGATGCACATGTAGTTATATAGGTCTACACTCTTTATGTGTTTTTGTATACCTGAAATAAGTCATGATAAATAAGGCATTTTAGCAAATCTGCCATCTTACATAAAACTCAACTCTGCTTGGAAAATACTTCAATGGAAGCCTTTGAAGCTTTCATAGACTCCTAGATGTTCCTGGACCACAGCTTGTACACCTGAGCACAAGCCTTGCCCGATGATCTCACTGGGTCCATCAAAGAGGCTCATTAGTCCATCAAGACTCACCCCGTGAAAACATTAGTCTGTAAGGCAAAAGGTAGTTTACAGCAATCTGGATACATGTTTTCTTAGAGCAAATGCACTCATGCCAAAGCAGCTGGTTGTGTTGCTGTGGTTGGTTCATTTGTTTAATAGAGGTGAAGCTCCTGGGAGCAGAACAAAGGAACGTGTGTATTTTCACGGACAAAACTCACCACCCCTTGGGAGCCCTGGGGTTCAGCTCTGAAAGCTGCAGTGAACTGACTCTAAAACCAAGTGGCAAAGCAACACCCCTGTTCTCCTCGAAGGAGGTCCCGTGTATCAGATCAACCTAATAAGACAGCATCCACAGTGTTTGCTCTGATGCTGTAGGAACTGACCTTACATGGAGAGCCTTTAAGTCTTCTCCATGGCTCCCGGTCTGTCTCTGTGCCCAAGTGGAGCCCAGGACCTACTGTAATCTGGCTCATCCTTTACTCTTCTTTCTGAGGAACGAGATCACCCGTATATCATACTCGTAACACCACCAACCACATCACAGATGTGGTATGGTGGAAGGAATGTGGGATCTGAGGCCAACTAAGGGGTCAGATCCTGGCTCTATCTCCGTCATGGTTGTGGGGTCTTGGGAAGGTTACTTGACTTTCTCAAGCCTCAGTTTTCTCAGCTTTAAAATGGGAATGAAAACACCTAATCATGTGCTAATCACAGTGGGTGGAACTCAGCAGATGGCATCGTTGGCGCCATTGTACTGGAGCGTGGCCAACACCAGCACTGACACAGCTCCTGCTGCAGCTGAGCCCCGTTATTCCTGCTGCGGTGGAGACACCCTGGCTTTTGCATCGGGCACCCACACATCTGAAGGTGAATGTGAGCCATCCAAGGAGCAGCACAGCACGCACAGGACATGAGGCAGATACCGAGTGAATGAAATGCTAATTCTGCATCTGGCCAAACTTACTACCCATGTGGGACAAGCCTGAGAGCTTAACCCTTAGATGGTGGTTTTGCCTTTTTCCACAGTGAGCTGTTGAACACCGTAGTGTGATGTGTACGGGGCAGGGGTGGGGTGGTGTATGGGTGCAATAGTGGAGACGTGGGAAAAGGAGACCTAACTCTGACCTCAGCTCATGAAAGGATTCATGGAAGAAGGGACACTTGAGTTATTTGGGGGAGACCTACAGAACTTTTAGGCAGACAAGGAGGAGAGCTGAATCTAGGCACGAGACTCAATGTGTGCAAAGGCACAGAGGACAGGGAAACCATGGATTTGGGTGAAGCGTCAGTAATGCTACAGTAGAACATCCCAGGAGGCAGTGGCAACAGAAGACACTGAACAGGTAGGGAGGGGCCTGATTATGAGACATGCTGAGATCTGAGACCTGGGACGTTTTGTTTCAGTGCTTGCACCTGGACAAACGTCTCCTTGAGCAACAAAGTACAAAGGAACTATAAGGGAGTAAAAATAACTGCATGCACCCACAGTTGGGGCAAATTATGGACAACAAGATACAAAAAGACCAAAAACCCAACTGCTACTTCTGAAGAGCTGGGAGCAAAAGCAGGGTACTGCGCACGCCCCCTGCACTCAACACCTCCAAAGCGGTGGGCAAAACACTTAAGCTACCCCTCTGACCAGACCCCTGGACACACCCCTACCTTCACCCCATGTGAGGAACAAGCTCGCCACCCCCCTCAGGGAGCGAGCAAGCGAGCAAGCGACCAAGGGAACCTGCTACTGGTTCTCACTCCCCCCTGCTGCAGCAGAGGCCCAATAAAGCCTTGCCTGAATTTCTTGTCTGGCCTCTTATCAATTTCTATTGATTAAGGAGGCCAAGGACCTTGGTCGGTAACAATTACCTGAATGTCACACTAGGGGGGATAATTTTCTTTGTAGGCGATGGGAGCAGCTAGAGAAGAATTCTGAGAAGAAAAATGACAAAATTGGGTTTGTGTTTAAGAACAGTGGCACTATCAGGAATAAATTGATGGAGAAGAAGGAGTGAGTCTTGGAGGCCAGAAGCCCAGCGAGGAGACTCTAGCAAGAATTCAGTCAAAAGATGGCCACTCGCACTACAACTGTGACCACGTGGATAAAGAGGAAGGAAAAGACACAAGATAGAGCGCAGAGATGAGACACCAAGACGTGGAAACGGATGGGATGAGAAGAGTCAGCGGGGAAGGAGAAGGTGTAAAGACCACGTCTTCGGCTGGAGCCTGGACAGAGGGGGCTTCCACTTAGTGAGATGGGGACACAGAAGGAGGAGAAGCTTGAAGGGTAATGATGAGTTTATGCTTTTATATTGTTAAAAATGTCTCCAGGATATCCAGCGGGTGATGAAAACAACAACAGAAACAAACAACTATTTGGATGTGTAGCCATGAACCCTGAGAGGGAGTTGGGGGCTGGGGGTAGGGATCCTGGAGGCCCCACAGAGTCAGCATCAGCAAGGCCAAGAACCTGGATTCCGTTGTTTGGGGACATGGTGGAGGAAATTGTCCCCCCAGCTGACACTACCTCTACACAGAGTGCCTTGGTGTCTGCAGTAACCAGCTACAGAAAATCCTTACAGGAATGCGATTAAACCAAAGGCAAAGACCTGAAACAACACTTGGAATGGCAAAAAAAAAAAAAAGAGAGAGAGAGAAACTCAAGATTAATGTTAAATTGACTGGGAGGAAAGTGTGGAAAACAACCCCGTGAACCATTTAGAACTGCTCTGTTCCCTGGTGTCCACATGTCCCCTCTGACCTGACCCCCGTCCCTCTTGCACAATGAGGGCACTGAGCTCATTCATTCTTTGTGTGTGGCCATTAGCCTTCACTGGAGAGGTCAAAGCACTCTGGGCATTCATCCCACCAAATATGTTTGTACCAGAGCTCCCGGGCTGTGTCAAAATCCCAATGACAAAGCAGCACTGGGGAGGGCCGACATTGTCAAAATAACCTGTTAGAATAGCAACTGCAATTTACCAGTATAGATCAATCCCAGCTGTAGCTGTACCAATAAATCAGTTAGAGATGCCATAGAACCTAGCACAGTGGCCACCAACCACGTGTGCCTATTGAGCCCTTGAAATGTGGCCAGTCTGGGTCAAGACATACTGTAAGCATTAAATGCACACCAGATTTTGAAGACAGTACAAAAAAAGAATGTAAAATATCTCACTCATAATGTTGATATTGATTACATGGGGAGAGGATAATATATTAGATATATTTTGCTAAATAAAAGACATCATTAAAATTACTTATAGCTGTGTGTGTGTGCGTTTTTTAATATGTCTACTAGAAACTTTAAAATTACACCTGTAGCTCAAATTATATTTCTATTGGCCAGCACCAAGTTAGAGAACTTGCATACCCTTCACTCCTTATCGTATACTACAGCATAACATAGGCACGTACTATGCTCTCATCCCTAATATTGAAAACAAAGTAACTGAGAGTAAATGTTAATATCCTTCCAATCTATCCATGATAGACATGCCCAAGAGCCCTACCCAAGAGCTAGCCATGATTTACTTAACCTGTAAAATAAATTAGAAGTTGTTTTATAGCCTTTAGGAAGATATCTAAATCCTACTCCATTTCTACCACGTACACTGGCATTGGAATCATTTTCAGAAGCATCAATTTTGAAAGTGAATGACAACAACACACACACACACACACACACACAATATGAATTTCCCACCAAACATCTGTAGAGACAGAAGAATAATAGAAAGTTCATGTATGAACTTAGGGCTATTCTAGTTCTCAAAACAAATTGTTTAAGTAAGGACTTTGGTCTTTATCAAATTTCATAGTATCCTACCTTGTGTTTTCTAAACTGGTTTCTCCAGCGCTAAATACAGTGTCTGACTTGGAAATCTTAAGGGAAATGACTACGTTTCAGCTTCGCCATTTAGAAAACACTTGGAGTTCACGCTCTTCACGTAAGACAAGGGAAACCTTCCAGGACTCAGTAGGATCCTCCCTGAGGCATCTTTATCCCTTTGAAGACACTTAGTTATTACCATTAACGAAATTCCCTTTGAATACCAACGTGGAGTTAATTTATCCAACTGCTATCATCCACTCGTATTAAAAAGCATCGCACTTAGTGAAAAGGAACGTGCCCTTTGGAAAGAGCATTTGCTCCTGCTTCCAGCTTCTAGAGTGTGTGCTCAGATGGTTTCCAAGGAAAGGGGTGGGGTTGCTTTGTCTGGCTTGTGGCCCTTTAACCCGTCCCCTTCTGACAGAAGGAAATGAGTCTACTCCCTGACACTCGATCCAAGCACGTATTCAATCCTTGCTGGATGGGCAGGTAAATGAGACAGAAGAACTGCCAGGTTCCTTTCTCCTGCTCAGCAGCTTTGCTGTGAAGAGAACCCTTCTCCTGCTGGCAATGTACCAAACAGATCTGACCAGAAAATTAACAGAATTACCACAAATAAATCAACTCCCTATTTTTTTTGTTATCAGAAATGCTCAAAAATCCTCATCTTACACCCTCCCTTCCCTCAATCATGTTAACATTTACCCGCCACACTCATATTCCAGTTTAATTATATGGCATGAGGTCAGGAGCTTGAGGGCCCTCATCTGTCTTCTTTTTCCCAAGTATTCAATACAAGTGGAGCTTGGCTTACCAGCCCCTGGGAGTGGCCACCTGCGGCCCTGTTATCTCATCTGATGAAGCCAGTGGCCCAGGCCTTTTCTCATTCCACAGGGCCATCCAGGCGGCCTCCTCTGTGACTTCATAAAATCTCCTGGGCCAACAAGAACTCTGTTGGTACACGATGAAAAAGGACCAAGCATGGTTTTGAAAGCCCAACAGTAGCCAGGCTGTTTCGCGGGCTGTTCCTGGCTCTTTCACCTACCTTCTGGGGCATGGAAGGTGGAACAAGCCTCGCGTCCTGCATTTGCCCAGGTCTGGTCTCCAAGCACCAAGCCCTCACTGTTGGGAAACAGGAGAGCTGTTCTGTCTGGGGAGACCCAGCAGATGCACCCCTCTGCCCATTCCCAGCTCTCTCCTCCCAGGGGGCTTGTGACCACTGCAGTAAAGATCACATACGATAATGCACGTTCAACTTTACAAGATCTAAAGATAGACTGTCCTTGTATGAAAGTGTCAGTGAAGAGATGACAAAAGCAAAACCTGGGGCAGAAAAGTGATTTTCTCGAGGTCCTGGAGAGGAAACCTTTCCGCTTAAGCTGAATCTACAGTCTTTTCTTCTGAACCATCTCCCTATCATAATTATTTTGTGTGAAAGGCCTGACGGTAATGAGAGCTGATTTACGCTCCAAAGTCACCTGCTTTATGCTGAGCTCTTGGAGCTGCACCTCAACAGGCAAGGCCCTGACTTGACAGGTGTCTTGCCGGTGGGAGGGGCTTCCCTTCTGTGTTTTAGCTCGAAGATTGATGGTCTGCCTTTCCTACTTGTACTCATGACTATGACCATTCATTCCAAACCCTTGTCACATGACTTGCATTTCTGTATATATTCATTTATATATTTGTTCACACACTGATACTAGTCATAGCTAACATTTATGATGGCATGCCAAGACCCTAAAGCAATTATCTTATTTACTTCTCACAACAATCTACGGTATTCGTCCCATCACTGTGTGCATTTTATGCATGAGAAAACTAGGCTCAGGAAATTACACGCTAGTCAGTGGCAGAGCTAGAGTTTGAACCACAAGTTTTACAGGAGCTCAAAGCAGTCCGCAGCCTGACGAGGAGAGGCTATGGTGACTCGTGCATCTCCTCTCATTAACCAGAAAAATTGTCCTGTGGTCCCCAACTTCCTCTCCACAATTCACAGATTCCTTGAAAGAGGTTGTTTGAAAAAAGAATAAAGTTGTTTCTTGCTTGTACCCAACTGAGTTGAGGGATTCAATAAATGCACTGCAGTAGCTCTTTGTAAAGGAATCTGATGCATGTCTCATAAACAAGCCTATTTCTGGTTTTATTGGCCTTATGATGAATACCACAGCATCATAAAAACAGGGCGTGTCTCAAAGTCTCCTCCTGGCTTCACAGGTAGGATCATCCTTACCTGTCTTAGAAGCCTCTAGATTAGAAACTGTATAAACCTTTCTCAGGAAAACATCTTGATGTCAAGAAACATTGCCTTGAATTTAATCTACAGCTGCCATGTTTCAGCTCCAGTAGTTTTCCTCTTATTCAAGTCTCCATTAAGATAAAGTATAGCCTGTCACCAGCTGGTGAATAATCTTGTATATATTTAATGTGTTTGAAAGTGATCGTCAAGTCCCCCCTTAGTCTTCCCAACTCAGACTACACCATTCTTTAGTCTGTACTGACTTCCAGTTCAGAGAGTTCTTTAACCGGGAGATTGCAATATTTTATCAGAATCTCTGCATCAAGCAGGTGGAGTCATTTCAGACACTCTCCTCCATGGAGTCCTGGCAAAGCCTCAAGCGGCCTTAGCACAATTCTAAGTGACTTGAAGGGTTTCCTATACTCTATGATAATTGGTCTAAAGAGCCAGAGAGCCTTTGTACTCGTTCGAGTCTTTCTTTTGCTCTCTGTATTGCCTGTAATTTTAGGATGTTCACAT
Organism: Orcinus orca; assembly: GCF_937001465.1. Lineage (NCBI taxonomy): Eukaryota > Metazoa > Chordata > Mammalia > Artiodactyla > Delphinidae > Orcinus > Orcinus orca. The sequence continues at coordinate 7,780,843 of NC_064560.1, read as the reverse complement.
CTTACATCTGTATCTAATGTGCTTCCAAAAGTGCAGTGTGGTGGAGAAGGATTGTCCTTGAACTAACAGCAGCTGCTGCGTGAGGTACTTACCCTGGGTGCACAAGAGCCAGGCACAATTCTTGTGTTCATTTCAGTTGCTTACACTTTATCAGCTCAGCTTACATTTCTCCTCAGTATCCCTTTCATAAATGCCCTCATCCTTTCAGAATGACTGCCCTTAGATATCTACCTCATGCCACAGATCAGAAGTCGCTCCTTCAAAAAAAGTACTGAAGTGCAGTAAATGACACAATATCTTTGAGGCAGAAATTAGGGAATCAGACATAAATAGCACCTTCTCTGGGGAGTTAGCTAATTATAAATGGAGAGGAGATAACAAAGGCAAGAGTTATCACGGTATTCTAAAAACCCAAGTTAGCACACAGAAGGGTTACCAAGCTGTCAAACTAAACTTTTTAAGAGTTAACACTCCATCCTTTGTAGAGAAGTTCATTTCAATCCATTTACCGTGCAAGTGCTTGATAAAACATATCTGTGATGCTGGATATAAAAGATGGACCTCCCATGTCTCAATAAATGAAAACTAGAACTACCATATAATCCAGAAATTCCACTTCTGGGTATTTATCCGAAGGAAATGAAATCACTAACTCAAAAAGATATCTGCACCCCTTGTTCATTGCAGCCTTATTTACAAGGGCCAAGACATGGAAGCAACCAAAGTGTCTACCAGTGGGTAAATGGATGAAGAAATTGTTTTATATATATACGCACAGAAAATGAAATACTAACCAGCCATAAAAAAGAAGGAAATCCTGCCGTTTGTGACAGCACGGATGGAACCTGAGGGCATTATGCTAAGTGTGATAAGTTGGACAGAGAAAGATGAATGTTGTATGATCTCCCTCATATGTGGAATTAAAAAAAAAACTCACAGAAAAAGATCATATTTGTGGTCACCAGAGGCAGGGAATGGGGGAGGGAGGATTGCAGGAAGGTGGTCAAAAGGTACAAACTTCTGGTCATAAGATCACTAAGTACTAGGGATGTAACGCACAGCATAGTGAGAACAGTGAACATTGCTGGATGTTATATTTGAAAGTTGCTAAGAGTGTAAATCCTAAAAGTTTTCATCACAAAGAAAAACATTTTTTGCTGACTATATGAGGGGCTGGATGTTAAATAAACTTATTGTGATGATCATTTTGAAATACATACATATGTCAAGTCATTACGCTCCACACCTTAAATGTATACAGCGTCACGGTATGTCAGTTACATTTCAGTAAAACGGAAAGGAAACACCAAAAGATGGACCTTTAACCAAGCCATCTTCCTTTCCCTCCTTCCTCTCCCCTTCCCTCCCCTTTCTTTTCCTCTCTCCTCTCCTCTTGCGAATTTTGTAGCAGGCACTGGCAAGCCGGAATCACAAGAAGCTGAAAGTGAGAGGAATTTTTCTGCCAGATTCATTCACTGGAGGCAGTGCACAGAGGATTAACGAGAATTATGAAAACCGGGAGATTAAAAATCAAATTAAAAAGGACACTTTTAAAAAGTGCAGAAAGAAGATTAATTATAAAATTCTTCCCTTGACCCTTCTAGGAGAAATGACTCAATCGGTGCCCCTCTTTCTTCTTCTTCCCCCAGCCTCTGCAAACATCATTTGTTATGGTTGGAATTCTGAGGCCTGTGTTGTGGCCTGCCAGGAGGCCAGTCACAAGGATATCCATCAGCCTGGAGACGCTCTGAGATTGCATTATATATAAGAGGAAGAATAAGTAGTGTACTCAAGTGAATCCAGCCACAAGCCAAAAGCTGCCCTTAAGTGCCCGCATCACTGACGACACACTGACTGTGACGTGGGGAGGCCAGCTGCCACCCTGTCTGTTTCCAGGTATGTCAAGTGTGGCCACCACCCAGGAGGCACTCGTGCTCAGGTGCCCTCTTTGCAAATGCCTTAATTTGAACACTCGTGAACATTTTGCCCACCTCCTTTTGCCACTTCCAGTTCATCTCATGCATATTTATGTGCCAATTATGCAAATCCCAAGATAAAAATGCATTAAGCACCCATGATTTAGACTGGTTAAGTCTATTACACGGCATAATGAAATTAGTGCCTGATGTCCAATTTACCTCAACACTTGCTTTAAACTGTCAGTAAGTTATTAAGTAACCATAACACATCAAAATTTAGCGCTAGGAGGCTTTCTCAGTGCAACCCATCGTGATAATCTGAAACTTCCAGCTAAATCCTTATGAAAGGGGGAAAATATTCCAGAATAGGCTTAATGAGACACAACGTGGATCCAAGTTTAAGAACATCAACGCACTGCCGCTGATCTAAGTCTCTGGATATACCTTTAAAAATCACTGGGTGATTTCAACAACACAGACAGGGCAATTAAGGAACCAAAGCTGAGACCCATCAAAGGGATATCCTTTTGACTTCTACACAGTGAAGTCTTGTCCCCTAAGTCATGATGATACTGGAAGTTACCAAATTCAAATGTAATTTGTATCTTCAATATGGACCTATCGATTTCCAGAGTCAGAAAGAAAGAGACTTAAAAAGAATTCAAGGAGCAATTTCATCCACACACACAAATCTCATGAAACCTAAAAATTAGTGGGTTGGAGCAACAGTCGGTTTGCTACGTAGAGATTCTACGTTTGAACTCTAGCGGGAGTCTCCCCCCCACCCTCCGCCCACCGCCACCCAGCAGTTTCAATATTCGTTGTGTGATATAATGGTTAAGGAACAAGCCATGATGTGAATTAAACTGATAAACATAATATACGAGTAGTCTAACCCACTGACATCAGTTTCTCCCATTTTCATCAGCCCCCAGTGTGACTGACGCAGTGTTTAGGTTCTGACTCATTTGCATTGGGAACTCCCCTCCAAGTCTATGAGAGTTGTACTCGCATTAAGGTTTTGAGTGCAGATTCATAGCTCTGATGGGAGCCTGACCGTGCACAAGACCACGGTAGAGGGTCAGTGGCAGCAATTTCAAAAGCTGGCCAAACGAACAGATTTGCATGCCATCCTCTGAAGCAGTCACACCCCACCCAGTCAGTAAAGAGACACAGGAATCCAATGCCATTCTCTTTGCAGTGCTGGACAACACGGGAAACGATGTTTCCACAGCACCCTGGATTGAGGTACGCTGCCTGCAACCAGAACGATGTCAGCTATGTGCTCCAAGACAGCAAACGGGTCACAGAGGGGATCTTGCAGGAGATCAGCTGAGGCTGTGATTAGAAACTTTGGTAACCAACTCATTTGGGGCAATCCTTCTAATGAATGACTGTCAAATGACGGGGGAACACGACGGGGAAATGGGGAATTCTCCGGAAGGATGGGAGGCTTTCATGCTTAAGATTCTAGTTCTAACATCCTCTTAAAGCATTGTGGTCATGCTCATTAACTAGCAGGGGAAAAAAAATGTTCAATGACAAAAGAGTCCATTTGTGCTGGAATCACTAAATGGAGCATCAAAGAGATGAGGTAAATCAAAGCGTTAATCTTTCGGCTTCAACTCTGCTGTGTGGTTTTGGAGCCAACTTCCCTCTAATTTTTTGGAAAGGTAGTATTTCCAGCACGATTTAGAACTTTTGGCACACCTATTTAGAGTTATACGTGGATACACCAGACATCAAATCGACTCATCATCACCTGAGCTTTTAATGCCCCATCTTCAGGGCATTCCCTTTTTCAAGTGAAAAACTCCAGCTGGGAGAACAAGTTCCCAGACCCTCCGGGAGACCGGTGAGCTGTTTCCCACGGGCGTCTCTACATGTTACAGGACCGAGTTCTAGGCGGCAGGCTAGTCCAGTGCACTGGACTCTTCTCCGCGAGGCTGGCAGTTCTCTGAGAACACGCTGGCTTCCAGAATGCATTAACCTACTTTCCACTGAGAATTCCCTTGCCCTCTTGCTCTAGAGAAGAGGGGGAGGAAAGAGGATATTTCGAGTGGGAGCTGGGCACGCTCTCCTTTAAAACGTGTTACTTCTCCTGCTAAACAGCAATATAGAAATCGGTACTTCCTGCAATGAACAGCTCTGAGGGCTGCACAGCCTCCAAGGAAGAGTGACTGGAAATCCTGCTAAAATATGGCTGTCTAGTCACCGAGAGAAGAACTCATTTACTAAGATTCCCATCCATTGTCCACACTGACAGATGGTTTTCTCCCCCCTGCTTTCCCCTTCCCACTGATCAAGCTGCCTTTGAGGCGAGCCTATTCTTTGAGATCCAGTTGCATTCGCCAGCCTAGTTCTGAAACAAGACAAAAGCTCTGCGAGCCTCCCATTCACCGAGGCTTCGGGCACCTCAGCGGCCTTTTCTGTGCCTCCAAGCGCTATCAAAAGGAATTGAGATCCAGCCTCCTTACCTTCGTCCTCATCGGAGACAGGAGCCCTTCCATTTTGGCGGAATCCTCATGCCAGCTTCCCTCGCCCCCAAGTTACTCTCTCTGCTCGCAGCCCTTAAGCATCCCACACGAAAAGAGCCATGCCAGGAGTTTGCTGGTCACTCCCCTTTTCCCGGTGGTGGCAGGGAACTGCCACCCTGTCTAACTTGAATTCCCGGTGCCTGGGGGAAAGCACTGTTCCTGGAGAAGCCTGCCCCTCTCCTCACCCTCTTCCCTCGCTCTTTCTCTCTCTCCCGCACTCTCTCTCCCCTCCCTCTCTCTCCTCCCTCTCTCTTTCCATAATCTGCCTACAGCTCTCTGTGTACCAGCCTCACTTGACAAACGATTCCTGTCTGAGGTACTGCATTTGAGCCAGGAAAAGTGATCTGCACCAAAGCACAGGGGCAGCTCACCCAGGACAGGAGGCAAGGGGGGCTGAGCTGTGCCCGGGCAACCCCCGGCTCCACGGCCGCTCTCTCTAGAGCTGACAGCCCAAGGCACTGCTGGAGCTATTCATTCATTCATTCCTCTTTTAAGGAACGGACCCTGACAGCCTTGCATCCAGGTGCCACCATTACTCAGCTGGCTTTCTGGCTGGTGTGCAGAAAGCCGAAAAAGAAATCTCACCATTTGGATATTTCCAGGTTCCCATTTTTCAGCCCAGTGTTGACATAACATCTGGATAGTTAACTGGGTTTTCTCGCTGTTTGACCAGATGTGTACAGGCATATAGGCAAAGCCTCTTCTTAAGAAAAGTTTCAAAAGCAGATTTATGGACTCGGTTCCTGAACAGCTGAGCATGAAATATTACGTGTGTGTGTGTGTGTGTGTGTGTGTGTGTGTGTGTGTGGGGTCCAGGACTCCACATAAACCGGGATTGAGTGTTTCATTCAGCCTTGTTGGTCCCTTGTAAAAAGTAGACAGTGAAAAAATATTGCCAAGATTTGGGTCAGGGCACAATGAAATTGAAAAAGATGAGGTTTTCTGCAACTTTTTCATGCTTGAGAAATTCTCTGTGTGGAAATAATTCGAAATCTCGACATCATATATACACGTGACACACACAGACCGTATGTGACCTCATCAACGATATTTAAGGCTCATGCCCCCTGTCCCTTGGATGGAACTTGTCTCTCTATCTGCTGCTTTTATGCCTGACTCTTGATACATCTCCAAGATGGGGCGACCTGCATGCTGACCTCCAGATGGTGTCAGAGGTTGGTCGTCTCACCCAGCCTCTTCCTTCATTTGTGTTCTTCATCCTTGGTGAACCCATGTTTTCTCCTCCAGTTCATACACCTGTATTCTAAAGAACCCCAGGATCTACGCCAACTCTATCACCTCCTGATTCCTCTCCTTAGCTGATCCCCAGTCTTCTCCTCTTCACCTTTCCCTACTACATCTCAGGTGCACAACTGCACCCTCATTCTCATTCAACCAGGTACGTCCATCCTTTGGCCGGAGTCTTAGCATCCTGACAAAACTTCAACAACCCCAGCATACTAAGTGCAACACTCTGCTTTGATCTTTGCCATTTCTGGGGGACTTTGGACCTTGTTTCTCTAGTTATTAGCTTAACCATGACTTTTTCGTATTCAGTATACCAGTTTTGGGAGTCTCTTAATCTTTTATTTATTCAGTTATTCAGCAAAGAGTTGTAATATACCTACTACGGGCTGGGGTCTGTTCTAGTTTCAGGTGATACAGTGGAGAACAGTGTAGAGAAAGTCCTTGTCACCTCAGTTTTTACATCAACCTCTACCCATGTTCTTGTGTTTCTCTGTAAGATTGTAAATCTTACCATGAGATTCCCCTTCCACTACGACTCCACTCTCTTTGAGACCCTCCTGCTAGCAGGATACCCATTATTCACTTTCTGAGGCAACTAAAAACTGATTTGTTCCACAAGAATGCCATTCTTCCACCTCCATCTTTAATTATATTCCCTCTTCCCCAAACCCTTCCTTTATCCCATCAAGGGCTTTATTTTTTTGCAGGGGAGTGAGGGAGAAAATCACTCTTGTTTTTTCAAGATAGCAACGCTCATCTGCCCTACTTCCTAGCCCTGGACATTAAAACAGATTTGCTCTTCCACTCATTTTTTTTTTTTTTGCAGTACGCGGGCCTCTCACTGTTGTGGCCTCTCCCGTTGTGGAGCACAGGCTCCGGACGCGCAGGCTCAGTGGCCATGGCTCACGGGCCCAGCCGCTCCGCGGTAGGTGGGATCTTCCCGGACCAGGGCACAAACCCATGTCCCCCGCATCGGCAGGTGGACTCCCAACCACTGCGCCACCAGGGAAGCACTTCCACTCATTTTTGACACGTCACTCATTCCATTTAGTTTTCATCCTGTTTGATTCCTCAACCACCTGGACAAGGGACATCCATCGTGTACCTTTTACTTCCCACAACGCTTTTCTGAAGGATTCTGTTCTGGTCTTGGCCCCTTCCTAGTCGTGGAGCCCCTCTCACCAAGATGACCTATTTGAATCCCTTTTCTCAAGCTTTCTCCTTGACCTTTTTTTGTCTTTGGCACAACTGATAACCTCCTGCTTCTTGTTAATCTCTTTGACCCTAAATCTCCCAAAGGGTTAAAGTGGTAGAACAGAGCAGGACTATGTCAGGTTAGAAAAAAAAATTAGACTGATTATATGTTTGAGGCTAGTTGGTTTCTGACCAACTCCAAGCATAGTTTTTGGAACCAGAACAGCCTTTCTGAGCCAGAGGAAGAAGCTTGAGGAAGGAATTTGGAATCTCCTGTATCATCACAGCAAAGGAGGAAAGTGTAACATTTCTGGTCATTCACACTCCAGACCTCCAGCTCCTGGAGTCTGGGGTTGCTCACCATGTTCACAGTAGCCTTGAGGCAGGATACAGATGGACCCCTGGGGCAAATGGCTGGAGTGTGTGTCCTGTGGACCGATACTCCGAGACGAGAATAACAGGACAATTGAGAGAGGAGGCTGAGCTCTGCCCAGATAGAAGGTAAGAGACCACATATTCCTCATTCTCATATTCCCCGACTACACATGTGCAGAAAGGCTCCTTGGAGGTCAAAAGGGGAGTGATGCTAAGTGGCTAAGTCTACCCATAGGCCTCTTAGGTAGAATCCACCTTGGCTAAGAGAAGCGTGTGCACTCATGGGAAGATCCTGAGATATACCAAATACAAACTTTGAACCAAGCAAATCAAAATGATTGGCCAAAGGAAACCCAGAAGAAATGCCCCCTATTAAGTGATTCAAACTACCACGAGGGCGCGACTCTCTCTCTGAGCCCGCCCATGTGCCTGTCCACACATACTGTACTCTTTTTACTCCTAATGAATACTTCATTTGTTTCACTACTTTCCGTCTTGGTGGGAATTCTTTTTCCGCAAAGCCGTAGGGCCAGGGCCTTGTCACTGACCACTGGTCTAGTGGCTAGGATTTGGCGCTGTCACCACCACGACCCGACCTCAATCTCTGGCCGGGAACCAACACCGGCTTCAAGCCACCGCTGCAGACCGAGGCCACCCGAGATCAGGCTGAGAGGTCCCTGACTAACCTAAACCTTTGAACACTGATAGGACCTGGACCAAATTAGGATCCTGAGGTGATGCTGACAGTGATGGTAAAGATGGAAATGATGATGGCTCTCAACCACTTGTCTTGTACTAGGTTCTGGACCGAGCGACTTTCATGCATTAGCTCACACTACGCCCTCAGCTACCCTGTGAGGTAGGTCCTATGCTTATTGCAATTTTGCAGACGCTTTGGTTAAGTAATGTGCCTACACGATGGATCTCCATTTAGCTCAATGAGGCCACCGTTAGTAGGAACGTTGTTTCCTTCCCATCTCCTCTACCAACATAAGACATAAAAAGAGTTCACGGTCCATTCTTTATTAGCTACTGACTGCAAATTAGGCATTTGAAACCATACGATTTTAGGCTACTGGGTGAACTTTAGTACCTCATTCACTTATTTGTTCATGAAAACAATATTCATTGGCCATCCACCTCAAGCCAGTTACCGTGTAAGATACTCACCAAGCGCAAGTCTGGTGTTTATTAAAGAAAGCGAGTTACTTGTGAGATGGACCATACCAGCCAATTTACTGCCTGTCATTTCCAAGTCCTTTAAAGACTGACCAATCCATCTCTTATATCTAACTTTGTTAGATTTATTCGGGGGATGGGAAGGGGCGGGTAGTGGTGGGGGAGCTTTTAGGAAATATTCTAACCTGGGCAACAGATGTGCCACGTCAGTTGACAATAACGACCAGCTCATTAGTTCTCCTGACGCTCTTAAGGATGATGAGTGTGGCCAAAATATGCAAAAGTGGGAACCATCATTCACATTTCTCCCCCTAGATTTCCTTAGGTCGAGGCACTCTCCGCTTACAATTTCATGGTCTCAAAGAGACCCTTCCGCTTCAAAAAGGGCAGGAGTTACCATCTGGGATCAACGCAGCCTTGGAAGAAAAAGTCAATGGATATCAAATATACAGAAACCAGTAAAGTATCAATTAAGTTTGCATCACAGGGAAAGGGAGTCTTGGCTCAAGTCTGCCTCACGGAATTTCCACTGCGTGGTAGGGGCTTCTGACCTTGGAGGGAACATGCCTGCACCAAGGAACCTCTCTTAGCAAATACCTTTCTCCTTTTGGCCATCCTTCTTCCCCATTTTGACCTTAAAAAAAAAAGAAGAAAGAACTTCACAATAAACCTCTCTAGGCCAGGAGCACTTGGAAATGTCACAAAGGCCATTAGACAGGTCTCGGTCAAAGGCTCGGATTTCCCATCTCTCTTGCATTCATATGCCGACCCTTTCTTCCCCACATTTCTCCATTTTCAAGGTTAATTTCTTTAGGCCCCTTGTAGTCTCTGGGGACCACAGCCAGTTGCACATTTAAGGCTCATTATCCGAGGACGGTCTTGCCCAGCTTCATAAACAGTTTCGATTTGTTAAGATAAGAGGACTGTGACCTGACAACCATTAGGGTTTTCCCTCTGTGACCCATCACTCCTTACTTCTTATTGGGAAACCTCCTCATTAAGACTTAGGCTTTCGGGCGATAAAGCATAGAAAAGACCTTATTCTCGGATGGGTTCCAGATCTCTCGGGCAACACTCTGGGACTTACTTTAACTCATGCCATAAATTTCCCTCCCATATCTACTTTCCGCTGCCTCTGCCCTTGATCTTGGGCCACACGTATTTACTTTGCTTTATAATGTAAATATCAAAACATATCACAGAGAAAAATTCCACTTGCTACATGCTGAACCAAACGGCTCAATGAAAATTGTGAATTAACATCCAAATGCTTGAATTTATGTTTGTATCCAGTAAGGAGAAACATTCTGTAAGTTATCGCAATACAAAAATTATATACTGATTGACGTTCTTCCCAAGCGCTTTCACGCGCATCACCTTTTTAGAACCTCACGATAATCCCGCGTGGTGTGGCAGGTATTAATTTCCATTTCGAAAAGTTGGAGGGGCTAATAGGAAGAAAGTAACATTTACCGACTATACATTTTGTCCTGGCCTGAGCTGAGTACTTTTAAGTGCCATCTCATTTTGTCTTCAATGGTACATTATTATCCCCATTTAGCAGATGAGAGAATGGAGAATTAAGTATCGTGGTAGATTGCATCATTTAGCCTTAATTATTCATGCATGTTGTTATCCATGCCGTCTGCCACTCAGATTTTGCCATGCTCTCTCACTTCCTCTGGCTGTGGCTATGTGACTGCTTTGGGCTGGTGGGATGTTAACAAATGCGGTACAAATAGAAGATTGACAATGTCCATGGGAAGGGCATACCCCGTCTAGTCTGCTGATCCCAGGCAGTGTGTTTGTTAGGCAGCTAACGGATACAATAACTTATCCAAGATCACAGTTTCTAAACAGTAGAACCAGAACTAGACACAGGATTTCCAACTTCAAATTTTCCTACTCCACACAGTTCCAAAAACAAGTCATGTAGAGCGATGGACATGATGGTCATTCAAGTATTTTCCAGACCTCTGGATCAGTATCTGAGCTTCAAGACACACACTAGTGAGCTTGTGTTACTGAATAGCAAGCACAAGACTGACAACATTTCATTCTCAATGCTTTTTCTCCTCCACTATTTTCATTCTAAAATTGCAGAAGCCTGTGGGAAGGTGGGTGTTAGGCTGTAAGTCTTGGTTGATCAGTCGTCTCATCTTTACGATCTTTCAGATGCTCTGTCCCACTTTCTAAAGAACAGCAATTGCCAAAAGTTACCAGCAATCAGTACAGCAGTTAATTGGAATCTAGCCCTGGGAGACATCTTCCTTCAGCAGTTCTTGTCTTTCTGAAAAAGTGCCACATGGTGGGAAAAAGAAAACCGCTTTTGTTCATCCTCATGCAAACTGAAACTGGAAATGGGTTTCTACCTACCCCGTCTGTTTTACAAAAGGAAAAAGAACAGAATGACATTACTTTGCAAGGTGTTTGAAAAGACGTATTTACAGGGCTTCCCTGGTGGCGCAGTGGTTGAGAGTCCGCCTGCCGATGCAGAGGATGCGGGTTCGTGCCCCGGTCCGGGAGGATCCCACATGCCGCGGAGCGGCTGGGCCCGTGAGCCATGGCCACTGAGCCTGCGCATCCGGAGCCTATGCTCCGAAGCGGGAGAGGCCCCAACAGTGAGAGGCCCGCGTACCGCTAAAAAAAGAAGAAGAAAAAAAAAGAGGTATTTACATTTCTCTTTCTTTTCTTTAAGGTTGTTGGTTTAAGTGCTTTTGTCAAGAGGGAGGAAACCAACAGCCGCTGTGGCCTCAGAACATTACTCCTGTGCTGGCTTAGGAGGCCTCTGGGGGCACAGATAGGGAGAAGCTGAAGGAGGTTCTGCGCGCAAGGCACCGAGGAAGCTGCTGGCACTTGCTTTCCTTCTGATCCCCGAGGAGGGGGAAGCAGTTGGATGTTCCTTTACCCCTCTCCACTCTCCTCCCTGCAAAGAAGGCGTCTGTTAGCATTTTTAAGGCCTGTTTCTGTTGGGGTCCTTATTTCAATGCTCCAAATAAGTCATTGTGCTGAAGGATATTATGTAGGGGAAACACTTTTTCTTGATCTTTCTCTCAAAATGTTCAGGAAGGTCAGGCCTTAGACAAAGCACTTTCAAAAATCAAAACCTGGACATGGATGGGACAAAAATGACGGTGATGTGCAGAGATGGGAATCCTAGCAGTTTCTGCTTCGGAGACTTTTGAACCCTCGAGCTGTGTAAACAGAACAAGAACTTTTTTCTCTAATGTGCCCACCACACATTCTGGGGGTATGAAAGAGAGCCCCCATCTTCATCCTAAAAGCACCTCATGAATGACTGAGCTCATCTAAGCTGCACACCGAGATGCTGCATGGTTCTTTCAAGCCACATGTATGTGCTAAGAAATGTCTTAGTGCATTCAGCCTGCTATAATAGAAATACCATAGACAGGGTGGCATATAAACAACAGAAATTTACTTCTTACAGTTCTGGAAGCTGAGGAGGCCAAGATCAAAGTGCCACCAGGTTCACTGTCTGGTGAGGGCCCACTTCATAGTTCACAGACTGCTGTCTTTTCACTGTGTCCTCACATGGAGGAAGGGACAGGGCAGCTCTGTGGAGTCCCTTTTCTAAGGGCACTAACACCATTCATGGGGGCTCCACCCTCATGACCTAGTCACCTCCCAGAGGCCCCACCTCCTAATACCATCATGTTGGCAATTAGGTTTCAACATATGAATTTTGGGAGACACAAACATTCTGTTGATAGGAAGAACCTACTGTATGCTAAGCCCAGACAGAGGCTCTGCTCTGAGTTTACCAAAGTAATGAAGACTGGTCATGGCTCTTGAAGAATTCCAGGGATTGGAGATGATTATACTGAGGGAGAACTAGCAGAACGGGGTTGGACAATTAAAGTGGAACCAAAGGCGGGACAAGTACTGATTCACATGGCACTGTGGATGGAGGCTTCACAGAGGGGGCTATTTTCGTGGCTTCAAGGCCACTATGTGGGGCTTACAGTTGTCAAGATGGTGGGATGGGCACAGAGAAGGGTCAGACTGAAGAGAGGATTTCGGGCAGAAAGAATAACACGTGAAAATGAAATACAGAGGCAGAAAATAACATGATGCTTGAGGATAAAGGTAAGAACACCAAGGTGTGCAGAGTGCTGACAAGTGATCTCCAGGTTATATGATTTTCCCTAATTTAAAACTTAATTTACACCTCACAGTATTTGAAAAAATCTAGACACCACGCACAAATGAAATAATAGGCATAATTCACTTTATACCATCAGTGTTTTCTTGAAAATTTGCATATTAATTTACTTCACATTCTGCAGGAAATTCTTTTATTTCCTGAGTGCTGATTCTTTTAAGTTATTTAACACAAGTTGAAGTGTGCATACCTGCACACTACTTGATGGTCTCTTTAATTACCAGTAGTGAGATTACCTAATAATGGAATTATGCTGAGAACGTGACCTTTCAAACACCAAATGTGCCTCAATGTGCATTATTTTCATAGCTCTGAGGAGTTTTTCAAATCAATCCTGCAACTTAAATTTTTTTGGCCAGTTTTGACCTGAGGCACAAAGGAAAATAATTGCTTAATTCAATTTCTTACTGTGTCAAACTCATGGAATTAATGATAGATATTGATGGGCATCTTTTATCCCAAAACCTGGAAACACACTCTGGTTCACAAGCTGTATCTGAACCTTGAGATCTAACTATGTGCTTTAAAAGCAAAACTAGTGACTTTCTTTCATAAACAGAAAAAGAGGCACTAGTGCCTGAGGTCACAAAGCCATTGGCATTTTAATCAGACAAGAGGAGTATTTCTACCTCAATTCTAATAAAATGTGATTTTTCTGATTCAGAACCTCAGCCTGACCCCGAGAAACCAAACTCTGAATGTGAAGAGTACTGCCTTTAAACATAATGGTAATTAATCATAAGCATTGAGAGAAGTTATGATATGGAACACAGCGATAGAAAAATAGGTATTGTTTTAAAACTTTGCTATGATCATGGAATGACCACCTGGTCATGGTCTGGGGAAAGGGACTGGACCTTTTAAAACCAGATCATCAAAGTTCTTATACCTGAACTCATTTTCTGTATCTAACTTGTTGAATAATCTTGGTATTTACCTTGCTTCTCTTAGCCAACTTTCTATTCTATTAAATGGGAAAATTACTAGTTCTCAAGTGTTCCCAAACCTTCCTAAATAAATGGTATTTTCTTTCCAATTTACGTGAATTTATTTGCTCAACGAAGATTAAAGTTCCCTATGCAAGGCATCCTGCCCATCTCCCGAGGGGCATCCTGGCTATTTGCAGACGCACATGCCCAGGCTGGGCAAGACATAACTCCTTTTTCACCTCTCTATGAAATAAACCTCCTGAAGCTTTGTTTCAGTGGAGCCCAGATGTATGGCACATGGGCTATGTGTCAGAAATGAAAAGAGAGAAGTTTGGGGAATTAAGTGGTATTTCTTTTTTCTTTTTCTTTTTTTTTTTTTTTTATGGAAACACTGGATTTCCTTACAGTATCCTTAGGCGGGGATCGCCAAGATGCAACTCTGCGGGAACAATGGTGCATAAACAAACATGACCACTAACGTAGTTTAGGGTGTCTCCCTTTCATGTCTGAATATGTTTAGACACTTACACAACCAGAGAGCTTGGAATGAAAGAAAACAATGCCCAGGAGAAAGGAATGCTTTGAATCTGGGTCGCTAGGCCTTGATATCGCTTACCTTTTCTCTGTTAAACCAACCCAAGGCCATTGCACATCTTGATCTTCCTTTGCCAGAGTCTGTGTCTAGACAAATTTTTCCCAGATGTATAGCTCAGAAATAACCTTCCACCCCACTTTTCCTATTATGTATCTAATACGGCATAGCCCGAAGCCACTGCGGGGTCTAATCTGCACGTCTGTTTCAAGAAGCCCAGAGACACCATTTGCATAAGGCTCTTGCTTTCTGGGAGACCTGAGGAGAAGGATTTAGAGATGGATTCTTTTCATTTTTTTCATTTAGTCCAAACCATCCCCAGGACAGATATCTGTGACTTAACTTCAACAGCTGTAGGGTATTCTTGGGGACAGAGGTACCGCCCTAAGAGCAAGGAGAGGTACTGAAGGTCAGAACACAGCAGCAGAGGCAGACTCCAAAGCCCTGGTAAGTCCTGCCACGTGGTGCCACTTTCCTGATCTTCTTGGGGACTTAGGCTAAGTCCAAAAAACAAGAGAACTAGACCACTAGAATCACAATGACATATTATAGTAGGAAAAAGAAAACAGACACAATGCATGAAAAGGGACTGTACCCATGGTTACAAAGCTGTAGAGACAGCAGTTAGCATTGGAGATGGGGCTGGTCAGAGCAGCCATGGCACCCATGTTGTAGTATCTACAGGTGATGCTCTCAGTGGAAGAGGTGATAGGGTGGCCATGGTGGTGGCAGAGCAGGAACCAGAACTGAACCTGGGTATGAGTGGCAGCAGCCTCAAGAGCTGGTGGCCAAGGTGGAGAACCTCTAGCAGCTACAGGAGAGCAGTGGCAGCAGTAGCAGCCTCAGGGATGGGCACCTTCGGCAGTTCTAGAGGGACCTGATGGCGGCAGCAGTAGAGAAGGCTGGTAACAGCCAAAGCCACAGGGAAGAATAATCCACACTAGATCTAGAAGGTGTGGGGCTGAGCTGGGCTGGACCCAGCAGAAGCAGCAGTGGCCAGGTTCTGTAAAGAGTGGGAGAGAATGGTAACAGCAGTGGGGCAGAGATAGGCTTAGCAATGGCTCCAAATAAGAAAAGAAAACAAATACATAACAGCAGACAAGAGTGCAGTCAGAGCAGAATCATTATGGGTCAAATGTAAAGACAGGAGCAGGTCCAGAGGACCAGCTGCACAGAGCGCATGGTCAGTGGAGCAGTGCAGTAGGTAAGGGTATGAGCTGGGATCCACATAGCTGAGCAAAGGAAACATGATGGTCTGGGGACTCTGCTGCTCTGATATTCAATGTCACCCACATGTGATCCACAGGTATAGACAGTGCATCTTCTTCCCTCTTAATTATATTCATACCCTCCCGAGAGAGGAGAGGGTTATTCAGCCTCTGAGGCTGCAGCTGTTGGACTGACCTCCAGATTTCTGACCAGGGGATTCAGCAGGAGAGACTGTGGTTTTTGACTGCTCAAGGTGGCCCTGGGCATAGTTGTACCTTTCAAGAATAATTTATAATAAGAAACAGCTTCTAGTCTAGAACTATAGTGATGCTACTTCTCAAAGGCAGAATAAGCCTTACTCCATGATATAAAAGCTCAGTATATTAGAGTTGAATTTTATATCAACTAATCTATCCACTCACTTCACAGACAGGTAAACTGAGTCCCAGGGAGCTCGGTGAATTTCCTAAGATTACGTTGAGTCCTCAGCCCACCTAATTCAATGTTCTTTCTTCTCCAACACACTGTCTTCTAGATATGCCCTGCTGGTGGAATGCTGGTGGAATGACTTGGAAACTCTGCATGGACATTTGCTTTGACCTGTATCCAAGGCATTTCTCCACTGATCCTCCAATGTACAGAGGGAAACGGACAGCCAGGTCTTGTGGGAAGAATTGATAGGGAGGACACAGGTCTGTCACAGAGGAGGGACCCAATGAACAGCTGCTGAATGACATGTCCTGGGGTGTTAGAAATAGACTCAGAGAATTTGGTTTTTATTTGAGTCCATAATTTGCTAGGAGAAAAGAAAGCAATACAAAGAAAGATAACACAAAGAGAGACGGAACTAACAGAAATAGATGGTTCACATTCCCCTAGGGCACTGGCCAGAAAATAAAAGCTGGGTACCATTCTGCCCCCATTAATTAGGCAGAATTACAGGATGCCCAGGCAGAAGGTAGTTTCTAACGGTGGCCAATCCCTGCTACTCGCTAAAAAGAGGGGATACGATGGTCCATTAGGCTTATGGGCTGTGAGGCTGTGGCCTTCCCAGTTCCCCATGAGGAAGGTGAGGGGGTGCATCCCAGCAGACCCCACAGTGCAAATTCCCCATCTCTAATATCTTACAGGAAAGATATCTCCACCTACTTGGAGTCCCCTCAAATTTAATACATCCAAAACTCAACTCCAACCTTCTTTCTCCCAAATGAGCTCCCTCCCCAGACCTCCAAATGCTGTCACTGATGGTAGTAACTCTTCCAGTCAACCTTATACTCCTCCTTGCTCTCTACCTCTCCTCCTATGCCCAGGTCCCAAGACCTAATGCCTGGGCTGTTCCAGTGGCCTCCTGGTTGACTTCACCAGTGTGCGTTTCTTAAATCGTACAGTTGGGTACACAGCATATTCTCCACTAAAAAATGTACCACAGCTCCCCATTACATGACAGCGTAGTTCAGACTCCTTAACTTGGCTTCTAGGGTCACCTACCATCCTCTTTCCTGTTTACCTCCCCTCCTGCGAAATGCATTATTCAATCATTCCCACTTTCCCACTGCTATCCCCTTATCAAGAATCTCCCCCTTAATCAATGAGATAAAGCAGGCAAAGGGCCCTTTACTTGATCAGCACTCAGTAAATACTAGCCCTCTTCAAAGTCCACAGCCGCTCCTCTTCCTTCAGGGAGCTTTCCCTCAGCAAACCAGCTCCCCCCTTAGCTATACTGCCTATTTGACATTTAGCTTAGGCTACCTTTGTGGTTGTTATCTTTTAACCTTCAACTGCATTTTAACCCTCTCATAGCTCTTTGTATTTCTATCTCGAGACTATAGTGTCCTATAGAGAATAAGACCTTAATACCTTGCACTGCTGCTGCTGCTGTAGCATCACTACAAGTTATCCTTAGCTCCAGACACACTTACATCACTGGCTCACCTCTTCCCCCGCCATAGCAAAATTCCAGAAATGTAAGAATTTTAGATGGAGAAAGGAATAAGAAGAGGAAGGAGAACAAGTATTTATTGGTTACCTCCTGTACACAAGGTAACAGTCTTTGTTCTTGCATAAATGTCTTCTCATACAAAGGAAGAATGACAAAAAGGAGTGAACTGATCTGGGCAGGATAACAAATGTTGGTCACTGCTTAGGACTGGAGCCCATAAACTTCCGACTCCCACTGAAAAACAGCCAATATCAAGGTGAGTTTAGACGGATCTTAACTCAGCCAGATACTCATTAATGAGAATGATGGTGAAAGTGTTGGGAATGTACGTCAGCCTCAGTAAGAAATCCCTTATAAATTTAAGGAGAGCTCGGGAGAGATTTCTGTCTGTCTTCCTTATGCTTGCAAGCTTCATGGTGTTCTGACTCTAGCTTAAGCCAGGTAGCACCTTGACACCGCTCAAGCAGTTGAAACCTTGGGCAGTTGGGTTTCTCTTGACAATTACATCACTTTCTGAAACAACGTTTGACAAAACTTGTCTAAATGTTTTGCAGACATCACTCTGTAAGAAAAAGGCTTTGATCATCACCCCCCTTTCACAGATAGGAAAACTGAGGTACAGACCATTATAGTGTCCACTGTTTCATGACACACCAGTATGACTCTGTCCTAGGAGGCTACTCTGTTGCTCATCCTAGAGTGAAAATGGGAGACTTTTCATGGCTAATGACCACCACTCATATAGCTCATATATTGGTGGCAACTTCTAAGAAAATTGGACATCACAAGTGGAAGGGGTCATCTGCTTAAGGGAATTTTATCTAGATGGACACACAATTCATAAAACTACAATGTTGTTGACATAGAGCTGTGGTTCATCAAAGCAAAGGTTGACACCCAGTTTAAGTACCAGCTCTCATTAGAAAGATTGTCATGGGATGGCTCTAGTTTACAAGGCCTGGACCCAAACCTAATAAAGGTCCTTCATGATGGTTCTGTGGCACTAATTAGGAAATACAATCAACTGCTTTTCTGTTTCCCATGCAGCGCATCAGGCATCATGTGACTACTCAGAAGAACAAAAAGTAGCATCAGGCTGTTGCTATGGAGACCTAAGAACCATCTGAATTGCGGTGGCATCATAAAAGCAAAATTCCAATCATCAGTCTTTAACTATAGGGCTGTTGAAATCTATCTCATATTTTTAGAACGTGTGACATTTAACACAGTGATGAATATTTCCAGCTTCAGAATATATTCCCTGCTTTCATATCTAGATGGGAGTTTTCAATTCAACTGGCTGGGTTTTTGTTTTTTTTTTCGTCCTGGTAAACGCTTTACCTCCTCATGCACGATTGCAGCTCTTTATATACTTATTTCCTAGATGTCGCTTCATTCCTGCTTCCTATTTTCTCTTTATTCTATAATTAAAATGATTTTCTCACTGGCTGTGGATCTCCTCTTCACCAGGATATCCTTAGTTTTATGTTTCATATCCCTAGTTGAAACATCATCCAGGCCTCAATTCCCACTGGTCTTAACTGATCACACTTCAAGCCTTAGTTGCTAATAATCAACAGTTCTGAGTCCTGGTCAAAGGTGCATAACTGCTTCCCTGCTGATTCTTTACCTCTGAAGTTACCATCACCTTATCATCCAAGGTGATCCCAACTTACATTTCCAGGCTTTGTATGAAAATCTTTCTTTGGGATCTGGAATAATAGGTATGTCATTTCCACTTTTTTTCTCCATGAGAATTGCTAAAAGGATTTCGTTTAATACTACGCACCACCGTTCTGGAAATAAACACACACACACACACACACACACACACACACACACACACGCTGTTGACCTTATTTGAAAGATGTTGAAAGAGACTGATCAGCTGTTAAAAATAACAACTCTAATAACTTAGTTGGTGTAAAAGAAAAAAACGGGAAAATCTGAATACATAGGAAACACAAGTGCTGTTCAAAGAAAAGTGTTGAGGACACGGTTGTGTGACAAGGTCTCCTCCACATTCTTCTTCTTCATCCAGATCAGCCTCTTCGAACCTTCTGGTTTATGTAAATGATTTCTCCTTTGAACCTCTTTCCTTAAGAGAGTTTCAGGATCTCTTGGACTTATTTATTTTCTTCCCCTCTCTAAACCTCTCCAGAAAAGTGCCTTCTTGTTCTCTCCACAGTGTCAGACAGTAAACTCAAGCACACAGGTGGGTAAGGCACTACCAATGTGTGACTTTTATTTGTCTGTGAATTTCCAGGAACTGACATCTCTGCCTCTACATAACTGAATTTAAAAAATAATGAATTGGGCTTCCCTGGTGGCGCAGTGGTTGAGAGTCTGCCTGCCAATGCAGGGGACACGGGTTCGAGCCCTGGTCTGGGAAGATCCCACGTGCCACGGAGCAACTGGGCCCGTGAGCCACAAATACTGAGCTCTGTGCGTCTGGAGCCTGTGCTCCGCAGCAAGAGAGGCCGCGACAGTGAGAGGCCCGCGCACCGCGATGAAGAGTAGCCCCCGCTTGCCACAACCAGAGAAAGCCCTCGCACAGAAACGAAGACCCAACACAGCCAAAAATAAATAAATGAATAAATAAATTTTAAAAAATAAATAAATAAAAAATAATGAATTCCTTGAAGAAGTTTTTAATCACTCTTGAGTCAACGTTTTCTTCCAGAGGTCACCAGAATCTACCAGAGGATGATGTATTTATTTGCTATTACATCTCTAATCACCCACAGTGGGCTGCAGTGTCAGGGCTGTGTACACAGCAATGTGCACCAAATATATTTGCACAGAGAGTCATGCCACAAAAAAATAAAGAATAACAGCCTGTGTTTGCTGACTTCAACATCAAGGACTGCACTGTTATCCTTGTCAATATCTAGGTCAAGTTAAATACCCTGTTCAGAAATTCCACTCTGGGCCAACCATGGCTAATTTTGTTTTATGTTTGAATGAGATTTCTGGTAATCATGATCTGGTGAAGAACACTCTCTTACTTCAGATGACTTTTAAACACATTTTGATTGTCTGTACACCAATGAACTGTACCTTTACTCTACTTTGCTTTTTCCTGTTAGGTTGCCTCTTAATTAATCATCAATCCACCAGGAGTACTGCACCCAGAGATGTACCTTGCATTGAGAATTGTGCTGTGGAGGCAATGGGAGAGCCTTTGGTGACACTTGTACTTAACTGTTTCAGGTCTGAAGACCTTGTCTCATCAATTAGAAATGAAACATCTGTAAGGTGAAAACGTCATACTGCCTTGCTTTTTATTCCTACAGTGTCTTATCACACACCAAGTGTGCAATAAAAAAAAGTTGCCCAGTGAATGAAAAACCATAGGAATGAATACAGAACCAGATCCAGATGAATCTTCAAGGAACTTACAAATTTGGGGAGTAGAGAAGAGACCAGGAATCATTCATAATTAATAAAAGATGGTCTGTGAAGCCAGCAAGATGATACAGTAGAGACCAGAGTCCTGTAAGAATGCAGAGAGTGGAGAGGCAGTTAAAGAGGAGAATTAGGGTGGGGGGCAGGGAAAGAAGTCACCGCACTTGGGAGATGTGGTTTGGATTTTTCAAAACAGGCAGAATCTGGAGACACGGGGCGGAGACAGTACAGGGAAAGGCAAGAGTGGATAACCTCAAAGGGCAGCTCTACGCAGGGCAAGAATAACAGAAGACGAAGCCGGAACCGAGTGGTCTTTGCTGAGACACTATTACACGGGGGAACTGCTTGTCGGAAATTGCCACTTAGAACTCTCTGCTTCTAGTTTGCCTCTTCAGCAACAATTAAAGTGGTTCTTTAAACGTGAGTCTTTACAAAGGCCAAAAAGGTTCATAGGAAAAAACCAAATACCATGGAATAAACAAGAGACCTTGTTGTTAATCAGTTATCCCAAGCATAGCACATTAGCAATAAACTAAAAATTACATATGCATGTATAGATACTTATATGAGATGACCCTCTCCCATTATCCACAAAGGAACCATCACTCCCATTTCACTCGCCCATCCTCTCACTCAGCCATCCTCACACCATGTCCATCCCTGCCACATCCCCAAACCTCACAGTCTGCTGCTAGACTGACTCACGTCCACCTAGGTATGTGCTATATGCTGTAGGCTGCACCTTGGACCTATGATAGAGTTTGAGTCTCACATGAATATAAGGATTTTCTTTTTTTAAAAATTGAGGTGAAATTCACACAACATAAAATTAACCCTTTTAAAGTGAACAATTCAGTGGCATTTAGTACATTCACAATGTTGTACAACCACTACTTAGTTTCAAAATATTTTCATCACCTCAAAAGGAACAGGTAAATATTTTTAGCACCCCAGAAGGAAAAGGGGAATATTTTCATAACCTCAAAAATACGGTGAATATTTTCATCACCCCAAAAGGAAAGGGGTAGCCATTAAGCGGCTGCTGCCGATTCCTCCCTCTCCCCGGCCCCTGGCAACAACCGAACTGTGGTCTGTCGCTACAGGTTCACCTATTCTGGCTTCCATAAAGTGGAATCATACAGCATGTGGCCTTCTGTGTCTGGCGTCTTTCACTCAGAGTCTCTGAGGTTCATCTGTGTTGTAGCCTGGGTCAGGACCTTATTCCTTTTCATGACTGAATAACAGCCATCAGGTGACTTGTTTATGCAATCAGCAGTTGATGGGTAATTGAGTTGTTTCCACCTTCTGGCTATTGGGAATAATGCTGCTCTGAATGTGGGTGTGCATGTAATTTGTTTGAGTCCCCGCTTTCAATTCTTTGGGGTCTGTACCTGGGAGTAGAATTGCTGGGTCATATGATAATTCTGTATTTAACTATTTAAGGAAACATCAAATTGTTTTCCACAGCAGCTGCACCAACATCTGGATTTAAGCTGGAAAAGACTGAGAGCCCCATAAGATTGCATTTAGATGTCTAAAGCTGCTCTCTGCCCTCACCTATCCCCCAGCAGGTGAGTGGGTGTGTGCACTTCCTTACGGGAGAGACAAGCTTCACCTTCCCCAATAAAACAGGCACCTGTAGGCAGAGGGCATGACTAGGCAAAAGGAGAAAGAGAAAATGTTAAAAAACACACAGCAAAGCAAACCAAGAGCTTGAAGAATGACCTTCCCTCCATATCCAGAAATTATCCTAAGGAAGTCGTCTTAAGATGGCATAACTGTTTATACACACGGAACTCATTACAGAATTATTTCATAGTAAAACTTATATGTCCAGTCTGCAAGACAATTTAATTCTCTCAAGGTACATCCAATCATATTTTTAACCACATTTTATTTGTGAAAATATTCACAATAGAATACTAATTGGAGAAATAGTTAATCACAACTATACATTATGATGTCGAGTTATAAAAATGAATATATAATTATACATAAACCCATCAACATGCAGTCTGCATGCATGAAAAACAGAAGGAAATATGCCCAAATCTTTATAATGGGACCCCTGTGATTATTATTTTCATTTTTGTATTTATCTCCATTTTCCAAGTTTCCTACAATGAAGATTCTATAACTAAAACCGGCAGAAACAAACCACCAAGGAGATGCCAGAATATTCACTGTTTCTTCATTAATTCACCCACATATACATTCCTATAGTCACTCATCAACCACACACACCACGGCCTTTTTTCACACCACTGGGCTAGGCATTGAGGAGGTTCGTGGTTAAAAAAAAAACAAGGAGCATTCTTACCTTTGAGAACTTTTAATTTCTGAAATGCTAAGACAATGAAATTTATGAAATCTCACATTTCATGATCCCCCTCCTTCTTATCTACTTAGAATTTAAAAGCTTCCGTTTGCTCTGAAAAATGTTCTTCTTATTTATATTTCAAATGTCCTTTAAAAAAATGCCTCATCTGATTTCACAGAGACCATTAGATGAAAATTAGGCACCGCATCCTGGTTTTGGAGAGGAATGTCCCCTTTTTCACTTCAGGCTGGTCAAAGCATTAAGTAATTGTCTCTCTGCTTATTTTCCCTTCCTTCCTTAAAAATTAAATAGCAATTCTTATTCTCAGGGCAGGTTTAAATAGAACAATAAGAATTTTTAGTAGTAGTATATGTTATTTCTTTCTTCTATAGTGTCAAAAATAATTTACCGTGTTCCCCTGACAATCCGTTTTATGGAGTCTAGATGTCCTAATTTTTATTTTTGTTTGAATGGAAATGCCCAGAGGCATTCAGGATACTGCCTATCGCAATCCAGTAAGTTAGAAACGGAACAAGAACTAGAAACTGAACCTCTAAAATCTGGCTCAGGATTTCAGCACAATTTTAAAAGAAAACATACCTAGGAGAGAAGCATACCTGTGTGAGAGAGTAAATCTTTCTCACAAAAGTAAAATGTCTCCCCTGTGTTTCTCTGCATTAAAATTCAGTTGCCATCAGGAAATAGCAGAGACACACAGGGCTGCAGTTACAGGCTGAAAACTACCTGTAAAAATCATTTCCCTAAGGTTCCCCATTTACTCCATTCTCACCTCAGATAATAAATAAACTTGCTCAGCTTTGAGCATCAACTCTGACTCTTCTGGATGAGAGATCTCCAGGTGTCCCTGCTACAGGAAGAGTCAAGCTGGGTCCATTCAACTCCTTACATGATTGCCAGGCAAGGAGGTGGTAACACTTAGAAAAGACCCAAGTGAAACCAGCTCCTTTTCTGAGGGTATAAGCCATTAGGAAATTAATAGCTGCAAGTTGGATTAGGTCCATCAAAATCTTCAGCATACGTACAGCCCAGGAGAGGTTCACAGAGGAAGAAGGCTACTGTACACACCACCATACTTTCCTGTGCCCACACCGACCATACACGAACTAAGAAACTGAGTCAAGTTGTTCTGTACCACTTCACAACACTGAAATATTTCATGCGATATATTCAGAAACCAGTGATCATGTCTCTTTATTAGCTTGTTGTGAAAGATCAATAGAAATAGAGATGCAACAAAGACTTTTCTCAGGGAAGGCAAATCAGTTACAATGGCTAGGAATTGCAAAAACATATTCTGCCTCCCATCTTAAAACCTTTCCAGTATACAACTAACTGCTGAAAAATCACTGACAGGAAGACACTGGAACTCACCAAAAAAGATACCCCACATCCAAAGACAAAGGAGAAGCCACAATGAGATGGTAGGAGGGGTGCAATCACAATAAAATCAAATCCCATAACTGCTGGGTGCGTGACTCACAAACTGGAGAACACATACCACAGAAGTCCACCCACTGGAGTGAAGGTTCTGAGCCCCACGTCAGGCTTCTCAACCTGGGGGTCCGACAATGGGAGAAGGAATTCTTAGAGAATCAGACTTTGAAGGCTAGCGGGACTTGCTTGCAGGACTTCAACAGGACTGGAGGAAAGAGAGACTCCACTCTTGGAAGGCACACACAAAGTAGTGTGCACATCAGGACCCAGGGGAAGGAGCAGTGACCCCATAGGAGACTGAACCAGACCTACCTGCTAGTGTTGAAGGATCTCCTGCAGAGGCGGGGGGTGGCTGTGGCTCACCAAGGGGACAAGGACACTGGCAGCAGAAGTTCTGGGAAGTACTCCTTGGCGTGAGCCCCCCAGAGTCTACCATTTGCCCCACCAAAGAGCCAGGTAGGCTCCAGTGCTGGGTTGCCTCAGGCCAAACAACCAACAGGGAGGGAACCCAGCCCCACCCATCAACAGACAAGCATATTAAAGTTTTACGGAGCTCTGCCCACCAGAGCAACACCCAGTTCTACCCACCACCAGTCCCTCCCATCAGGAAGCTTGCACAAGCCTCTTAGATAGCCTCATCCACCAGAGGGCAGAGAGCAGAAGTAAGAAGAACTACAATTCTGCAGCCTGTGGAATGAAAACCACATTCACAGAAAGATAGACAAAATGAAAAGGCAGAGGGCTATGTACCAGATGAAGGAAAAAGATAAAACCCCAGAAAAACAACTAAATGGAGTGGAGATAGGCAAACTTCCAGAAAAAGAATTCAGAATGATGATAGTGAAGATGATCCAGGACCTTGGAAAAAGAACGGAGGCAAAGATCGAGAAGATGCAAGAAATGTTTAACAAAGACCTAGAAGAATTAAAGGACAAACACTTAGAAGAATTAAAGAACAAACACACAGAGATGAAGAATACAATAACTGAAATGAAAACTACACTAGAAGGAATCAATAGCAGAATAACTGAGGCAGAAGAACAGATAAGTGACCTGGAAGACATAATGGTGGAATTCACTGCCACAGAACAGAATAAAGAAAAAAAGAATGAAAAGAAATGAAGACAGCCTAGGAGACCTCTGGGACAACATTAAATGCAACAACATTCCCATTATAGGGGTCCCAGAAGGAGAAGAGAGAGAGAAAGGATGTGAGAAAATATTTGAAGAGATTATAGTCAAAAACTTCCCTAATGTGGCAAAGGAAATAGCTACCCAAGTCCAGGAAGCACAGAGCATCCCAGGCAGGATAAACCCAAGGAGAAACATGCCGAGACACACAATAATCAAACTGACAAAAATTAAAGACAAAGAAAAATTACTGAAAGCAACAAGGGGAAAATGACAAACAACATTCAAGGGAACTCCCATTAAGGTTAACAGCTGATTTCTCAGCAGAAATTCTACAAGCCAGAAGGTAGTGGTACAATATATTTAAAGTGATGAAAGGGAAGAACCTACAACCAAGATTACTCTACCTGGCAAGGATCTCATTCAGATTCGATGGAGAAATCAAAAACTTTACAGACAAGCAAAAGCTAAGAGAATTCAGCACCACCAAACCAGCTCTACAACAAATGCTAAAGAAACTTCTCTAAGTGGGAAACACAAGAGAAGAAAAGGAACTACAAAACAAACGTGTAACAATTAAGAAAATGGTAATAGGAACATACATGTCGATAATTACCTTAAACGTGAATGGATTAAATGCTCCAACCAAAAGACACAGGCTCGCTGAATGGATACAAAAACAAGACCCATATATATGCTGTCTCCAAGAGACCCACTTCAGACCTAGGGACACATACAGACTGAAAGTGAGGGGATGGAAAAGATATTCCATGCAAATGGAAATCAAAAGAAAGCTGGAGTAGCAATGTTCATATCAGATAAGATACACTTTAAAATAAAGAATGTTACAAGAGACAAGGAAGGACACTACATAATGATCAAGGGATCAATCCAAAAAGAAGATACAACAATTATAAATATATATGCACCCAACATAGGAGCACCTCAATACATAAGGCAACTGCTAACAGCTAGAAAAGAGGAAACTGACAGTAACACAATAATAGTGGGGGACTTTAACACCTCACTTACACCAATGGACAGATCATCCAAACAGAAAATTAATAAGGAAACACAAGTTTTAAATGACACAATAGACCAGATAGATTTAATCGATATTTATAGGACATTCCATCCCAAAACAGCAGATTACACTTTCTTCTCAAGTGCACATGGAATAGTCTCCAGCATAGAACATATCTTGGTTCACAAATCAAGACTCAGTAAATTTAAGAAAACTGAAATCAGATCAAGCATCTTTTCCAACCACAATGCTATGAGATTAGAAATCAATTACAGGGAAAAAAATGTAAAAAATCACAAACACATTGGAGGCTAAACAATACATTACTAAATAACCAAGAGATCACTGAAGAAATCAAAGAGGAAATCAAAAAATACCTAGAGAAAAATGACAATGAAAACACGATGACCCAAAACCTAATTCTAAGAGGGAAGTTTATAGCAATACAATCCTACCTCAAGAAACAAGAAAAATCAAATAAACAATCTAACCTTACACCTAAAGGAAGTAGAGAAAGAAGAACAAACAAAACCCCAAGTTAGCAGAAGGAAAGAAATCATAAAGATCAGAGCAGAAACAAATGAAATAGAAACAAAGAAAACAGCAGAGATCAATAAAACTAAAAGCTGGTTCTTTGAGAAGATTAAAAAAAAATTGATAAACCTTTAGCCAGACTCATCAAGAAAAAGAGGGAGAGGACTCAAATCAATAAAACTGGAAATGAAAAAGAGGTTACAATGGACACCACAGAAATACAAAGCATCCTAAGAGACTACTACAAGCAACTGTATGTCAATAAAATGGACAACCTAGAAGAAATGGACAAATTCTTACAAAGGTATAACCTTCCAAGACTGAACCAGGAAGATATAGAAAATATGAACAGACCAATCACAAGTAATGAAATTGAAATTGTGATTAATAATCTTCCAAGAAACCAAAGTCCAGGACCAGATGGCTTCACAGGTGAATTCTATCAAACATTTCGAGAAGAGCTAACACCCATCCTTCTCAAACTCTTCCAAAAAATTGCAGAGGAAAGAACACCCCCAAACTCATGCTATGAGACCACCATCGCCCTGATACCCAAACCAGACAGAGATACTACAAAAAAAGAAAATTGCAGACCAATATCACTGATGAATACAGATGCAAAAATCCTCAACAAAATACTAGCACACAGAATTCAACAACACATTAAAAGGATCATACACCATGGTCAAATGGGATTTATCCCAGGGATGCAAGGATTCTTCAATATATGCAAATCAATCTATGTGAGACACCATATTAACAAATTGAAGAATAAAAACCATATGATCATCTCAATAGATGCAGAAAAAGCTTTCGCAAAATTCAACACCCATTTATGATAAAAACTCTCCAGAAAGTGGGCATAGAGGGAAACTACCTCAACATAATAAAGGCTATATATGACAAACCCACAGCAAACATTGTTCTCAATGGTGAACAACTGAAAGCATTTCCTCTAAGATCAGGAACAAGACTAGAATGTCCACTCTCACCACTATTATTCAACATAGTTTTGGAAGTCCTAGCCATGGCGATCAGAGAAGAAAAAGAAATAAAAGGAATCCAAATCAGAAAAGAAGAAGTAAAACTGTCACTGTTTGCAGATGACATGATACTATACATAGAGAATCCTAAAGATGCCACCAGAAAACTACTAGAGCTAATCAATGAATTTGGTAAAGTTGCAGGATACAAAATTAATGCACAGAAATCTCTTGCATTCCTATACACTAACAATGAAAGATCAGAAAGAGAAATTAATCCCACTCATCACTGCAAGAAAAAGAATAAAATACCTAGGAATAAATCTACCTAAGGAGGTAAAAACCTGTACTCAGAAAACTGTAAGACACTGTTAAAAGAAATCAAAGATCACACAAACAGATGGAGAGATATACCATGTTCCTGGATTGGAAGAATCAATATTGTGAAGATGACTATACTACCCAAAGCAATCTACAGATACAATGCAATCCCTATCAGATTACCAGTGGCATCTTTTACAGAACTTGTACAAAAAATCTTAAAATTTGTATGGAGACACAAAAGACCCCGAATAGCCAAAGCAGTCTTTGAGGGAAGAAAACAGAGCTGGAGGGATCAGATTCTCTGACTTCAGACTATACTGCAAAGCTACATTAATCAAGACAGTATGGTACTGGCACAAAAACAGAAATATAGATCAATGGAACAGGATAGAAAGCCCAGAGATAAACCCACGCACCTATGGTCAACTAATCTATGACAAAGGAGGCAAGGATATACAGTGGAGAAAAGACAGTCTCTTCAATAAGTGGTGCTGGGAAAACTGGACAGCTACATGTAAAAGAATGAAATTAGAACACTCCCTAACATCATACACAAAAATAAATTCAAAATTTATTAGAGACCTAAATGTTAAAGACTGGAAACTATAAAACTCTTAGAGGAAAACATAGGAAGAACACTCTTTGACATAAATCACAGCAAGATCTTTTTTGACCCACCTCCTAGAGTAATGGAAATAAAAAATAAATAAACAAATGGGACCTAATGAAACTTAAAAGCTTTTGCACAGCTAAGGAAACTATAAACAAAACGAAAAGACAAACCTCAGAATGGGAGAAAATATTTGCAAACTAATCAACAGACAAAGGACTAATCTCCAAAATATATAAACAGCTCATGCAGCTCAATATTAAAAAAACAAACAACCCAATCCAAAAATGGGCAGAAGACCTAAATGGACATCTGTCCAAGAATACATATAGATGGCCAAGAGGCATATGAAAAGCTGCTCAAAATCATTAATTATTAGAGAAATGCAAGTGAAAACTACAATGAGGTATCACCTCACACCGGTTAGTATGGGCATCATCAGAAAATCTACAAACAACAAATGCTGGAGAGGGTGTGGAGAAAAGGGAACCCTCTTGCACTGCTGGTGGGAATGTAAATTGATACAGCCACTATGGAGAACAGTATGGAGGTTCCTTAAACAACTAAAAATAGAATTACCATATGACCCAGCAGTCACACTACTGGGCATACACCCAGAGAAAACTGTAAGTCAAAAAGACAAATGCACCCCAATGTTCATTGCAGCACTATTTACAATAGCCAGGTCATGGAAGCAACCTAAATGCCCACTGACAGACGAATGGATAAAGAGGATGTGGTATGTAGATACAATGGAATATTACTCAGCCATAAATAGGAACAAAATTGGGTCATTTGTAGAGACGTGGATGAATCTAGAGACTGTCATACAGCATGAGGTAAGTAAGAAAGAGAAGAACAAATATCGTATATTAACGCATATATGTGGAATCTAGAAAAATAGTGCAGATGAACCAGTTTGGAAGGCAGAAATAGAGACACAGATATAGAGAACAAATGTATGGACACCAAGGGGGGAAAGTGGCAGGGGGAATGAATTGGGAGATTGGGATTGACATGTATACACTAATATGTATAAATAGATAATAATAATGTGGTGTATAGAAAATAAATAAAATTAAATTAAAAAAAAAACTTTTCCAGTATAACTGCAAACGCACACATGCACATGCACACAAACACACATACACACCCCTGCACGTGTGCGGTCACAGGGGAACATGGCAGGAATCTCATGACTAGAAACCAGGGGTGTACCAGGGGTGTCTGGGGCTGAGTGGGACCAGAAATTAAGATCAATTCAACTGTGAGCTACTCAGAGTTGACCTACCCTACAAGGATGAATCCCAGCGTCTTTAACTAGGCTGACCTTCAGCCAGAGACACAGTAGCTCAACCTGTAAGAGTTCAGAGACGTTGTAAAACATTAAAATATCCCTATTATCAAATGGCTTTGGGGCACATGAAGAACATGAAAGCTTCAAATCAAAGGCTAAAATTCAATTTAAAATCAGAAGGCTCTACTTCTATACAAGAACAAACAGTCAAGCACAAAGTTAAATAATATTTCTACATACTTCACAGATATGGAGAGACACTGACTTCAGTGGGGTTGACTGGGGGGTGTGCATCACAGCAGAGTCTACAGGGTACTCAGGCTTATGTTTATTTGGTGTCTGATTAGAAATGCCTTTCTCAACGTAAACTGATGGCCCACAAACATCTCTCAATAAATGTTAACTATTATTGTGATTACCAATGCTAAATGTGATAACTCGAAATCAAATATAAAGTGATTCGTATATAAAGTGATTTGACCCCCACGTCTGTGTCCAGTCCTAGTTCTCTACATGGGGTGGGCAAAGCTTTTGTCATGGGGAAGGATGCTGTCAAAGGGAAGCCTAGGCCAGGCAGGAGAAGGCAGGTAACCCTGTCTAGGATGAACGGATGAGTTCCTAGCAGTTGGCCAGCCCAATCGCCATGAACTGGAAACCAACTAATCGGGAGAATCCTAGAATTGCTACTACTGTCCTCCAAGTCTCACCCAGTCACAATACCCAGAATTGTCCCTATGGATATTTAAGTTAGCTCAGAAAGCTGCCACCAGGTGGCGCCACAACAAGGCTGCGACCAAAAAGTCCAACCCAGACGCTCAACTGTTTAATTCATTAACCTCACCATTAAGGAACTTCGTATTTGATAGAACCAACATATTGGGGCCCCATTTATGGTATTATGGCTATTGTGTTATGATAACTTTTAAGAGTGAAGGAGACTCTATAATAATGTTGGAGCAAAAGACATAAACTGAAACTATTCAGGTCAAATAGGATATATAAGTCACCCTAGTTATGGCACGGTTTACACTTTATTATTACTACTACTACTACTACAACTGTCTTAGACCATAATATTGCTTTGAAGTTATTTGTGATACACACAAACATACATGTAAACTTCATGTGAAAATGCCAACTTCACGCTAATGCCTAAGTGTCTACAGCTTATTAACCCTAGAAAATGAGAACATTGCAGATGCAAGCTTGAGAAACAAATATCCCCAAACCATTCCCAAGAGACAGAAAAGTCCTACTTCTTCATTCCCAACCGTGTGTCACGCCAGCTCCACCTGTATCCCGCTATTTCTGATCCTGGGCTCTTTGGGGAGTCAGGAGTCTATAGGACAGACCAGGCCAATTTTGGTGGCTTCTCAACCCTCACTTTCATCCAGCAAAGTGCATCCTATTAGGAAATGTACCTGAACAGTCTCCTGGAATTGCTAGGTTTTCAAAGTATGTTCCCAAACATAAGAGTTGAGATGGTGACACAAGTGGAAGCAGGGGCTGCTAGGTTATTTAGAATCAGATTGGTACCCATGCTCCACGGAACACAGAGATGTGGTGGCACACTCAGCATCTACTGGCTGTCTTTCTTATTTTCCTTTTGCTTCATTTTCTTCACTTCTTTAATTTAAATGTTTATTGTAGCACCTATACATTTTTAAAATAAATTAAATACTCAGTTACTTGAATATTTGATATCATGTAGAAGATTTGATATCATGTAGAAGAAGACAACTGATACTATTTTCTCATTTTCCATCTCAAAATTGGGTAGAGATGGGCTGAGCCTAATTATTACACAGGTCATCTTCCTATAGTTAACAGAAAATGTTTTTGCAACGTCACACTCATGAGAGGGGGAATCCAATAAATAGCTGACCTAATACTATATTCTAGAAAATATCAAACGTATAGAACAGATAGTAACTCAACTACATTTACTCTTAGTTCCCTACAGTCCTGATCATTTGGTTTCTGAATCAGTAAATACTTTCCATGGACACATGGGCCTCACCTGTCTTGTTTGCATCTTGTCATCTGGCTCTGTGCCATCATCATTAGAAATCTTTGCAATTTCCCCTTTTTTTTCCATTTCTGCATGTATTGAGAGTAGACATAGATTGACAAATTCTTTTGTAGGAAATGGGAAAGATATGAGAGCAACTTAAGTGTCCGTCAATAGGTGAATGGATAAAGAAGATGTGGTCTATACATACAATGCAATATTACTCAGACACGAAAAAGGAAGGAAATCACACAACATGGATGGGCCTTGAGGGCATTATGCTAAGTGAAGTAAGTCAGACGGATACTATATGATCTCAAAAAACTACCAAACAAACAAAGGAGCTCGTAGATACAGAGAACACATTGGTGGCTGCTGGGGTCAGGGGTGGGGGGGTGGATGAAATGGGTGAAGGGGGTCAAAAGGTGGAAACTCAGTTATAAAATAAATGTCATGGGATGTAATGTGCAGCACGGTGACTACAGTTAATAAGGCTGTATTATATATTTGAAAGTTGCTAAGAAAGTAGATCTTAAAAGTCCTCATCACAAGGAAAAAAAATTTTGTAACAACGATGGATGGATGTTAGCTAGACTTATTATGGCGATCATTAAGAGTAGACACAAGTATCAAATTATTATGTTGTACACCTGAAACTCATATAAGGTTTATGTCAATTATACCTCAAAAAATAGATAAATTACCATTAAAAACAAAGTGGAGAGACGAGGCCTTCTGTAAGCGATGGGAAAGCTAGTTTTTTCTTTGGATGATCAATTTTCTTATTTCACCAGGTGCCTTTGGCATTGAAAAATGGCTGGAAAGAAGAAAGGGAAACTTGCTGAAAGATATCACTATATCCATCCATACATAATTATTGATTAGTATGATGAGGCTTTACGTGAGAGTGGAAACTCACAACAGACTGAGCTATCTCAAGTCGAGGTGGATTGCCAGAGTCAACGTCAATTCTTTTTCTCACAACTGTAAAATGAGTCGACTAGGACCCACTCCACCAAGGAACAAGAAAGATATGGCAACACTTGGGTCTATGACATTCCTTTCACCAAGACTCTTTATTCCATAGAGTTTATACTTTATGGAATAAAGTTGCATTTTGTTTATTTTTCTAAGTGGGCACATCATAGAAACTGTCATACTTGATCAGTGCCTTTGGAGAAATATGAAAGCATCACACTCCCATCTGTGCAGCGGGACTGAGCAGGGAGAAATCGGGAAGATTAGGCAGAGAGCTTTCACGCCGAGATCCCCCAGCTGTGTGAAAAACCACGCCTACTGAACACAAAACACCGAACCACAAAAATAACTCTGCAACCAGAAAGGAAAGAAAAGGAATAAATGCCCCCAGCAAAGCACACCTGGCAAGCAAACCCAACTTGGTTGCATTTCAAAAACTTCATTACCATTCTCTCCAAGCTCCAGTACATTCCTCTGCCTCAGCTGCTCTTTACGCAAGTTCTGCTGCCTCATTTTTCTTTATTGATTAAATGGTAATGAAACAGAGCAGGACCCTATGGTCCTTCCCCGCCATGTCCTCTGCCTGCCTTTCGTCTGTAGAAAAACTTTAGCCATAGAATAAGTTTAATCAGAGAAGTGAGAAAATGCAGAAGCAAAGAAGAGCAGTCAAACAGGGCAAAATAATAACAGTTTAGTCAGTTAGCAAAGTCAAGGACCTTTAGTTCCTCCTCAAGGGCTATAGCTAATATTCTGAGCCATATCCTGTGAGCTGTCTTATAGATACTGAAACCCTCACCAGGTGGAAGAAGTTAACTACATGATGAGCAGACTGTAACCATGACATAAGTTGCCACAATTCCGAGAGCTGGCCTCAAGGAAGTGGGGAAAAAAATGACCCTGGAACTGAAGACTAACTGTACTTAAAGCAATCAAGATGATGCTGATTAGACCACCCCATGACCAATTTCAAGATGATGGTCAGAGCTGACTGTGCTGTTTCTGCATGTAGCCCTCTCTCTCCGCCTACAAAAGCTTTTGCCCACGGAAGGTCAGTGGGGGAGTTGGCCTTTGTGAAACTGTGCACCTCAGATTGGGACCTGAACCCACGTGCGGGGACTCGAACTCGGTCAAAACCCATGGTCTTCCAACTGTGATCACACACCTGGTTTCAGGACTTAATGAAGCTCAGGTTCTTGATGTCCCATTGCAGAAAGAATTTGGTGAGAGACAAAGTGATAGGTAAGAAGTGCATTTATTTAGAGAGAAACACACTCCACAGACAGAGTGTGGGCCATATCAGAAGATGAGAAAAGCACCAGGGTATGGGGTTGTTAGTTTTTATTGGGGTGGGTAATTTCATAGGCTAATGAGTGAGAGGAGTATTCCAGCTATTCTGGGAAGGGGTGGAGATTTCCAGGAACTGGGCCATTGTCCACTTTTTGATCCTTTTGGTTGGCCTTGGGACTGTCATGGTACCTGTGGGTGTGTCATTTAGCTTGCTGTTGTGTTACAGTGAGCATATACTGAGGCTCAAGGTTTAGTGGAATTCGACTTGTCTGCCATCTTGGACCCATTTGGCTCTAATCAGTTTATGTCATGTCCTTGGGCTATGTCATTCTTTCAGAGGTTGTGTCCTGCCCCCTTCCCTCCTGTTTCACTTTGACAGGAGTCTGCCCTCCCCACCCCTGGTTGCTGGCCTCCAAAATAAAGCAAACTTTCCTTTCCACCAACCTCGCTTCTTTATTGGCTTTAGAGCTGCAAGCAGCCAGACCCCACTTTCGATAACAGTAACACTTTACTTCTTTGTATAAATCAAAAGTTTACCTAAACCAGGATTTGGGCTTTCCACATTGCTAGCCATAAACCTAAAAAGCTTTTTTATGGTTTGAAACCTCTGTGCTAGCCAATGTAGCAGCCAACAGCCACAGGGGACCATTTACTTTAAAATGAATTATAATAAAATACCATTACACATTCAATTGCTCAGTTGCACGGGCCACATTTCAAGTACCCAACCACACATGGCTAGTGGCTGCCATATTGGCCAGTGTAGACATAGGACCTTTCCATCTCTGCAGAAAGTTCTCCAGGCAATGGAAGGATTACAGAACTCAGCTTCCACTACGCAGCTGGTTTATATTGCTGTAAGCTTTCTGACACTCTGAGAACCTACCTTCCCTGTTGCTTGGTTGAGTTCCTGATATTACTACTAATGTGGACTCAGATGCCAGGAACTCCCCGGGGCCTAGGTGACTCAGGTTTAGAAACTGTTCATTCTTGTAGGCTATGAGGCCTCTGCTTTATTTGGGACTCAGAAGATGTCCTAATCTTTAAAGCAGCCTCCCAAGGTCATTGTCGATTTTGCGCGTCAGCTGGATCACGGGATGCCCAGATTAGTTCCAGGTGTGTCTGTGAGGGTGTTTCCCAATGAGATTAACGGTTGAATGGAGACTCAGTAAAGTGGATGACCCGCCCCCAAGTGAGTGGGCGCCATCCAGCCCATCGAGGGCTTCAACAGAGCACAAGTGGAGGAAGGAGGAATTCACCCCTTTAATCCTGAGCTGGGACAGATCTCATCTTCTCCTGCCCTTGGCCTGGGATTTACGCCATAGGCTCAACTGGTTCTCAGGCCTTTGGACTCAGACTGCATCATACTACTGCCTTTCCTGGTTCCCCAGCTTGTGGATGCCAGATGGTGGGACTGACACCGGGCAGGACCCTGTGGGGGCTCCTGGGCACAGAAGCCTTTCTGTCCCCAGTTTCTTGTTTGTAGGAAATAGGCTTCAGCTTCCAAGACCTTTTCCAAGTTCCAAGGAGCAGGTTCAAACAGTTGCTAATCAGGGAAGGGAGGGGATGCAGAGACAAGGGAGGAGCTGTCAAGAAACAATAGTGCAGCCTTGGGGCAGGGTCTTGGCTCCGCCTCAAGGGATACACATGACAATATCTTTGAACCCTTCAGGCAGAGCTAAAACAGCCCCAACAAATGGAAGATGTTAACTACTTGATGAAGCATTGTTTATTCCAGAGAGGTCACAGTCTGACAACCTCGAGAATCACAGAAGCTCCCCAGAAGACCACCTGAGGCCAGGTTAAAGGACTACAGTCCCAGCATACACCCTGATCCTTATCAGCAATCCGCCCTTGAACCACTGCTATAAATGCGGTTGGGACACACAGTTTTTGAAGGCACGAGCCTGCTGTGTCCCCCTTTGCCTGGCAAAGCAATAAAACTAGTCTTTTCTACTTCACCCCAAACTCTGTCTGTGAGATTCGATTCAGCACTGGTGCAAATAGGCCAAGTTTTCGACATGAGAACTTCTCAGCCTCCTTATCGTGTGAGCCGATTCCAATCACCCTTCTCATCACTGTAAGTATAGGATGCTGGGGATACTTCACTCAAGTCCATGAACTTCCTCAGCCCTGCCTGACCTTCCCAGATGATACGCACGCAGGCCTTTCACCCTGGAAAGGGCACAAGCACCAACTAGCGCCTAGCAGTTGGAGGGGGTCACACTTCCGCTCTTTGAAATGTTGAAATACAGCAAAGATCATGCCAAGGATAAACAGCATAAGGACAAACAGAGACTATTTGGGGGCAGCCAGGCCTCCAGCCTGTTTCCCTGGGGGACGGAAGGGTCTGGTCTGGTCTAGATTGTTAGGACTTTCTGTACACTTACTAAACAAGAACAATGACTGTCCCCAGAACTTGTCACTTCTTGAGGCTCTTATTTCTTCCTGAGATTTATGGTAGATTCTGCAGCGAGTGGGTTCAGACAGATAAAAGCTGGCTCTTGGCTGACCCACCCAGGGGCCAGGCCTCGAGTCAGGGACCCAGTCGGCCTCCCCATTTGATAGGCATCAGGTCCAGCCGCTGCTAATAGATAATAATTGGTTGGTTATTTTCAAAGCTAATTCAGAATAACCTAACAGACTCTCACATGACCACAGGGGCACACGAGGTTTTCAGAACCTTCTCGACACAAGAGCTCACATTTCTTCCGCCCATCCCAACCACACGCTGACTACCAGCCAGCACTTAAATTGGAACAAAAAGATGAAAAGACGGACCCACTACTTACAGTATTTTTAAAAAACTATTGCCGCTGTCTTTTCCACACTAGAGGCCTGTGCTTTGAATTTTAATACATATATTCATCTACTTTATGCTCTGTTGCTCCTTTTAATCTTAATTTCTTTTCTCTGTCTCCTATTTGTAGACCCAAATGTTCCATATTGAAAAGCTAGTTCAAAGGTCAACCTTTAAAAAGAGAAACAAAATATATTTTTGAAAAATTACATAAAACACTGGAGATGAGATCAACAGGCTCATGTTCCACTGATTGAAATGCAAAATAATACAAGATTTCTGGGAAGCAATTTCATCCAGCCCAATCAATGGCTTTAAAGTCATTCAAAACCTTTGACCTAATTAACACACCTCTACTTCTGGAGAGCTGGCTTAGAAAACTGGATAGTGCCACAAAGGTCTCTGCCCAGGGATGTTCATCACGGTATAATTTATGATGCTGAAAAGCCAGGGAGGGGAACTGAAATGTTTAAGAGATCCGTCTCCATTTCACAGACAAGGAAAGTGAGGTTCCTAGATATTTCTACAGCGCTGTGGTAGGAATCAGACCAAATTGTACATATTGTTTGTAAAGGGCCACTTACTATTTCTCTTCAATTTCCCTCCCCGCCTCTGCCATGCTAAGATCTTCAGGGGGCAAAAACTGTATTTTACTTATCTTGGGTCCCCCGAAGCTTTACCCGCTGTCCCCAAGAGAGCAAAGGACAAAGGAGTGTCTGGTGTGGGCCAGCCTGGGATAGAATGCATTTTGACATTCCTGAGACCACCAAGTATTTGGAGCTGGGATCTAACATTTAAGTGAGAATCACAAGAATGAGTCAAATTAAGTGACTTGGAAAACTGTCATACATTACAACACATTATAATCCAATTTCCTAATGGGAGTTGTAGACGGGCTGCCATAAGAGGTATTTCAATATAAAGTGCTTGAAAGCCCTGACTGTCTCAGAGATGCCTTAGCACGGGGAAACAGGCTGCTGGATTTTCTTCATCTCTCTTTAGTGGGAACCCGCGTGATACGACGAAGCAGATTCAAGCTCCGAAAGGATACCTAGGGTATGAACAGACATCCCCTCTTTGATGCTTTGAGACAATAAGTCATTGTTTGGGCTGAAGAAGTGCCCCAGGACAGCTCCAAGTTGGCGTCCTCTCCTAGTAGGAGAAAGGGGTGGCCCTCTCTGCTGTAACCCCCTCTGATGCCTTCCCTGTGGGACCCCCCACTAACAAGGCTGCTCAGCAGCGTCCACACCAGCATTCAGAGGCACTGAGGCCTTTGTATCAGCCGCCCTGGGAAGACAGTCTTTGGGAGAATAAGAGACGGCACATCATTACCCTTTGCCTCCAAAGATCGCCTGCTTCTAGTGAGAGGCGGAACAGCCCCAGCTGTCCCTCCAGCTTCACCTAATTGTCCCCACCCCCACCCCTGCCACCTTATCAGAGAAGACGGGGCTGGATCAGATGTCTGCCCTGAGCTCCTAGCATCCAGTGATCTTATTTCCTCCTTAATGGAAGATCTGCACTCCTGATACCGAAAATCATTTAGTCCCGGTGAAGCCAGCCACAAGCTCAGCCAGCTCTTCTCCTGTGGACACAGAACACCAGGCAAAGAAATGATCTATAACCTTAAAGCACATGAAGATGCCTTGAAAGCAGAGGAGGAGAGCAGGAGAACGACTCTTTGTGATTTTGTGATGGATGGCTCACGTCGGCACCATGGTGAGCTGTTTTTCAAGAAGGTATTTCAACATTTGAAGGCTGTAATTGTCTTTTTTTTTTTTTTTGGTATTGAAGTATAGTTGATTTACAATATTATATTAGTTTCAGGTGTACAGCACAGTGATTCAGTATTTTTACAGATTATACTCCATTAAAAGTTATTAGAAGAGAACAGCTTTAATTCCCTGTGCTGTACAATATATCCTTGTTGCTTATCTATTTTATACATAGTAATTTGTACTTCTTAATCCCATACCCCTAACTTGTCCCCCCGCCTGATAACCACTAGTTTGTTTTCTGTATCTATAAGCCTGTTCCTATTTTGCTATACACATTCGTTTGTATTATTGTTTAGATCTGCATATAAGTGATATGGATCAGAACGCTCGTGGTTCAAGTAGTGAATAGTTATTTCACACTTACTGCTGTGGACTGAATGTTTGTGTTCCCCCCAAGTTCATATGTTGAAACCTAATCCCCCATGTGATGGTACTTGGAGGTGGTGCTTTTGGGAGGTGATTAAGTCATAAGGGTGGGGCCTTCATGATGGGATTAGTGCCCTTATAAAGGGATCCCCTCAGAGCTCCATTCTCCCTTCAGCATGTCAGGATCCAGGGAGACAACAGTCATCTATGAACCAGACATTGAGTCTACTGACACCTTGATCTAGGACTTCCCAGCCTCCAAACTGTGAAAAGCAAATGTTTGTTATTTAAGCCACCCAGTCCATGGTATTTTTTGTTACAGCAGCTGGAATGGACTAAGACATGTAATGGACTAAGCAGCTGGAAGGGACTATAGACCAGATGCCCTGGTAATTGTTTTATAAGCATGATCTCACTTAATTTTCACAACAACCCTATGAGGTAGGTGCTATCATTATCTTTGAAGTGAGAGAGGTTAAGTAACTTACCCACTCAGACAGTAAGCAGTGGAGCCAGTGTTCAGGCCCTAGCCAAGCTTTTAGCACTTCCAAGGACCAGTCCTAAAGGGAGGTCCTGTTGATATGACCAGATCATCTCTCAGGGTTGCCCTGGGCTCAGGTGGTCGACTCAACCAGAAACACCCAAGGAACAGAAGAACCAGAGGTGGCATTTCAACATTTGAAGACTGTAGCTGTCTTGATGCCATTTGAATGAAGGACACAGTGTGTTACAGTTGCCAAGGGAGAGATGCTAGAAGAATTTTCGTCTTCTCTGCCTGTATAAATCCTGTCCTTTTTTAGACTGTCTTCCCCTCCGGTAGGTGGCCATTAGCATCTATGGGGGCACATACAGAGTTGTGCAGAGTCCAACCTGCACAACTCTACCTAGAGGCTCTGAACTTAGATCTTCAAAGCCCAACTCCAATCCCATGTGTGCTATGAAGGCTTCCTTAGTTGTCCTTGTGGAGATGAGGGGAGACAGTGATGGGACCCAAAGTTCTGGGCTGGGAGATGGCAGACGTTGCTCTAGCTGTGCTTCTGCCGAGTGTACACTGGAGTGACCCTAGACAAATCATTTGACTTTCCCGGACCTCAGTTTTATCTCTGGAAAATAAAGGAGTGGAACTAGACGAGTCTAAATGTCCTGCCAGCTCAAAAGCTCTATTAACCTGCCTCTTTCGAGCTCAAAATTTTTGTAACTTAGTACTTAATATACATTATCTTATACAGCATCATTATTTCCACACATATCTATTTCTATCATATTTCTCTAAAATTTGTGAGTTTCTTGTAGGCAGGGTCTCTCTAGATTCTCAATTGAAACAATGATTTTTGATGTTCAGAGTCCCACTGTCCACAGATAACCTTGTATCTGACATATTTCCCCTGTGTCTAGAACTCCACTGTCATCATGGACACAACCAAGTGAAGCATTCTGGGGAAAACAGAAAGGAAGGAAACCAGCTGTGATTTTTAAAAGTCTTCTTTGTATTGTGCGTAAATGTAAACAAATCATCTAAGTAACAGCCCCTTGCTAAGTTATACTCAAATATCATAATTTGCAAGGCAGAATCACACCAATAAAGCTAATAGGTATATAATAAAAAGCACATTATCCCAATTTTTTGCAGTTTATTATTGTGGCTGAATTAGAGCAAGCAATGATGAACCAGGTCACTTCATTAGATTAGATTTCAGATAAAAGAATGTGAGAATTTTCAAATGCCAACAGTTGGACTGTTGAAATGACACAATAGCAGCCAGCGAAGCAGGAAGAAGGTAGATGCCATCAGCTCCAGAAGCCTTTGTCTTGACTTTTATGGAAAAGCCAGGGAAAATAAATACATTCCAGGGGTTCAAAAGTTATTTTAAATTCCATCTGCATACTTAAGTGAAAAACAAGCCAGCCCCTCAAATAATTAAAGCCATCAGTATGAACTACTCAGGTTTGAAAGGGACCAATATTTCTTACTCATAAAAAATGTAATAGTA
Organism: Orcinus orca; assembly: GCF_937001465.1. NCBI lineage: Eukaryota > Metazoa > Chordata > Mammalia > Artiodactyla > Delphinidae > Orcinus > Orcinus orca. The sequence continues at coordinate 7,739,245 of NC_064560.1, read as the reverse complement.
TGTGCAATTTGTTTTTGTTTTTTGTTTTTGCCGTCTGCTACTTGAATTGCAAGGTATGGTTGAAAAGTTAATATAACACCGGAATATCATTAATAAGACTACTGAATGCTTTATCTTAGCCAAAGCATGAAAGCATGGCTTTCTTTTTTACTGTAACTTTTTTAACTTCAAAAACTGAAAGTAACAGGTGTGACTTTAGACTTTTTTTTCCCTCTTTTAGAGGAAAAGAGCATTAGTAAGTGGGAAGAAAAGCAAATTTAATAAAACCGAGTGTAATAACACAGTTCCCTATAGAATACTAGGTCAAGGTGTCCAGCTGTTTCTCCCACTCATGTTGAAAGCTTTTCTTAGAGGTTCTATTTAAAGAGCTTGGTGGAAAGCTTGAAAGAATAGTACAAACACATGAGTGAAAGTCTGTATTAACCAATCAGTCGGTAAATTCACCAAGTTTTGCCAAAGAGCAAGGAAAGCCTACTGTGAAATTCACCGTTTCCCACTATTTAAGAATTTAGTCATGGGAGTCTCAGTGGCTACTTTCCATGCCTCCTGGCTGCCTTGCATCCTTAGCTTGAAAGCCTTTACCATCCTGAGCAGGTCATTTCATTTTCTTCTTTTTAAAACTCTTTTTGCTAACATTGCATTACCCATTGGGAAAAGAAGTTCAACCTTCTTCTGACAGTGGTATCTAAGGCCACATTCTGCTGCTTTGGGACACGAACTCTGTTTAGGCTTAGGAAACCCACCAGCTTCGCATAAACTGTGGTTATTCCGAGTTCCCTCCAGAATTCTGAGATTTGCTGAACAAGTATTTACCCCATTGTTACCATTCATGATGAAATCGACTTCGAACATCATCAAACTCCATTTGATTTTCTCCCCTCTCTTCATAAACACCCCAACATTTTCAGGCTCCTTCTTGGTTTCTTTATCTTCTCGAGGTAAAATGACAGGAATCACACCCACCCCACATCCCAAGTAGGGATACGACCTGGTTTTGCTCGAAAGGAAAACAGACTTCTGGTTTTTCAAAAATACCTTTGGTCGTGGGAAAAGGATATTTCAAGTTCTTTAAAGAGTCTGTAAATTATCAGTCTTGTACCAACTACCAAATCACCAGCAAGCCTTCCTCCTTGGTGAGATGACAGATCCCACAGAAAAGGACCAATTCCCTAAACTCTGTGTATCCAGAACCTCCTTCTATATGTTCCCCCTTTTCCCATGTTCCTACCCTTTCTTTAGTTATTTCACATCCATTTCCTGAGTGTCAACTATGTGCCTGAAACATAATTGTCTGCCAAGGACACAGGAACATGCTCGGAACTCTTCCCCAAAATCTGTCCACAGGATTTCCTAAGTGTTACCTTCACTTCCTCACTTTTCTGTCATTACACCTGATGCACTCATCTTTTTGTTTAAACATTTTACTATACAGAATAAGTTTTCAAAATGAATATGCACCCTACCCTGTAGACAACGTAAAAGATGTCAAAGGGAATAATCCTAAGCATTGGTCCTTAGCGGACCCATGGTTCCCACTCTGGACCACCCAGCAGGGTTGACAGGTGGTGGCCTGCACAGGAGCACCTGGTCACATCTAGCTCTCTACGGTCTGGGCCCCCCCTCCTGGAACAGGGCTCTATCCATCTAGAGCCCTCCAAGAAGGCTCTATCCATCTAGGTCCTTCCAAGAAGGACCACCTATGGAAATTCTCACAAAGGTGCTTTTTAGGCTAGCAGGGTCTTCTCCAAAATTGTCATCATTTATCTCTACTCTCTCCTTTTCTTTTGCAGTCCATATCCAATCATTTCCCCAATTCCATGACAACTTAGTTGGTTTAAATTGGCGTGAAATAAAGTTGAAGATTTTCCTAAAGATTAGACATACAGATCTTCTTTCACCAAGCAGGCATAGCTGTCTAAATGCTCGTTAACTGACCCAAATCAGAACCCAAAACTTCTGAGTTACCATCCCTAGGGTTAAACTGCTGGGCTTCAGTCAAAATGACAAAGCACCACTTCCACCACCAACATCATCACCCTTTACATTTGTATAACACTTTAGAGTTTACAAAGTTCTTTTGTATATACTCTCGTGCCATCTCATGCAATTCACCTAAATTGTGGTAGGTCATAAGGCTGGATCAAGATGGATCTTAGCTATGGAGTTGCTCATGAAAGAAAGAAGAGGAGGAAAGGGAAGGGCCAGGAAAATAGGAGGTGAGAGGAAGCCAAAGAATAAGCAAGAGTAAGTCAGATAAGCAGGGCTCAGTCTGTGTGACCAAAAGAACTTGAAACAGAATAGTGAAGACAATCTCAAAAGCCCGTGTTCCTACTTTGCATTGTCTGAGCACTGGTGTGAGTTCTCTTTGCAACCGTGGGCATCTTGAGTCTCTGGATTCTTCAAGAACAGCCCGTCATCTCTGTGAGATGCTTTTGACGAGGACCCGGATGTCCTGGAACCTACATCAGGACCGACGTGTGCGAAACTGGCTAATCCACCACATTCCGCAAATATTTACCGAGCACCTACTGCACGTCAGCATATGCTAACCCCACCATGAATTTGCAACATGGATATTACTATTCTTATTTTTAGTGGGATATTACTGTTTCTATCCAATGAGGACACTGTGGCTCAGAAAAACATCTTTCTGAGATGACAGAATGAGGCAGTGACGGACCTGGGAGTCCATCAAGTCTCAGGTTACAAACTCTTGCTCTCTTGACTGAGTTGTGTTGTCGCGTGCGATCCTGTCTCCAATACCTACGTTTATTGCTTTGTTTTTCAAGAATGGAGGAGCAAACAGAGACAACTAAGCTGGATGGAATACCTTCAGACAGGGGTCCTGAGAGCTTCTGAGGGGCTGAGGGAAGGCAGGCCGGTGCTTGTGGATGTCCACGGTCCAGACTCAGTCCAGGAACAAAACCTGACTCTGGGGAGGAGGGAATCGGGTCTGGGTCAGGGCCTGGGTTTTTAAGATGAATCACATGAGTGTTTCCTGAAGCTCGGAAGGACCAGCCGTCAAGAGGGATAAAAGTATCTTCCCTTTATTTCAAGACAAGAAAGGAAAGTGGAGATTCCTAGGATGAATTTTACGTGATTTATTATGAATCTCATCACAGATACTATCTGCAGCAAGAGGCTGGTTTTTAAGCCACGCTGTCCACTGACCATGGTGACCGCCTGGCCCTGAATGTCCAGGATCTGCATTTTCCTCTGCTGTCAGAACTTAGGTTCTAGTGATTAACACTGGTTTACTCGTGTCCTTCAGGGGCCCAAACTGGCCAACATTGACCAACTGCAACTTATCATCTTCCTCCAAAGACACCCCCCAACACCAGGTCAATGTGAATTAACTCCATCAAATCAAGCCTCAAACGCCCCGTTTATACCACCTCATCCCAGAAAGCAATTGTAACTTTATTTGTATTATTTATAATGTTACTAATTTGTCATGCCATTCAAAAATAAACACGAATCCTTTCACCTCTGTTAACTGGACAGGGCAATTAGAAATCCTTCCTGGAAATCGAAAATCACAGTGCCCTGTGCCACACCCCACCCCATGCGCCAAAGGGGGGTCATCATGGCCCAACCCTACCTCCAGCCTTTCAGCCAATCATTGAATTTGTTTGGTGTGTGTGAGCTATATGGCCTGAAAGTCCTCTCATCACTGCTGTGCTCTCTGAAACCTCACCAGTTAGAGAAAATTCACTTGAACTGCCTGAAAGCATTCTGATTCTGCAGTAAGTGACTTTTAAGGCCATATAGACACTACCAAATGTAAAACAGATAGCTAGTGGGAAGCAGCCGCATAGCACAGGGAGATCAGCTCGGTGCTTTGTGACCACCTAGAGGGGTGGGATAGGGAGGGTGGGAGGGAGACGCAAGAGGGAGGGGATATGGGGATATATGCATATGTATAGCTGACTCACTTTGTTATAAAGCAGAAACGGACACACCATTGTAAAGCAATAATACTCCAATAAAGATGTTTAAAATAAATAAAGTGACTGAAATCAGTGAAGAAGGGAGTGTCAGAGCACAAGGTCCTCCCGCGTTGGACCAGCCGGATGACAGAGGTTCTGAGTGGGCTGCTTGGCAGCCTTGGCCTCAGGAAGCAGGCAGAGGGGTTGGAGGAGCTGCCTGGCGGGGGTGGAGAGGGTCTGCACCTCTGGGGCGGGGCACAGCTCATCGAGGCAGGTGTACGGGGCAGGAATCCTACCACGTTGACTGAGGAAAGAAGTCCTGAAGAATAAAGGGGATCATGCAGCCACTGGTGGCAAGATTTAGGCAAAGGGAAGCAAGGTGCTGATCAAGGATCCTGGGTGGGCAGAGCAGAGGCAGGGCTGGTCCAGCGCCGTGGGTGCTGCCCTACTGACCCGAGGGGCCTTAAACCCTCTTGACTAGGTGAGTACTAATGCCAGAGCTTGACTGAGGGCCTGGCCTACGCAGGTTGGGGCAAACTGCTGCATCTACAGGGGTGGAGGGCTTTCAGGAGGGACGCCAAGCAGGGAGTTTTGGCGACAGTGGAGGCCTCATATCAGAGTCTGGAGCAACATGGAAAAGGAGGCCTGGGGATGTGGTGAGATGCCCCAGAGAAGGTGCTGTGTGGGGCAGGTACCAAGGATGGGCTCTCTGACCCCAGTGTGCCGGGGCCAGCCCTGGATGGCGTGATCTGGAGAGCTGGATCACAGTACCTTCCTTTCTTCAAACCCAAATCAGTGTGCTGCAGCTCTCAGATCGTTACCTTGAAGATTAACGCAGCACTCTCCCTGAATCTGTATTTCTCAACTGGCAGAGTTTTCATGCCAATGATTTTGTTTCCAAACTCCCCCGTGTTACTGGTGGGACGCGGCTGACTATTGAGTAGTGAGGGCCTGGTATACTTTTCTAGAGAACAGGCTTAAAAAACGATGGTTGCTTCTCTGAAAGCTGGTTCATTACTTCTTGTGGGTTTTGCTGTCCCTGCCTTCCTAAGAGAGAAGGTGATTGTTCTCTTGCCCACAAGCACACACACATGCCGTATGTGTCCAATGTCTCAATTTTAGTTCAGCAGTGAAGTATGAAATTATTTTTAAATGATATATCTTTCGATATTCAAATGAGAATCAATCTGGCAAGGAAAATTACATGATGCAAATTATTCTTAGTGCATATAAATCAGCTGTGAAGTCATCTGAAACTCCTGTGTGTTTGGGTTCTTCACTGGCAGTGCAGAATACTTATCAGCAGACCTTAGGAATCCTCACTTAGCAAAAGTTCTCATTATTTAGAGAACATAGGTTTGCTTGGTGCTCCCTGGTCTGCAAAATACCTAGCCCAGCATGTGCCCACCATGGAGCATGAATAAAAGAGGTACATGAGGTTATCCAGTTGTTGAATAATCAGAACCATCCTTTGAGAGCAGAAGATATGAGAATCTGCTTTGAAGAGGGACAGAGATAGAGACACAGAAACTGAGCCATCTGTAACAGTGGATATTCTAAACCAGCAGATACTTAGAAATTGGAAGCTACTTCTTAAAATGACATTCAAAATATGATTCTCATCACGTGTGACCCCTTTCCATCCAACCTGTGCTGCTCCCACCCCTCCCCCACTCGCTGCAGAATTGGACCACAGCCTTGAATAGGCAAGTCCAGGAGATCACTGGAGTGAACGCATCTTGAGGAGAGAAACAGTATTTATTGTTTTCTTGCTGCTTTCAGGTGATGCTTCCCGCTAGTGGTGTCGCCATGGGGCCCTGAAATTAATAAACTAGTGAGAGCCACTGGTCTAGTGATTTTCACTTCCCCTGAGAGGAAGATCTCTATGGTCCACATTTCTTGGGGGATCAGGCACACCTGCTCAGCAAGGCCAGCATGACACCCTCACCCTTGCACCACCCTTTCTCCATCCATACCAGGGAGACACACTTCCTCCTCCTTCCTTCCCCAAACCTAGGCTGGGGGACACATCCATGCTTGTCTCTGGGAAGAGCTGCTCTCTGGAAGGTGTCAGACTCCGGTTTCGGTGGCTCCGATTATTTTCTTAGGGGTTCTTGGAGAAGTGTTGACAAGAGCCAGGCTAGCTGAAAAGATTTTCGGGAACTTCTCTCTAAAGCTGGTCGTTCGCAGCAAGGAGCTTTGCCCTGGGGGCTTTGTGCCGAGGTGACATTTACAGTGCATTGCTCTGCTTGGGGAAGAGGTCCTGCACATTTCACTCCCAGGACAGGGCTGCCCTGCTCCCTCTGATGGGAAAAACAAGCCCCTCTCTTTCAAATCCCTGCCCCCCCAAAGTGTGCAGAAAGCCAACTCCATAAAAATAGCTCCGTTTCTGAGGAGTGTCTTACGAATCAAGGTCTTTATTTCTCACGGCGGGGCACACACCTGCAGAGCTGCCTATTCTTATCCTTCTGCAACGTTGTGTGGCTCCTTTGGGACACCCGCCACTGTGTGACTGTCACTCGTGTACGTGCGGTCTCCCCATCAGATAGAGGCCCTTTGAGAGTGGAGCTGTGTTTACTTGTTTTTTCTTCCCTCACTTCTGCTCCTTAGACCAGGAGGAAAGATCTGGGGTTTAGTCAGTTAAAATGCTAGTTGACATATTTTAAGGGAAGCGTTCTTGACTGTGAAGGTGGCACCTTGACCACATTTTGAAATATTTTTCCTGCAAAGAACTTCAACATACCAGCAACTTGCAAGCAAGCCTACGTGGATAAAATCCCAACTGCCGGCTTCAGCCATTCAAGGGCCCGCCCCCGTCACTATCCAGAAGCAGCAAAAGATGAAAGAGGAAGCTTAAAAGAGACTCGTATTTATCTCCCGAGAGCATATGACTTTTGATGACAGGCATGTTAAGGGGGAAGAGACCTGATTAACTTAACTCCGCTGGCCTGCAGCTACAGGGAGAGAGGCTGGAAGTTTTATCAACTTTACTTGTAAGCCCAACTTGTCACTGATGGAGAGCAGCCCCACAGGAAACCATGCCTCACAGAGTAAACGGAAAAGGAAACTGTCCTGGAGTCTCAAAGGAATGAACCAGCAAACCTGAAATACATGTGCCCTGCTTTTTCCATTATGATCCCATGTCATCTGAATTATAAAAAGTTCTAAAAGCAAGAGTCTCCAGGGTAAGAGAGTCACCTGACTCCAGAGAGACCTGGCATTCATGTGAGAAATAGTGGGATGAGTGAAAGGTTGAGTATACACCAGGTGAGAGTAAGTTAACAGTACTTTACAAATGAACATCTTAAAAACTTTGCTGCGAAACACTGAGCCTGAAATAACCGTTACTAAAATCATTGCTTTAAAAATATTATATTTATACCTATTTAAGAAATTGGAGGACTTCCCTGATGGCACAGTGGTTAAGAATCCACCTGCCAATGCAGGGGACGTGGGTTCAAGCCCTGGTCTGGGAAGATCCCACATGCTGCGGAGCAACTAAGCCCGTGCGCCACAACTACTGAGCCTGTGCTCTAGAGCTCGCGGACCAAAACTACTGAGCCCACGTGCCTAGAGCCCGTGCTCTGCAACAAGAGAAGCCACCGTGATGAGAAGCCCGTGCACCGCAAGGAAGAGTAGCCCCTGCTCGCCGCAACTAGAGAAAGCCCACGCACAGCAATGAAGACCCAAAACGCAGCCATAAATAAATAAATTTTTTTTAAATAAAAGAAATTGGCATGAGAACTATAGTGAGACCTCATCCCCAATCCTGATCTCCAACCCCCATAGCCAAGAATGTGGAAATGAGAGAAATGAAACTTTAAAATCAGCACGTAATGGGTGAAAGCGGCGAGATACAGAATTATTTCAAAGAAAGTGACTGGTTCTTACGGCAGCAAGACAAGTGTTTAATCTGAGGGAGGATATTCATATTTCAAAGACAAACCACTTGTAATAAACTATAATGGAAAAGAATATATATTATGTATGAACTGAATCACTTTGCTGTACACCAGTACACCAGAAACTAACACAACATTGTAAATTAACTATACTTCAAAAAACAAAAAGACAAACCACGTCTTTGCTCCTATGGACTGGATCATCTATGGGAGCAAGGAACATCGTAGAGAGGGAGGCCTCTCTCCTTGGCTTTTAGAATAACTGTCTTTTCCCTGTGTGTCTTCCCGTGGTCTTTTCACCGTCTATGTCTGTGTCCCAATGTGCCTTTTTCAGAAGGACACTAGGGGTTAGGTTTTCAACATATAAATTTGGGAGGAGCACAGTTTAACCCGTGAGAACATCCTTAATTCCCTGGTCTCCCTCAGCCCACACATCAAAGCCCTTGTCCAGTCCACTGACTCCACCCCGAGGGTCTCTTTATCACAGTGACTGCCCTTTCTAGGTCTCTGTTATTTCCTTCCTGTGACCGCCCCCCCCCAGACCCTTCATCTACTCTTCACACCTCGACCCAGAGGACTCACTTGCTATTGCCTTTAAAGCACCTCACTGGGGCCCCCTTACCCTCGAAATGAGATCAGAAGTCCTCATCACAGCTCTGAAGACCTTTCAGGATGTGGGTCCGCATACTGAGCCACACTGCTCGACCACAACCCACCCAGGGCTGCACATCCAGCAAAGGTGACCTACTTCCACTTTTCTGAAGGGACCACGTTCTCCGACTTTTTTTTTCTTTTTTTTAAGGGATTAAAAATACTTTTTAATGTTGAAATTGAACAGTTTATAAAAGTGCAAAAAAACCATATATTTACAGTTTAACAAATCATCCAGATTAAGAAATAGGACACTGTTAGTACTTCAGAACCTTTTAGTGTATGTTCATTCATGATCACAGCCCCCTTCCTTCCTCCTAATAGTAACCACTATGTTGATGATTGGTTATTGTTTTTTTTTTTACAATTTTACTCCCTACCATAAGAGCAGTCATGCCATAATTATTCTTGTACAGGGGCCACGATCGCCTGTGCACACATTTCTATAGGATAAATAACTAGGAATGGCATTGCTGGGTCATAGCATATGAACATCTTTGCTTTTACTGAATATTGTCATGCTCTTTTCCAAACGGGTCTACTCATTTTCATGCCCAGTAGTGTATGCAAGTTTCTGTTGTTTCACATGGTTGACAACTCCATTTTTTGGTATGTCAGATTTTAGGTTTTTTTGGTGTTTTTTTTTGCCAACAATGCTTACAGTATTTTTCAGTCTTCATTTTCAGATGATGACTTTCCTTCACATTTCTCTGAGAAAATAGAACAATCGGAATAGACATGCCACAATTCCCATCACTACTTCTACCCGCCTACCTGCCTCTGTCATTGAACATGCTCTTCCCTCAGCCTGGAACACTGCTGCTAAGCTCTTCACCCTTGCAACTTCTACACATCCTTCAGTGCCCAGCTTGGGTATCACTTGCACCCAGGCTGTGAGAAGTGTCATCGTTTTGTATTTTCATGGTATCCCTTCTTTACTCATCATAAAATACTGAAATGGTCCACTTGGTCATCTACCTTCTCCACCAGAATTGTGAGCTTCACAACGGGTTGGACTGTATCTACTTGGCACTCAACCGCATCCCTAGCAGCCAGCAGTCGTTCCTGGCTCGTCCCAGGTGTTAAAGAGCATCGTTAGATATTTTTTGAAAATAATAACTTCATAACTAATTTTTCTAACAAAGCTTTCTGACCAGAAATCTTAACAAAATCAAATGTTAATCAATCTAGATTCAAAGTAGGTAACGATGTTGGAAGATCTACTATAGTTTTAGTTGCAAAATTCAAATCCTATTTGTATACTCACAGAAAGTACACATTGATAATACTTTCACAAATTGTCAGTGACCATGTCTCCCTTTGATTGGGATCATCAAATTATTGTTCAGGCATAATTTTAATAGCATTCCCATTCACTCTCACAAGTGCACAGATGTGGATGATTAATTATGCAGTCACCTACCCATACAACAGTTTACAAATGTCTCATTTTGTAGATGAAAATGGTATTTTCCTAACTCTCCTTTCTTAGGAGAAAGTAAATAGCTATGGTCCAAAAATACAGAATGAGGTTTGTTTGAGAGAGTGGGGTTTGGAAACAAGAGGGTGATAATAGCTGAAGTTTGTAAGATGCAGACTTTTGACATAAAGGAAACAAACAATAAATTTGAGTCAATATGTGACAGAGCTGACAGAGGATTCATATATCTGGAGTAATTGAGTTAAGCAAATTAGGGTCTGGATCAATACAAATCACTGATTTCTGTTTGGGTTTTTTTTAGTCACTGAGAAATACATCCAATTAATTTCTTACATTGAGAAAAATTATGATCAAGCCCTCACAGTTCAAAGGCATAAAGTGGGATGTGAAAGTCCATTTTCTAGAGCTCTTGCATCAGACTGCCCAAGACTGCCTTGTGATTTAGTTTCAAATGTTAAGTATTCCCACAGTATCAGCTGAACCACCGTGTGATACAAGCACAAGAATACACCCTACAGCTGGATATAGGCACTGCTGGGATTAACTATTCATGTATATTTTCCTTACCCTGTTCCCCTTCTCCATCACCAATACTAGAGAAGTGTTTTTGTGATAAAAGTGGACATTTTTAATGATGGGAGGGTGGAATGGATTCATATCCAGGATAAGATTCCTTTGTCATCGTTTGCCTAACATAGTTCGAAATTTAAAATCATATTCAGAAAAAGAGGTTTTCATAGAGGTAATAAGGTAAAGACTCGGGAACTTCCCTGGTGGCGCAGTGGATAAGACTCTGTGCTCCCAATGCAGGGGGCCCGGGTTCGAACCCTGGTCAGGGAACTAGATCCCACATGCATGCCGCAACTAAGAGTTCACATGCCAACTAAGGAGGAGCCCTGGAGCCACAACTAAGGAGCCCACCTGCCGCAACTAAGACCCGGCACAACCAAATAAATAAATATATATATATTTTTTTTTAAAAAGTGAAGACCCATTGCATAAGCATAGACACAAAATTAATTTAAAGCCAACTTGGTGACATGAGTAGACATGTTGCAGGGGCTTTTGTGCATGTCTACACCATCATTTAAACTTGTGCTACTCAATATATTGCACTGCTTTAAGTGCCATTTTTTAAGACTAAAATTAGGTATGGGAAAATGGCAACCACAGATACTTTGAAGCTTGTAAAATGTATTTGGAGATCCTGTTTTTCTCTTAAGGCCAATTACACAAGGCTGTCATAGTATATCACAAATACACAAACACACACGTATTTTTATTTCAAAAACCAAGCATTTTAATGTCAACAAGTTCTATACAAAACATAAAACTAAAATTCAGACTCCCCAGAGCTCCCACATTGAAACAGAGCTGAACGTTCATACCATCTAGCCAGCCTGTCCTCTCTACATGGGGTCATTTGGCCTCAGATCAAAACTTGAATTGTCCTATGAACTACAGAAGTTGAGTTCATGCCCTTTGGGAACTGGTGAAAAATCCAACTTGCTTCATTCCACCCCTGTCTACAGAGACGGGCTAATCTAACGGTCAGAGAACTTTTAAGTCTCAACTGCTCAGAGAGCTTCTTGTAAACACAATCACCGCCCATCTTTCTAATGACAGCACTGTGCACACATCCCTGAATGAAACACAACCAAAGGCGTGTACTTCTCCTTTGCAATCTAAAGAAGACTCATGACAGTTTCTCATTCCAGAGATGAGAAATGTGGGACCCTCTCCTTCCACCTACTTGATACCAGACTTACGGACACTTTTGTTCACTGTCACTGAGAAATGGTTAAGAGCTTGGAGTCTGGATACTGCAGACCTGGGTATAAAGCTCTGCCCTATCATGTCCAAGTTGTGGGAGCCTGAGCAAGTTCTTTAGCCACCCTAGGTCTCAGCTGCCTTGTTGGCAAAATAGGAAGAAAGATGGCATCTAAGTCACAACGTTATTGTGAGGATTACGAAGATGATGCAGACAAACCCGGCGTCTGGTAGGTGCTCAGTGAACACTAGCTGTTATTACTGTTGTTTGTTTTTGTTGTGGCTGCTTATTGCTACTCGTAAGAGTGATCCCTGGCACTCCTAAGCCTGCACGGTAATTTTTAGTTGGACAGAGTGGGAGAGTAGAAAAAAAAAATTCAGACTTTATGAAAATCAGACCGATCTATATTCCAACCCAGTTCTGACACATAATAGCTATGTGACCCTCTGCCATTTTCTTAACCCCTCTGAAACTCAGTTTCCTTATCTGTAAAATGGGGATAATACCTACCTCACAGGAGCACTGTGAATTAAAGGTAATGTATATAAAGGTAATTGGGACGATGAGAGTAAGTACTCATTAAATGGTCATTATTGATGTTATTAGTTCTTCAGCCTCCACCGAGGCATAAAAATATGTCCTCAAAACCATCTGATTTCATGGTGTCCCATCCCCCCACCCCACCACAAAACACAACCATTCTGGGCATTTTTGTGACCCTATTCAGTTCAGTGTAGAACGTAAGAGCTTTGCAAATTCACAAGAATAGAAACAGACTAAAAAAGAATAAAGACAGGCGAGCCGAAAGAAACCTGCTTGCTTTGCTTCCTTACAAAAGAACGGACTCCGCACAGGGAGCCAGGAGAGGCAGAAGCAGCCACAATTAAGCCACAGAGCCACGCAGTTGATTGCCTTTGGCAGTGCGGAGAACTGAAGTCAGGATCAGAATCCGTTTCAGGTTCAAATTCAACATTCAGCAGCTGGAAAGTTCTTTCTGAAAGCGAGTCTGAAATAAGAAGTCAATGTGCCATGGGGAGAAGGTTCTAAATAGGCAGTGTTTTGCCACTGTTGAGAATTCAAACATGTCTTCTTTGCTCTTGCGCCAAGACAAAGGGGGAGGAAAGAAATCCCAAGCACAGAAAGCTACTGTCTTCCCTCCCGAGACTAAGCCCAGAAGACTAGGTACTCTTACAGAGTTGTGGACCAGGCAAGCAGATAAATGAAAGGCATCCTTTTTGCCTCAACCCTTGACAGACATCTCTGAAGATAAGCGTCTAGCATTTTGATTACTTATTCACTAGGACTTCAGGGAATGGGGAAAAATCAGCACTGGTTGAATCAACTACTCCAACCCTATGTTACCATTGGTTTACATCAGTCCCTGGTGAGAAGTCCTTAAGTTCTGAAGCAGCCTCTCCCACTGATCTGTTTTCCCTTTGTGCGCACATAAAGTTCTTATCACTGGTCCTCTGGACCACCTCAGAGGGACCCCAGGGTTGATGTGAATTGGCCACGAGGGTATTTCTCATAGGCAGCAACCAGCCCATCTTACACAGGGATGTTCAGCCTTCTTGCCCCAGAATGGTGTCCCACGGGGCTGGGTTCAGGCGTTCTGAAGACGTGTTCAATGCCAGAGCAGGTCTTATGTGGCTCTGGGTTATGAATGTGGGCTGTGGACCACAATCAAAAGGGACCTGGTCTTGTTCTGGAAACAGAAGTCAATAATTATAGTGTGAGCTTGATGCCAAAGAGCAATTCTTCCTTATTAAGATGGCGGAAACTTTTAGCCATGAACAGCTGGGGAAATGTCTCTATGCTAGGCTTTCAGATCTTCTCATTTCTGATCAAATTCTGCAACCTTCACGGTCCCACATCTACTAACAGCCCTTTGGGGCTCTACGTTAGATCAATCACTTCTGTGACTCATGAAGGATTCATGGAGCGTTGCTCTAAACTTGCTCCACGCTCGGGCTTTAAAGCATTTATCTTTATCAATTGTACTTTTGCAGCTCTTGTTACTTGTCTTATTTGCTCCTGTATAGACACATGCAGAAGTGGAAGGTATAGCTCTCTTCCAGTTAGCAGTTAGTCCACCTGTAGTCACCTGCTCACAACAGTGATGTCTTCAATGGGCGGGCTTTCTGGGCAGCCTCAGCAGCCTTTTGGCAGCAATGCCATCTTCCCACACATACCCATACCCATAGTGCATTGCTAGAAGTGCTCTACTTCAGAGTTACTTCCTGTGCCACACTATAATACATCTTCCAGACTAGTGATGACAACCGTCCCTTTGCTGCTTCAATGGGTTTTTTTTAATGGGATGTTTGTTATGCCTGTTAACACATGTATTACAGAATCAGCCACTGCCATGTGTCCTATAGGGGAGCTTCTTTCCAACAACTCTCCAGCCAGCCCAAGACTGCTGTGCTGTTGTAGAGCTCACAGAAATGAAGAGAGAATCCCAGAGTGCAGAAGGGTAACTTCTGTGCTCGGGACTATTTGCTGGTTGTGCCGTCTACCAGGCAAAGGAAATAATTAGGATGACCTTGTAAGGACTGTATAGAATAGGCGCAGATCCTAACCCTCATACTGAATTATATTCACCTAGGACTCTGCTAAGAATCAGACGGAAAGTTCAGCCTTTGACAGTGAAGGATGTAACAACCCAGGGCAAAAGAGAGTGTATCTGAGTCTCAACAAACCCCGTAACAAGAATTCACTGGTCCAGGAAGAGGGCGAAACAGAAAGAACTCCATCAAGTCTCAGCCGTGACTGTTCCCCATAGAGTCTCTGAGTCTTTCTTTCACGTTCTTTAGGATTTCCTAAAAGGGATGCTCTTTTTGCCACACTTGCCTTCAATCCGATGGTAAAGAAGAGCAAAGTAAAACCCTTTCCCTTGGTCCCATTCCATTCTTCAGCCTTGTCCTGTTTATAGCTCTTTAGGGGGGCATCTTTTGTCGGGTAAAATACCCCATTCGTAGAATATGGTCTGGATTCCTCAGCAGCATTGGATGACAGCTCTTGGTTGTAATCCAAGAAAGCAGTTCTGCTGATTCAAGCAGAAGAGGCATCACTGGAAGGATGAAGAGAAGCACACTTGAACTGAGAGGGAGACTAGAGAACTAGAGTGAGAGAATGAAGAAGAGCCAGGGGTCTAGGTAGCAGAGGAGATAGCCGAGGTCCCCCACTGTCAGTCGGTTGGGACTGCTGGCCCCATACCACTGGGTGTTTGATGCTGCCACTAAAACTGGGAACCCCTCTAACACTCTGTAACTGCCCCTGCACTGGTGCATTGTCTCTGCACAGTCAGAGAACCAGGCTCAGAGAGCCAACTGCTTGGATTCCATCCTGGGCAGTGGGACCCTGTCCTACATATCGGGTGCGAGACGCCCTTAAACAGGCAGGGAGTTCAGATGGTGGCCAACCAATAAATAAACGAATGAACAACCCAAGAGGCAAACATTAAGAACAGGTGATATTTAACAAGGCTTCAAGGGAAATCCGCCTTCGTCTTGTGTGACCTTGGTCAAATGACTTAGGGGTTTGGGGTCTCAGTCTACTCATCTGTGAAGAACAGATAATAAAGCCTATACTTCAGGAATCACTGTGAGAATTAGAGATACTGTGCATACAGTGCCCACAAGAGATTGATTTATTTATATGTCAATGATTTATTCTTATTCAAACAGGAAAAATGACTTCTCCAAAGAAGATGGTGGTAAGAGAAGGGCCGACACCTAGCTGGCTCATTTACTGTCTCTGCAGGATGTAGAAGCAAAATTCCATAATCCGAAGACATAAAAATGTGGTCCATGCTATAAAAGGGAGGACCAGGAACAAGTTGGTCATCTGACTTCCAGTACTAGGCTGGAACCCGGGAATTCCAAGTGGAAGCAAAGCAACTAGGCAGTAGAGGGGTTTGGGGTAAAGGCAGAGAAGAGAAATTCCCCTGCCCCTGACTCCTGTGGTGGCTAGGGTATATTGATAGAGATGAAACAGAAGCAAGGTAGATGTGGAGTGTTTCCAAGACCTCTATTTCCAGGAGCAAATGCGGGAGGTGGGGGAATTGAGGGAGTACCATCAATGCTGGTCCTGGGGGGAGCTCTGGAATACAGGCTCTTATAGCAGCGTAAGTACTGTGTCTGGCTGGCTTGGCAACTACCCGCTCAGCACTGAGGTTACTGTGCCTGGGGACAGCTGGGCTCTTTCTTCCCTGGGGTTCTCCCGCTGAGCAGAACTGTCGAGGTGGGCAGAATGCCCCAGGAGAACCTGGCTAACTGCTGAACTCTGCAGTGCCTGGCTGAGCCTCCTTCTTTCACTAGCTACACTCCTTAGATGACTGCACCCAGCTCATGCTCTGAATGGCATGGGCAATTGGATGTTGCCCACATTTATTTCTCCATCCTAGACTTCCTGCAAGTGCTGGGCTCCAGCTCGGTGTCTAGTCACCGTTGCCATGTCTAACAGGTATCTTAAATCAATACAGAGACCTTGATTGGACACCCCCCTCATTCTTCTAAACCTACTCCTCTGCCTTGGTAAGAAAAATAAAGAATGACCACAGCAAATTACAAATCCCAAGCACTATCAAAATACTTGTACTGGGAGCCCACCATAAGGTGGTTTTGTTTTGTTATGTTTTCTGTGTTTTTAAATTTTCTTTTATAGGGGTAAGAACACTTCACATGAGACCTACCCTCCCTCATCACATGTTTAAGTGTATGTTATTGTAGACCACAGGCACAATATTACACAGCTGATCTCTGGAGCTTATTCATCTTACTTGACTGAAACTATGCTAGTAATTAGTAGCTCCCCATTTCTCCACCCTCTGACACCTGGCAACTACCATTCCACTATTAGATTCTACGAATTTGACTATTTTCAATACCCCATGTAAGTGGAATCATGCAATACTGTCTTTCCGTGACTGGTTTATTTCCCTCAGTAATGTCCTTGAAGTCCATGTTACTGCATATTGCAGAATTTCCTTCTTTCTTTAAGTGTCAGTGATATTCCACCGTACGAATATACCACACTCTCTTTATCCATTCATCTATCAATGGGCACTTAGGCTGTCTCCGCATCCTGGCCATTGTGAATGTGCTGCAGTGAACACAGGGGCTGCACTATGCCCCGTTTAGCCCTTGGAGCCCTTACAGCCTTTAGTGATATGAACTGATCATAATTTGACATCAACTGCATCAAACTCTCATCACGCCTTTCTATTCTTTGTTACTTAATTGGGCAGGAAAGATCAATAGCTATCATTGCACCATTAGTAGTAGTTTCATAGTTATTAGGTTAAGATGAGCTACAAACATGAAAGTCACAAGAAAACATACCTGTGTGTTAAATCACTACAGAGATTGACTACTAAACTGTAACTTCACTGAGCATGATTTGCTATAAAGAAAATCTGTAAAATGTGTGTAAAAAGATTTAGGCACTAAGTACAGAGCAGTAATATTTCTGACATTTAAATTTTAAGTTTTAAAAAGATGCATCTTATGTACAATGTGCTGAAATTTCCCAAGGAATTTGGGTGCATATATATATATATATAAATGATATGTCTATCTTTCATTTTCACATGCTTACTGTGCCTTCAGCACTCAGTAAATAAAAATATTCTTCCCACTAAATGAAATCAGATGGAGTGGGAACCTATTTTTTAAAGTTTACGACGTAGTATATTGATAAGGTGAGTGGTTGATGGTGTTTACTTTGTATATCAACAAGTTTTCAGTAGACAGTGTTTACGTAGATCAGATCTCCAAAGTGCAGCATTCAGGGCTTCCTTCACCTTCAGGAAAAGCTGGAACTCCTAATTCTGAACTTGAATAAAGCAACTCTAATGTCTACACATAAGTCAATGATTTGTTCTTCTACTGAAAAATATCCCACCCAATGGTTTGTCCTTTCTGGTATTTTAGTAACTACAGTAGTTGATTAGTAACAAGGTTAAGATGATTCAGACCAAGAATATTCGGTCGCCAAAATCTCAGCCATGGAGTGATTAAGAGAACACATCTGTGCTCATATTAGTCCTTTATCCCCCATTTTGGGCCTGCTGGGTAAGGTACTGATATGCTCCAGTGTTGAGGCGCTGTCGTCATGGGGCTGTAGGGGATGCAGACAAACCACAGGCAATGAAGGAAGGGCTCTGACTGGTCAAGTTCAGGTTGACACCAGGGCACAGAAGCACCTGTCAGAGACTTAGTGGAGGGGCAGTCAGAGCGGGCTTCCTGGAGGAAGTGACCTTTAAGCTGAGACCGGAAGGCAGAGAGGAGTGAGCCAGGCAAAGAGGGGGCTGCAGGGGAAGGGGAGGCGTGGTCAGGCAGAGGGAGGAGCCCGAGGGGATGGAACTTAACTAAGCACGGTCCTTGTTACCTTTTCTCTTCTCTCTCTTTCTCCTGTCCCCTTCTCACCTCCTAAAAATCAAGAGCTAACACTTGCTTTGTTCCCTTTGGTATTCTAAGCGCTTTCACGTATATGTATCTCCACCTCTGTGCCTACAACAACTCCATAAGTTACATACATACATCTTCATTAGCTTTGCTCCCTTTTCTTTTTCTCCAAATGAGGAGCCACAGGCCAGAGAGAGCAGCAAGTGACTTTTATAGGAGGCAGGAGTGAGCGCGTGAACTCACACCCAGAGCTCTGCCCTACATCCCACGCGCATCCCACGAGTGACGATCAGGAGCCCAAGTGGGGGGAGGTGACCGGATCTGAGCGCTCAGCCCTCCTCAATCCACCACTGGCCCTGGCTGGCCTCCCACACAGAGCTCTGTGGCGGGATTTCCAAGGCGGGCGGACAGAGGACCCTCTACATTTCTGCATGAATCCAGCAAAGGGAACCAGACTGCATGCAGGCAGCAAAGGCCCTCAGCTGTGCTCCAGCTCTGTGCATCTGGGCAGCACCTTGGTTAAGGGACAGCAAACCCACAAGGACACAGTCCACCGGGCTCCACAGAAGACAAACCCATTTAACAACACTGCAACTACTGAAGCCGCGTGCCTAGGGCCCGTGCTCCGCAACAAGAGAAGCCACCGCAATGAGAAGCCAGTGCACCGCCACAAAGAGTAGCCCCCGCTCACCGCAGCTAGAGAAAGTCCGTGTGCAGCAACGAAGACCCAGCGCAGCCGCAAATTTAAATAAATAAATTTAAAAAAAAAAAGCAACACATGGGGAAAAGTTTTCCTTTTGCCCTGTTGAATTCTGAATCCAAGTGGAATATTTTTTTTTAATTTCCAACATTTACCAAATGTGTACCTTTGAATTATTAAACTGGAATATTAAATATGGCCTTTGTCCTTCCTGATTAGAACAGCTTTATGTCACTTTTAGAGCTTCCTTATTAAGGGAAGCTTCCTTTGGGTTTCCCTGAATGCAGGATGTGCATAGTTTATGGGAGAGGAAATCCCGAGCATTAGCAGTGAGAGGGCAGCAAAGTGAGACAGAGGAAGGGAAGTCAGAAAAGGCTCATTATTGAGCTGATTACTGCCAGGACAAGGGGGAGGGGGCCCAGTTTCACTGGGAATCCCTAAGAAGCCTTGCAGAATGTCCCCCCAAACTGTCCCCTGAGGGACCAGAAGCTGGGGCATTTATCCACCAACTCCATCCCACCCCCCTCACCCCGCCATTGGTTGAGGATTGTCTCCAAGGGCATTAAACTTTCCTACTTCAGGATCTGGAGTCTTCTGGGAAAATCCTGGAAGGGGAGATAGACAGAAACCAAGGCTCTGTGGTCCGGGTGGGTCCCTGACCACATGTAAGTGCTGTCCCCTCAGCTGCACTGAAGCCAAATGGGACACGGTGATATGACATGGGCACACCAAGCACTGTCACAGTAAGCCAAGACTCCAGTGTGTGGGGTTTGGGGCAGAGCACATGTGCTAGGTCCCGGTGTCTTCTGTTTCTTAGGCTGACTCATTTAATCAGGGCAAGTCACAGATTTTGACCAACATTGTCTCTTCTGTTGAGAAACAGACAGAGACAGAGAGGAAGGAAAGAATCCCAGCCCTACTTACGTCACTTGGCTGCTGCTAGGGTCAAATAGGATAATGTGAGCAACTGTGAAGTTCAACACAAATGATATTCATTATGTTGACCACTTAAGATCCCTCTGGGAACCCGTTATTTACTCTGGGTCTGTGAGTGCCCACCACGGTGAGGCTGCTTAAAGCTATCAGCCAAGGACGTCCCTCTGACATCTTCCAGAGGTGGGCAGGTGTCACCTTGATCCTCATCTGCTTTCGGTAGCATCTGTTCCTACTCTACTCATGTCATTCCAGGATTCCGCCATAGGTCCATGCTACTGACAGGACGCTTCCAACCTGCAAGTGCCGCTACCCACGTTCAAACAACACTCACTGCTCCCTCTAGGAATCCTGTCTAAGAACAACTTTCTCAGCGATCTACGGCGAAAACAAGGCAACAACCACCCTAACATCTGTTGCAAGCTTACCACGTGCCAGGCACAATCCTAAGCGCCTGACATATTATGTGTCATCAAATCTTGTAGTTATATATTGTGTGTACGTAAGATGTATTTACTAACTGAAATTCATAGGAGAATCAGGAGCTTATCCAGATAAAATAACTTGCCCGATGTGGGTCATCAGCAAGTGTTGGTGACAGTAAATGGATCCAGACCTGATCTCAGAGCCAGAGTCCTGAGCCGTGACTTTCCAGAAATCAGATCATCACCCACTTTATTTCTTCCTTAGGGAAATAATAATGTCCTCTGACCCCTCACTTCTCCAAAGGACCTTTTAAATATCTATTTCATCCCCCCCTTCTTTTTTGAGCAAGATGCACTTCTTTTTTCCATTTATTTATTTCTACCCTTCCTGCCTGGTGACCTATAAAAGTGTCTTCTAAATGCAATTCTAATATTGAGAACATGGGAAGGCAGGTATGACATTTCACCCTGGAGCTACTGTCATTTTAATTATCTGGCACATTCATAGAAAAATGTCCTGGAGACGCTCGCTGCCTTTGTGGTAACAGAGCTGGATCATTTAAGAGTTGAAATCTCTGAAGCAGGGATGTCGTTTAGTTTGTATGACGCTCCAGGGATTAATAAATTTATGAACCGCTTTCATTTGCTCTAATTAAAAATAGCTTTTTAATTGGTTTTTAAAAGAAAGTCTTGTAGAGAATTGCTCCTTTAAAACCTGTAAAGGCAGGGCGGGGTCAGACAGGTTTCTACTGATTTACAATCTAACTACTCAAACCACAGGCACCTCAGCCCAGCTGCTGAGACTGCATAGATTGGCCACGTGGAAAGAGAATAGGAGAATAAAAAAGAAGAGACACCCCTCCAAGCCTTTGCTCAGCCCAAAGAGCAGTGTGATTTTTGGAAACAGACACTTGGGCTCTGCTTGTGTTGAGCTAATCTGTTCAATGAATGGTGGCGACATTTTCTGCTGCAATAGATGTAACCCCTTTAAAAGAGTAAATAGACTTCTGCATTAGGACCCTTCGCACCTCGGGAAGTGAATAACATCATGAGATATTTGGCGATCTGTAAATCAAATCATGTACTGATTGAGAGAATGCTTTCAACGTGTGCTCACTTGGTCAGTATATTGTAACACAGGGTACCACGTAGATTGGTACCAGAGTTGCCATCCCAATACTGATGGAGCAATGACATCTTCATCTTTACTCGTTCCATCTTCCCTTCCCTTCCCAGCCTCCCCAACAGAGCAGGATGGTCACACACTGAATTCAATGCTGTCAATCAACTGAAGCCCATGTTGGAAGTTTTAGTCAGAGATCACACAGGCAGGGATGCCATACCGGCTGCATGACAACTATTTCTGATTTCTCAGACCGTTCCCAAATGCCTCCCTTTCCCAGTGTGTGTGTGACATTTCTATCACGTGGCCCACTCAATATATGTGTCAGGCCCTTCCCAAAACAAGACCGCTGGTGTATGATGATAAACAGTGCCGTGACGTGCAGTGATTCCCACCCCTCCACATGCTGGCAAAGGTCGCCTAGCAACTGTTGTTAGGGGCAACACCAGCAATGTTTAGTTTAATTCAGTTCAACAGGACCACCTTGGTCTCCAGATGGAGGTTCAAGTTTGTGCTCTGGAGATTAGGACCCCCTCACAAATCCACTGCAGTTATAACCTGCCTTGTGCTTGCATGAGATTTAATCGTTATTACTACATTTGCCCACTTAACAAGATCAAAACGGTCATTCTGAGCATATCCCACTTTCCACCCAGGGAGTGGGAAAGGGTTAGTATCTGATTTTTATGAGGTAACAGCTTGGCCTCATTCCCTTCCCTGTTTAATATTCACAACGTTGACTTCAAAATGGTTTCCAAACTAGCAAGCCTGGTATGAATATAAAAAGTTTGGAAAAAGGAGAAACAAAGTCCTTTATTAAGCCCCTGCTGGGATGCCTTTTTCCTTAATGCACTTCAAAAAAAAAAAAATCCTGAAAAATTTTGCATTCAGATGCATGAACGGAACCACGGGGAAAAAAGTCTGTGTTTGTGGATTACACCACCCCCTACTGATTGATCCTCTTAATGGCTCAGCATTTTGCAAATGAAGAAGCAAGTCACCCCAGTTCTGTTGGCTATTAGTTCAGTCTACACAGGTTTCTGCTCGTTTAATGAGAAGAGAATATCTTCTACCAAAATGCAGTGCTTTCAAGGTATATAATAAAACAGTCCTATAAAATAGCCTGTGTGAAAAATAGCCTATAATGAAATAGCTAGCTAGCGTAAAATGTCATTTCATGTCACCATATTTAGAAAATAGCCCGTCAGTCCCCATTTAGAGAAAAAAAGAATGTATACTAAACAAGCTTGGCTCTGACCTGGGCTCTTTATATTAAACTACCCAATAGTGACTCAGCTGAAACCTTCTGAACCTGTTATTTGAAACAGCTACTAGAACCTTTTAGCTATTGTCAGCATTTTGAGGAGAACCTCAGACAAGCAGGTGAGGCTGATTATTCAACAGTAATTGATATTCCTATTTAGCATAAAATAGATTTCAATTATGAGTTTATTTTTAACTCTTGTTTTAAAAAAAAAAAGTCTTCCATAAAGAGCAGAATATGGAAATTACAAGGGTTTGAAGGACACCTGTGAGTTCACAAACTTGTGTTCAGAGTCTGTATAATTTACATTCAAATTAGTTATTAGCCAGCCTGGAATGTCACAGTGACTCTAATCCCCTTCTATAAAGTATTGGAGGGAATTGCTTTTTCCTTGTTAAAAAAAAAAAAGTCAATTGAGAATTATACATAGGTGGTGTCAGGAACGGAGATGACAAAAATAAAATAAGATAAAATAACAGAACTGTCCTCTGCACGTGCATCTCTGCCTGGAAGTAAAGGAAGATGGCTTCCCGAGGACTCCAGGAGCACGCTGGTAGGGATTTCCCGGCCATGTAGGAAGAACCAGGCCACAGCTCGGATATCTTCTGTTTTCCTAAGCTAGTATCACCGCCAACCTGCTTTTCTTGGAAAGCTAAGCACCCAGGTGGGAGGGGAGTGCTGTTTGCTCAGACAAAGCTGATGGAGAACAGCCAGGCTGCAGGAGTGAGTAGCAGAGAACTTGGGGCTGTTTTCTCTATATGGCTCCTCAAAGCATTTATTTGTACCTCTCCTCACAGGCTAAGCTCTCAAGCCTGGGAAACTAAAATCCTTTCAGGCTTGGGGACCTAAGTAGATATGGGGAAAGTCATCATTTCAAAGTAAAAGAGTGTAGATTATATTGAGAAAATGAGGACAGATTCTACTGATGGGATATTTATTACCATCCAGAGTCACAGAGAGAGGGGATGGAGAAGGATAACATCCACAGGTTTAGCTAGATTCCCCAAGTTTTGTTGTGTTTTGTATTTTGATACGGTAGCATGTAGTCAGATTATGTCTAGCACACCTAAAAGTCAGATGCTAACTAAACATCAAATGCACTCCTCAAATTAACTTTATTCCCACAAATCTCTAAGAGGCTGCATTTCTATAGGAGACTTTGTGAGTATTTCTTGCACATCGTTACTAAGAATATTGGAGAAATTCAGTGACAGATAGCCCATAGGTATAGCAAGTATAGTAACGGTAATAAAAAATGACAAAAGTCCAATGAAACATACAAAGGATAACTGCCCCGTTCACATGTTCTTTGTCAGGATTGAAAGTATAACCTACGCCTCTAGTACACGACCTCTGAGCAAAATTACAAAGTAAAGCAAGGATAAGGAGGCCATAAATGCCAGATGACGGCATGATAGACGGGATGCAGGAGGACCCGTCCTTTGTACCAGAATGTGAAACAAGCAATAACACTCCCAAGTTCTCCAAGGGGACGCCAACCAGGGGGTAAAGAGTGAAAGGCGCTCTGATGGTGGCAATGGAAAGTGGTGCAATCACTGTGGAAAACAACATGGCGGTTCCTCAAAAAATTAAAAATAGAATTACCATAAAATCCAGTACTTCCACTTCTGGGTATAGATCCCCCCCAAAACTGAAAGCAGGGCCTCAAACAGATGTTTGCACACACATGTTCACAGCAGCATTATTTACAACAGTCAGAGAGTGGAAGCAACCCAAGTGTCTACTGGCAGATGAACGGATAAACCACATGTGGTCTATACATATAATGGAATATTATTCAGCCTTGAAAAGGAAGGAAATCCGGACACATGATATAATACGGATGAAACTTGAAGGCACTGTGACTAAGTGAAATAAGCCAGTTACAAAGGGACAAATACTGTGTGATTCCATTTATGCGAGAGTAGTCAAATTCAGAGACAGAAGGTAGAACGGTGGTTGCCAGGAGATGGAGGGGGAATGGAGAGTTATTGTTTAGTGGGTGTGGAGTTTCCATTTGAGAAGATGAAAAAAGTTCTGGTGGTGATGCACAATACATGCACGATAATGTGAATGTATGCATGCCACTAAATACTTAAAACTGGTTAAAATGGTAAATTTTATATCATGTACATTTTACTACAGTTTTTCAAAAAGTAAAGGGGAGAAGTCAGTACTGGGCCGCAATGTAGCCACAGCCAGGTCAGTGCTGAAAAGCAGCGTGGCCCTCAGCTGTACGAGTCAAATAAAAATGACTCCCTCTGAGTCTCATTCTCTGCCCGAGACACACAAACACACACTGTCACTCACACACTCATAAAATCTTTTCAGCGTATGGTCAAAATGCCTTCTTTTTATAAGCGAACTACACAGCTCTACTGCGACAGCTCAGAGAATAACAATTGACTTCGGGATATTCACAGACTATTTTCCCCAAGGGTGAGGGGGTAAGAGGACGTGCAGCTAAATCTACTAGTCCACTATTTAATCAGGATTCATTAAGTCTTGCTGGAAAGAGAGCAAATGGAACAATGGTTTTCAGTAAAGGCAGGACCCATCATAAGAATGTTGGTACCACGCACTCAACACCTACTCTGTAGAGGAAGTGTCCTTACTGCTATTCACCTGCTCCTCCTGGTAGGTGCTGGAAGGTTTGCACACAGGGCCCCCTAGCGCTTAGGTGGAGCCACGAGACCGGGTCCAGCTAAGGAGCTCTGAGCAGCAACAGGCGTCACTCCCAAACTGAAGCATTTAATTGCTGGTACGAGATTCTCCAGAGATGGCTGGTGGCTGGCAGTGCTTGAGATGGTGGCTTTTCTATCAGAGTGAAGGGTCAGGTGTAGACACACTATACTAGACATAAATATCGGTAGTGATATACCACTAAGATTGCGGGTGAATTTTTACTGCAGTTTATTTAGCCTTGCCTATTTTTTGCAACAAAATGAAAAACACAACTGAGATACTGAACTGGGTACCTTACATATATACAAGTAGACCTTAGAGATATTGCAGGTTCAGTTCCAGACCACCTCAACCAAGTAAATAGTGCAACGAAGCACATCACGTGAGTTTTTTGTTTTCCCAGCAAACAGAAAAACTATGTTTACACTAGAGTGTAGTCTACTAAGTGTGCAATAACATTATGTTTTAAAAAAAAGTACATCCTTTAATTGAAAAATACTCTGTGGCTAAAAAATGCTAAGCATCATCTGAGTCTTCAGCAAGTTGTAGTAGTAACATCAAAGGTCAGTGATCACAGATCACCAGGACAAATATCATCAGAACGAAAATATCTGAAATATTGTGAGAATTACCATAAACGTGACATAGAGACACGGAGCGAGCAGACACTATTGGAAAAATGGCGCCGATAGATGTGCTCAATGTGAGGTTGCCACAAACCTTCAATTTGTAAAAAACGCAGTACCTGTTTAGCGCAGTAAAGCAACGTGCAATAAAACAAGGTGTGCCTGTAATCTGTGACCCTGTAAGGAGATATTATATACCCATTTTCCAGATGAAGCAGTTGAGGCCAAAACATCATACCCAGTAAGGTAGTCCTTACAGCTAAAACCCCAGGACCTGTTCGCTTTCCACTGTAATATAATATTCCCTTTAACATTCATGTCTAGTTTGACCATTAAAGACCACTATGAGTTATTACCCGTCACGTCTAAAGGGCTATGCTGTTTATCCTCAAGATAAAGCGATGGTTTCTTTGCCTCACTTGATTTGCCTCTAAATAAGCACCACCGTTCTGGGAGAACAGTCTTCTTTGGAAAGCAGAGCCCTTCGGTGCCCTTGGATCCCTTGAATATAGAATCTCCCACAAAAGGCTCAACCTCCTGCAGCCCAAGCTGTACAATGAGGTGACAACACCCTGATGTTCATTCTTCCGACGAGTCTGCTCACAGACACCGCATGGCAGAGTTCACCGGGTGTCCTGAGGAGCCTTTCTTAGGCTCTGAGGTCAGGATGAGTGGTGCTGGGGGAGGGGTATGGGCTGAGGAACTGGGGTGATCACTACAGGGAGGAGAGCGTGGTGCTGGAGTCCAGCCTCTGGTCCACGGGCCGGTGACCAGCTCTGAGGTATCGGCAGGTCGTCCTTCCTTTACTGTTTCCTCGTGAGATGGTGAAGAAATTAATACCTAACCAAGGGATGGACGTGTGGAGAAAATGAGCTCCTACTTATAAAACACCCAGGGAGTAAGTTAGAGAGGAACATATACAGTACATATACAGCATTAGAGGAGAGCAAAGTGCTCTCCAGAAGCTACTTGGGGCCTATCTGCATCCCCCTTAAATGCCTATGTTGAAACCATAACCTCAGAATGTGGCTCTATTTGGAGACTGGGTCTTTACAGAGGTAATTAAGTTAAATAAGGTCGTTAGGGGGAGCAGCAGTCCTATATGACCGGTGTCCTTCCAAGAAGAGGAAATTTGGACCCAGACACATGCAGAGGGAAGACCATGTGAAAACACCGGGAGAAGGCGGCCATCTACAAGCCAAGGAGAGAGGCCTCAGAAGAAACCAACCCTGCTGACACCTTGATCTTGGACTTCCAGCCTCCAGAACCACAAAAAAAACTTCTGTTGTGTAAGCCTCTTAGCCTGTGGTTCTTTGTTATGGCAGCTCTAGCCTCTCCTGGTTGCCAACTGCCAGGGCAACTCTGAAAACCTTCATTAGCTACTGATGCTGGACAATCAAAGCTGCTTTGCCACGAGGACATAGCAGCACGTCGTCCACAGAGAACCCCAACTCTCATAGGCCTTTGCTGTAATCATCCTGGAACTGACCCAAAGGAAGGCTTCAAGGGCTGCTGACCTACCCCTGCAAGGGACTCCCCCAGACCCACTCTCTACCCCCTAAACACCGACATGGTCCCAGGCTCAGGAGGAACCTTGCAGTTGGCCAGTACTTGGTTTCTGGTTGAACCACCAAAGTTTTCTCAGGTCTGATTAAAAATCTAGGTCTTTGATTTAGGAGGATTACAGAGAAATGAAGTCAAAGTCAATTTATCAAGAAGAAACATATCACAGCCAAACACAAGACCTAATGTTACTCTTATCAGGAAAGTACTTTTCAAATACACAGGCCTAAGGAGTGCTGCTTCAAAAACAGCTAAGAAAACACACACACACACACACACACACACACACACACACAGAGCCTTTATCCCACTGATAGAATGAGCTGTGAGAAATTAAGTTATTTTGACAAAACACCAGGTCCACTAGGCAGAAATGTTTAGCACCATTGCCAAAGGAAGGTATGGTGCCAAAAAGGAAGAGAGGGAGGTAAGGACTCTCCTCAAGGGAAACAGAGAAGGGAGAACACGTGGAGACAGTGAGAGACTAAAGATTTGTGGGAAAGGAAAGCTCATGTGTCCAGCAGCAGAAGGGGGTGAGGGTGACCAGTCCAGGGACATGGAAAGGGAGGAGGCTGTAGGCCCACAGGCAAAGCTGCATGGACTGAGTAGCCTTTACGGGTACGTGAAGCCCTAGACCATTTTTCTTCAAAGGAGGCTTTTCCAAATGATCAAAGGATGATGGCAGTTCTCCGCAGCTACGTGAGCAGCTCTTTCAGTGTGTAAACCAGCACGAGGTGGGGTGGGATAGAAACAGCGGGTCTCCTCTGGCCACACAGGGGGCCCAGTGACCCCAAGAGACTAGTGGGAGACCGGATGGCATCTCCAGAGGAACCCTGCCTTCTTCCCAGGGGAAGTTGGGTTTGCTACCTATGTGGCCAGAGACAGCCTCAGAAAGATGGTCAGTTATCTCCCCAGTGGTCCCACTGCTGAGCGCTTGCTCCTGGAGGCACAGGTTCAGGCCTCAGGCCCTGGGGTAAAGACATTACACAGTCCCCAAAACACGACAAATGAAAACGCAGCTGGAGCACATGTCAGGAAGAACACGATCATGCTAAAATTATTCCCACTTCCTTTTTCTGCTAACTAGCTAGCTTACCATGCAGGCAGCCCTCTCTGCCTCTCTCTCTGTTTCTCTGTCTCTTTGTCTCTCTCTGTGTGTCTCTGTCTCTTTATCCTTCTGTTTTCTCTATCTCTGTCTCTCTGTCTCTGTCTCTCTTTCTCTCTCTCTATCTCTCTCTTTGTCTCTCTATCTCTGTTTCTCTCACTCTCTGTCCGTCTCCCTCTCTCTGTCTCTGTACCTCTCTCTGTCTGTCTCTCTCTCTAGCCAGTGTTCTGAAGAGCGGCCCAAGGATCCGTATGTCACAGGCTGGCAGAGGAAGCTGGTATGAAGACACATCTATCCTCTTCCTTGCAAGTGGCTTGGGAACGAGCCTCACTGATGGAGGTTCAAATGAAGGGAAGGACAGGGGGTGGAGAGCTGCACGGAGCATGGGACCCGCACGGCACCATGAAGTCTCAACCGGGAACTAAAGCCCAGCCGCCACTCCACGCTTCTATGTGTTGTGAGGATATGAAATAGCTTGGTTGTAATTTGTAAAGTGCTTCCACGCGTTGTACAAGAGCCAGAAAGCTCAGCTGGGGCCCCACCCAAAACATTATTTCTAAGACTTAAAAAAAAAATTGCTTTTGGAAACAAGCCACCGTACATGGTCAAATCCCTTCCTAAGCCACGTGATAGAATAAGTAAGTTTGCCTCATGTTCCTCTGTCCTAGAGCCCTCCTGCCTCCCCCAGCCCCCATGGGTGCTCATCCAGAGTCAGCATCTGCCATCTGACGCCCCGTGACGAGAGCCAGAGTGAGTGGAGCATTTGCTGTGCACCAGGCAGAGGGCTGAGCATCTGATAAGCGTCACATTTTTATTCTCACACAACATCAGGAGTTTGATAACTAATACGTCTCCCCAAATATAAGGAGACCCATCTTACTCAGTGAGAAGATCCTTCCAACACCAATTTTTAAAAATTAATTAATTTATTTATTTTTGGCTGTGTTGGGTCTTCGTTGCTGCACGCAGGCTTTCTCTAGTGGTGGCGAGCGGCGGCTACTCTTTCTTGCGGTGCGTGGGCTTCTCATTGCGGTGGCTTCTCTTGTTGTGGAGCACAGGCTCTAGACACGTGGGCTCAGTAGTTGTGGCACGAGGGCTCTAGAGCGCAGGCTCAGTAGTTGCGGCACACGGGCTTAGTTGCTCCGCGGCATGTGGGATCTTCCCGGACCAGGGCTTGAACCTGGGACCCCTGCATTGGCAGGTGGATTCTGCACCACTGAGCCACCAGGGAAGCCCTAACACCAATTTTTTTTTCCCTAACACCAATTTTTTATCCAGTCAATTATATAAACTCTTAGGGCCATAGCTAAAGTAAATATGACTTACAAAATTTAATTTATTAATTTGGTTGCACATACATATTTATAACCACATACTATTTAAATTATATATTAATGGAGAAATATTGCCTTTTTCCAGTCTGACATATCATTACATAATTTTATTCATTGCATGTTCATTATCTCCAGAGTCAGTTTTTGAGTCAATTCATTTTTTCCAGGACACGTCATCTTCATTTCCATCTCAGTTGTTTGAGATACAGCACGCTGTCACTGGAAAGTTTATCCCAAGCCACGAATACCCACTAATACAACATCAGGACAGCTGTTCTATGTATTGAAACTATAGGTGTATACTTACGAGCACCACAGTGTAACCACTATTGCCTTTGAAGGGAATCTTCAGAAGGTCTGTTTACAATGGCATCCGATATTCGCAACTCATGAGGTCGGATTCCCAGAAATAATTGCTAAATCTGTGTTCAAGTCATTTGCCTCCCTTCTGTTGACTGATTCTGTCAAAAAACCTCTGTCAGCATATACCAAACAAGCACTGACTGAAGTTATTTCAGGCCAATGTATTTTCTTTAAACAATCCTTTTTTTTTTTCCAGTTAAAGTCAGTGAGACAGCATCCCAAAATTTGAGACACTTTACAAGGGTTTGAATTTTTGGACATGCCTTCTTTCCTAAGGGATGATTTTGGCAAAAGCCTTTGGACCTATGTTCTGATTTACATGAGATCGTTCACCCCCTTTTACCGATCAAAACTGAGGTTCAGAAGTTGAAGCAACTTTGCTAAAAGCTAGTGTTTGACTGCCGTTCAGCAGGGCCAAGTGCTGAACTGCCAACACCACTGCCCGTGCTCCCCCCGTGTGGCCCTTGACCTCATGTCCACTTTCTGCAGCCAATTCCCATTCTAGAGCTTCCCTGATGCTCTCAGAATCCAAGGTAATTCTCATTCCTTCCTCTGACCCAATAATATCACTAAGAGGAATTTATCAGAAGGAACCCATTAGAAATGTACATGATTATTCAGCCCAAGGATATTCATGATAGCATTATTTTAAGGGCAAAAACTTGGAAACAAACTAAGCATCCACAATGAGAGACGTGCTAAACTAACTATATACTCACATTGGAATGGTAAGCGGCCGTATTTAACATTCACGAAAGATTAAGTGGAAAAAATGAGAGGTGGTGTAATATGCTTCTAGCTCTACTATTATTATTATTTGGCCTCGCAGCTTGTGGGATCTTAGTTCCCCAACCAGGGACTGAACCCAGGCCCTCGGCAGTGAAAGCGTGGAATCCTAATCACTGGACCGCCAGGGAATTCTCTACCTTTATTATTTTTTAAAATAAAAGCCTATATATATAAAGACTAGGAAGAAGCACAACAGGTTAACTTAGTTAATATTGGGAGATGGAATTAAATGAGGTGGTTATTTTCTCATTTTTATTTTTGTTTCCCCCTTCCAAACAGTCATGCCTATCCCAAAAACATAACTCCAACAGTGAGAATTTGGGGGTCAAGAAAGAGGAAACAGGCCACGTGGAATGGCAGGAGACAGAACTGGGTGGAAATGATGTCTTGTTTTACAAACTGTTGCCTGGATTACTTTCACAGAGGTGCTGCCCTGCAAAAGGATTTTCCAATTAAGGGGAAAAGATTAAGGCTGTAATCCTGGGAAGTTATCGAGTTCAAAATCGGTTTGGTCTCCCCATTACAACTGCACAGGTATAATAGCCTGTCTTACAGAACCAACCAAGTGTGCAAAGCACATGGCATATGTCAGACGCTCTGCTACAGCCAAAAATCAGTCAAGCTCTCCTAGGGAAGAAGCTAGTGCTCTTTTAACCCAGTTCCTGGCCCAGGGTTTGTGCTAGGTGGGAAGTAACAGATTTGGCAAAAATGACACATTCTCTACCCTCAGGGAGTCCACTAATCCAGCATAGCCAGGCCGATGAAGACACGGATGCAATGAGCAGAAAGGGAATGGACAGTCTCTGGGGGAGGCCCCAAAGTCACAGCCGGTTACTTGCCGGTACTGGGAGGAATTTCCAGTACCCAGAGGGCTAATGGTACAGGATTGAAAAAGGTAATAGGAAGCCAAATTGTACTCACTGCCAGGACAAAGCAAGGTTATCTCTTAGTAAGTTACTATTCCATTCCCCTGCCATGTGGTTTCTAGCTACATTCAAAAACTGGCCTCTTTCAAGAGATCATTCTACCCAACGAGAATAAATACGAAAACGTGTACACAACTGATACATAAACTCTGTGGTAAGTGGCCCCCCTAAGACAGCCCCCAGTGATCCCCACCTCCTGGCATTTACTCCCTAGTGAAATGTGAAATCCCCTCTCTTTCTGAGTGAGATGATCTTCTTGATTGGTTTCTAATGAATAGAATATAGCATGGGATGTCACTTCTGAGATCCAATTATAAGAAGACTGTGGCTTCTGTCTTAGGCATTCTCTCTCTCTTTCTCTTTGCTAGCCCTGGGGGAATCCAGCTGCCTTGTCACAAGGCAGCTTCGTGGGAGGACCATGTGGTACAGGACCCAGGGCTCCTGACAACCAAATGAGTGAGCTTGGAAGCAAATCTACCAGGCAAGCCTTCAGATGAGAGCACATCCCCAGCCAACAGCTTCACTGCAACCTTTTGAGAGATCCTGGACCGGAGACACCCAGCTGAGCTGCACCCAGACTCCTAACCATCAGAAACTGTGAGATATTAAGTGTCTATTATTTCAAGCCACTAAGTTTGGGGGTAACGCATTGTACAGAAGCAGATAACTATCACAGATTCCAAATAGAAATTTCCAAAAAGGGGTTCCAGGTGGAATTAATGAGTGTTGAAATAAGAAGTCTACGTGATTCATTTGGCCCTTACGTGGATTCTGGATCCAGATTCCTGGGAGTTCATATCCTATGTCCTCCCTTTACTAGCATATAAATACAGGCAAATTATTTAACCCCACTGTCCCTTAATTTCCGGGTCTGAAAATGGGAATAACACCACCACCTGGCTCACAGGAGAAAGACTAAATGAGTATATATATATATATATAAAATATGTGCCAAAGAGTGTTATGCAAGTGCTTGTTATTATGACAATTAAAACATAGTACAAAATGAGACATCACTATCATACTTTGTGTTTTTAACTTAAAATTTGTATTTGCTTATACTTCATTTTGACAAAACTTCAGATTTACAAAAAAATTTCAAGAAGAGAAAGAAGAATGACCAGACACTCTTCTTCTAGATTTGTCAGATGGTAACATTTTTCTACTTGCTCTTCTCACATAACCACAGAAAATCATCAAAATCAAGAAATGAACTTTGATGCATTATTATCTAACCTACAAATATTATTGAGGTTTTTTTTTGTCATTTGTCCCAATAATGCCCTTTACAGCAAAAGAAAATCAAACATCACATGCTGCATTCAGATGTCATGTCTCTAAACCACAACAATTCTTGGCTCTTTTATTTGTCATTGTACTTTACGATATTGATATTTTTGAAGAATACAAGCTAGTTATTTGGGAGAGTATTCCTCACTTTGGGTTTGTCCAATGCTTCCTCATAATCAGATCCCAGTTATGCCTTTATGCAGGAATACTCTGAAAGTATCTGCCATGTATCTACACTGTAATGTTACTATTTTCTCTTTGCAACAAAAAGTAGCTTGTGGGGATATACTTGGAGACTATGTAAATACCCTTTTATTCCTCAAACTTTGACCCACTACGCTAAAACCAATTATCACTACGCTAGTTGGAAAATGGTGTTTTCCTAATTCCATAATTTATTTTGCATTTATTAATTGACATTCTACTTTAAGGAAGAGCTTTCCTTTATTTATTTATCTATTTATATCAGTGTAGACTCATGGATTCTTACTTTATTCAATAGGTTATAATCTTTTACTCTCCATAATTTGTATTAAAGCCAAATATAAATCTAAATAGTTCTGAATCAAATAGATTGCTTTGACAACATTTAAGGACCAGGAGTAGATATATTCATCTCTAAAAGACATGGGTATCTTTTCTTTTATTAGAGCAAAGATTTTGCTCATGCTAAGAATTTTATGTTGTCTTCATCCTTGCTCTGGTCAAGGTTAGTTCCACTGAAGACTAAGTAACTGAGTTGGTGTCATTATTAATCATTTCTACAGAGCATGACAGCATGACGCATTCAAGATAAATAGTAAGCATCTCTTCTAAGAATTTAAGAAAACTATCCTAACATTTCAACAACAGTTTGGCAAAGAATTCCAACACACTACGACCCACTCCAGTTCCTCCACCCGACCGGACAGAGCAGTTCTCAGGAAACAAGCAGGCTATGACCCAGGATAGGAAATGGCAGGGGACACTGTGCCAAAGTATGACCTCCAAAAGGAAATGTAGACGGGACCAAAGAAGAGCCCTGGTGGCACTGCTCACTGGGAATTGTACATTTTAATGCCCCACAATGTTGAGAATTTCAGAAAACAAAGCAGTGAAGGCAAGAGATAATCAGACGAGCAGAACAGCACCCACCTGACGTTGGGAATTTGGTTATGAGCTGAAGACACAAACCTGCCCCAAATTGCAGATCTGAGAAGGTGATTAGTCCGGACGCCAGAAAACAATCATGAAAGGGACCCAAAATAAATAAGTAAGCACAGTTCACAGTTTGGCTGCCAGAAGGAGAGAAGAGCAATTTTGAAAATGATAGAATTAATAAAGGTAGCTTAAGTGACCAGATAAAATATAAATATACCAAGACATTTACATTCCTATACACTAGCCGAAACTGGTTAAAAGATATAATAGGGAAAAGAAAGACTCCGTTTATGACAGAAAGCGATAAGTAGAAAAATCTAGGAATGATGCTAATAAGAAAGGTGTAATAGAAACCCATGTGATGAAAACTATAAAGCTTTAATGAAAGA
The DNA here is from genome assembly GCF_937001465.1 of Orcinus orca. Taxonomy (NCBI): domain Eukaryota; kingdom Metazoa; phylum Chordata; class Mammalia; order Artiodactyla; family Delphinidae; genus Orcinus; species Orcinus orca. The sequence continues at coordinate 7,704,486 of NC_064560.1, read as the reverse complement.
TATAAAAAACTTACATAAAAGAGGGCATAAACAGATACCTCTATGGTGTGACTAAAACTGAAAATGTGGCAGTCTTCCACAAAATTATGCATTGGTACAATGCTAGTTGAGTAGAAATTACAATGGATTTGAACAATTTTGACCAAGTTATTTGAAAGTTCATTTTGACAAATAAGCAGGAAAAAAAATGAAAGTAATAGCTTTTCCCTGATAACTGTTAAAGCCAATTATAAAGTTACAGTGATTATTAGAGTGTAGTACTGGTACAAATCTCAAAAACAGTAATAGAACAAAATGGTCATTAAATTGGTCTTAATGTATACGCTTATAAGAATTTAAAGGAAGCAGCAGAAAGGGCAAGAGATGAATTATCCCACAAATGGAAAATGGCTCTTTTAAAAAAGTATATGTAATCATATACAGACATTTATATAAAGTATCATGTATATATCTTTAGAATTTAAAACATTAAATAAATACTAGGCACTAGGCAGGAAAAAAGAAATTGGTTATTTTGGAGAAAAAAATAACCTTACAGTGTAACCATACTCCAAAATTTACTTCAAATTTTTAAAAGTTAAATCATTTAAGAAATTGGAATAAAACAGAGGTTAATATTTAAACTGATCTCAGGATGAGAAATGACTTTCGAAGCATAAAAGCAATGACCCAAATCAAAGAGTATAAGTCACATATATGGTTAATTGATTTCCAGCAAAGGTGCCCAAGTAATTTATACTGGGTTAAATTCATGTCCACCCAGAACCTCAGAACGTGAACTTAATCGGGAATAGGGTCTTTGCAGATGTAATTGGTTGAGTTCATATGGAGTAGGGTGGTCCTTACACCCAGTATGACTGGTGTCCTTATAGGAAGAGAAAGCAGAGACACACATATAGAGGAAAGATTGTCATGTGAAGACAGAAGCAGTAGTTGGAGTGGCTGTAAGCCTAGGAGTGCTAAGGATTGCCAACAACCACCAGAAGCTGGGAAGAGGCAAGGAAGGATTCACCCTTAGACTCTCTAGAGAGAGTGTGGTTCTACCAACACCTGATTTTGAACTTCTATCTTCCAGAACTAGAAGAAAATTAATTTCTGGATTTTAAGCCACCCCATTTGTAGTAATTTATGTCAGCCCTAGGTCACTAATAAAAAATTCAGTGGGAAAAGGAAATCTTTTCAACAAATGGCGCTGGAAATATTGAATAGCCATATGGAAAAATAAATAAACCTTGATCCTTACTTCACACTAGATACAAAAGTTGACTAAAACTGGATCACTTTCTACAATACATTTAGAATAAAACATAGGGGAAAATCTTAGTGACCTTGGGTTTGGAAAAGATTTCTAAAATAGGATACAAAAAGCAAAGACTATTAAAAAAAAAAAGAAATCAGGGCTTCCCTGGTGGCGCAGTGGTTGAGAATCTGCCTGCTAATGCAGGGGACACGGGTTTGAGCCCTGGTCTGGGAGGATCCCACATGCCGCGGAGCAACTAGGCCCGTGAGCCACAACTACTGAGCCTGTGCGTCTGGAGCCTGTGCTCCGCAACAAGAGAGGCCACGATAGTGAGAGGCCAGTGCACCGTGATGAAGAGTGGCCCCTGCTTGCCACAACTAGAGAAAGCCCTCGTACAGAAACGAAGACCCAACACAGAAAAAATAAATTAATTAATTTTTTAAAAAAGAAATCAATAAATTTGACTTCATCAAAATTTAACACTTATACATTTTTATTTATTTTTTTTGCGGTGCACGGGCCTCTCACTGTTGTGGCCTCTCCCGTTGCAGAGCACAGGCTCCGGACACGCAGGCTCAGCGACCATGGCCCACGGGCCCAGTCGCTCCGCGGCATGTGGGATCTTCCCGGACTGGGGCATGAACCCGTGTCCCCTGCATAGGCAGGCGGACTCTCAACCACTGTGCCACCAGGGAAGCCTTAAAACTTACACTCTTAAAAACATGTTACAAAATAGAAGGCAAGTCACATACTGGGAGAAAATATTTTCAAGGCATATATATGACAAAGGGGTTTTATCTAAAACATACATTGACTCTCAAAATTCAATAATAAGATAAATAAGAAATGGACAAATGATTTTAACAGACACTTCACCAAAGAAGCTATAAGAATGGCGATAGGGCTTCCCTGGTGGTGCAGTGGTTGAGAGTCCGCCTGCCGATGCTAGGGGAGGCGGGTTCATGCCCCGGTCCAGGAGGATCCCACATGCCGCAGAGTGGCTGGGCCTGTGAGCCATGGCCGCTGAGCCTGCATGTTCGGAGCCTGTGCTCCGCAACGGGAGAGGCCACAACAGTGAGAGGCCCGCATACCGCAAAAAAAAAAAAAAAAAAAAAGAATGGCGATATGCACATGAAAAGATGCTCAGCATCATTAGTTATTAGGAAAAAGCAAATTAAAACCACAAAAAGATACTATTACACACCACTAGAATTGCTCAAATTTAAAATGCTAAAGCAACTATCTCCCAATTTAAAAAAAGGATTAAAAAAAATGCTGACTATTCCGAGCGTTGGTAATGATATAGAGCAACTGGAACTTCCCTGCACTGCTGGTGGGAATGTGAAATGGTACAATCGCTTTGGAAAACAGCTGGTCAGTTTCTTAAAAAGGTAAGCCTACACCCAGCATGCGATCCAGTCATTTTGCACCTAAGTATTTATTGAGAGAAATGAAAGCATATGGCCACACAAAGACTCGATCAGGAATGTTCACAGCAGCTTTATCTGTAATATCCCCAAACAGAAAAGAACCCAAATGTCCATCAAGTGGTATAAAAGATAGATAAACTGTGGTTTAACCATACAATGAAATACCATTCAACAACAACAAAAAGGAAATATTGATACATGCAACAGCATGGATGAATTTCAAAATAATTACGGTAAGTGAAATAAGCCAGAAAGAAAGAGTACATATTGTATGATTCCATTTATATACAATTCTAGATCGTGCAGACTAACATACAGTGACACAAAGCAGATCAGTTGCTACTGAGGACAGCGGGGGGTCGGGGGAGGGATTACAAGGGGCGCAAGGAAACTTCTAGGAATGATGTATATGTTCATTACCTTGATTGTGGTGATGGTTTGATGACTGTATACATATGTCAAAGTTTATCAAAAATGTACACTTTAGGGCTTCCCTGGTGGCGCAGTGGTTGAGAGTCCGCCTGCTGATGCAGGGGACACGGGTTCGTGCCCCGGTCCGGGAAGATCCCACATGCCGTGGAGCGGCTGGGCCCGTGAGCCATGGCTGCTGAGCCTGCGCGTCCGGAACCTGTGCTCCGCAACGGGAGAGGCCACAACAGTGAGAGGCCCGCGTACCGAAAAAAAGAAGTACCGAAAAATGTACACTTTAAATATGTGCAGTGTATTATACATTAATCATACCTCAATAACCCTGTAACAAAAAGAATGGAATCATAAAAAATGTATGGGGAAATATTTATAACAATGACATGTCATGGTTAATGTACCAAACATACAATATGGCCTTAAAATTCAATAAGAACGCACAAACAAATTTTAAAAATAGTCAAAAAAAAAATTCACAACTAAAAATATATATTTTTCAATAATTATATTAACAAAAATATTATTTAAAACAATGCTTTGCCTCCCAGTTCTCATTGATAAAAGTGGCATTTCTTTTCAATTTTAATAATGAATGTGGCTTCGATGCAGTGAAATGGGCATTCACATTCCAGCAACGGTAACGCAACTGGAAAACGTTTCAGAGAAGCCATTTGCCAATATTAAAATCTTCGTATCTCTAGATGTTGCAATATGAAGTCATCTTAATTTTCTCCTCTATAATTTCCTCTTTTCACATTTTTAATAGTGACCATAAATTCTTTCATCCGAGAAAATATTCTTAAAAAGGAAAATCTTTGAATTAGCTTCATTTGGCAAATGTACAAGCACAAAGAGTTGGATGTATCTTGTAGGTCTCCTACCTATTGACTACGGGTTTCCCACAGTGGGGGAGGGGTAGCATGACACTGTCACCATGAAATCAGCTTCCGGAGGGCTCACTGGATGCACACCACAATGACCACAGTGTCTCATTAGCATCTCCCAATCACACATGGTTCCAGCTTATTCTCTCATATATGCCTCTACCTCTTCCTAACAATACTTAGAGGAAATTAATACTAGCTTCTCAAGAAAGAAAAAAATCTCTAAGGATCTCTAAGCCATTGATAAGGTCCAGAGATGGAGAAAAACAATCCATGCCTCGTCTGGTTGGCAGCTAACCCAGACTCACAGGGCAGGATATCACTGACATCATGAAGAAAGGGGAACAAAGTGGAATGCATGAAGTGACATGTCGTAGAGCCTCATCAGGTCATGGAAAGACCCAGACTGCAGCCCGCCATGATCCAACTTCCACCCATTGCCCTCTCTTCCTTCTATACCATGTGGATTCTCAGTTGCTTTCATAGTAATCTGAGTTTTAGATGGGGATCTGTTTATCCTCAAGTAAACCAATAAAGAAGTTTTAGTCCCCACAGTCCAAACCATCTAGCAGAGGGAAACTGTCCAGTCTGAAGATATGGAAACCAAACAGTGACTGTGTCAATGGGTCAAGCCCCAAACAGCTGCAACAACACAGAGAAAACATGAAAAGTCCTCTGGGGCTCAAGGTTCACATACTGATCCAATCAGAGGGTTACCAGTTGTCCCAAATACTCATTCAATCACAAGTAAAGAGTGTTTTCTTTCATGGCCTGACATCTTAATGACAGTGCCAAATCACTGTGAAGATTAGAACTGAAGCCAGAATGATCACCATTCAAGGCACATGCTGATCTTAACCATTTCAAATTGGCCACCGCTAGCTACCAGATGACAAGGGGCAGAACAGATGACACGTTCACAGCCAGGCTCACAACCTCTTTGTTCTTAAGAGAAACTCTGTCAGCAAAGATGAAACATGGATTTTGTCAGGACAAACTCTTTCCTTGATCATAAAAATGAATTAAAAATAAAACATGAATATGGGTGAAAACCTAGATATTTCCCCCAGTAACAAAGAAGATACGGTGCTATAAAGTTCAGGATTGCTAGATTCCAAGAAGAGCATTAGGGTCAATTTTGGTTCTGCCACTAACTTCTCTGAGTACGTCACTCACTTCTCTAAGTCAGTTTTCTCACTGGGAAAAGAAGTGTGTTGAAGTAGATGATCTCTAAAAGCTTTATGCCTAACCACTTGGAGGGAATTTTAATACAAGATGGTTATCTGGGCAGTGAACACATGAGACTGAGAGGCTGGAGTCTGGTCTTGCACCATCAACATGGTCCCTGGTCTCTTTGTTCCAGAAAGTGTCCAGTCTTTCCTTCCTCAGGGCAATATGCCTCATGAGTCAGTCTTGCAGGTAGAGGCTGCATGGATTCACGATTTAAGGGGGCATCAAATCATACTGGCTTAATATCGGGAATATTATCCCCCTTACGTTTGCTTTTACGCTTGTTTATGAATTCTTTACATGTGGTGGGCTAAATACATATTTGATGAATGAATAAATGAATGAAGAAACTAAATGTGAAGAATTCTCTGGACCACATTTTAATGTAGCTAGCCTGACTGCTCTCATCTACTTGGGCAGCAGCAGAAACCAATAAATGAAAGAACAGATATCAAAAAGAGGAGAAGAGAACTTTAGCAAGCGTTTCTATTAGATATATAGTAGTTACACAGTGAGCATTACAACTGCGTTATTAAATGAGCATAGTGACACATATGGGACAATGGACAGAGTCTTTAAGGATAATGAATAAGCCCATTCTGGGTTCTGGGGTTAAGACCACTGCCATATGAATCAGTTATTTGTGCTTCAGGATAGCAGCCCTTATTAACAGATAGCTTTGATGTGTAGCTGATGCTTCAAAGGTTTAGGAAACTCCTCCACCCCAATGCATCCCAGGAAACGTCTACATCAGTTTGAGATATGGGGAAAGATTCCTATTGCAACCGAGGAGTAAAGAAGGGATTTTGGTACCACTGGGCAAGGTTGGAAATAAAGGAGGGTCAGAGTATGATTAGGGTAACATGAGCTCTGTTCTCCAGCACTGTGGTGAACTGGTTAGGAGCTGGGATCCAGAAACAGATCACTGGTTTGAAACCTCACTCTGCCATTTCTTAGCTGGGTAACCCTGGGCAAGGTATGCTCTCTGGGCTTCAGCTTCAACATGTATAAAATGATTCCTAATAATTCCAACCTGACAGGGTTATTGAGAGGATTAAACGATATCACCATTACCTGGCGCATAAAAGAGTGCCTGGCATGTAGCAACAGTTCAATAAATGTTGGTTGTTCTTACGATCTGACCTCTTGGGTTGAGTGCGAGCCCATACGATTAGAAAAGGGAGAGCTACAAAAGATTTTCAGGACAGCCTTCATGGGATTCACGCGAGGAGCATGGGCCAGAAACTGACCGGAATACTTAAGAAAAATGTTATAAAATGGTAGGCACAGCAGCACCCAGAAAATAAAATGTTTCTGAGCAGGAAGCATCCGGTCTCCCTACATCTGCAGGGCAACTAACCAGGCTACAGCACTTGGGGAACTAGAGGCTCAGGACGCATCCAGAGATAACAGTCTTAGTAATAACAGTGTGCATTTACTGAGCACTTACCGCATGTCAGGCCTGATTTGAGTCATGTGGACTGACTTACCTTGACATGGACATTGCCTCCCCATGAAGGGCAGGGGCAGGGATGAGGCTGCTCCAAGCAGCTCTGGGGTCAACAATCTTGGGCATGTGGGAGGAGGGGGCACTGACAGGGGACCACGTGTAAAATGAGAGCACGTGGGGCATCTCTTCGGGGGACCTCAGGAACAACTGGGCAGTGTGATTGAGGGGAGCTGATTCTAGCTATGAATATAGTGAGAACTCATGCCTTCGTACTGTGAGTATCAGAAAGAAGGGACCTAGGTCTTCCCTGGTAGCACAGTGGTTAAGAACCCGCCTGCCAGTGCAGGGGACACGGGTTCGAGCCCTAGTCTGGGGAGATCCTGCACGCCTTGGAGCAAACTAAGCCTGTGCATCACAACTACTGAGCCTGCGCTCTAGAGACCTTGAGCCACAAGTACTGAAGCCCGCGCGTCCAGAGCCTGTGCTCTGCAACAAGAGAAGCCACTGCAATGAGAAGCCCCCACACCGCAACCAAGAGTAGCCTCCACTCGCCGCAACTAGAGAAAACCCGCGAGCGGCAACAAAGACCCAACATAGCCAAAAATAAATAAATAAATAAAAATAAAAATTAAATAAAAAAATAAAGAAGGGACCTGTACTTAGTGATCCAAGGCTGATGAGTGCCGTGCTCTTTGGATCACTCATCCAAGATGGTAAAAGAGTGAATTTACCTTCATGGCTGTGGCATTTGCCAATACATGGACCACATTCCATGTATCTAAGTGAACCTGGGGCCGAGTCATAACTGAATGAAGTCCTCACCCACATTTGACCCGTAACACCACTTCTGTATTCTGCTTGGCTGGTAGTTAATTGTTTTTATTTATTTAACAAATGTATATACAGCCTTAATGTCACAGGCCAGGTAGTTTTGAATGTTTTATGAATGTTGGCCTATTTGATCTTTATGAACAATCCTATGGGGTAGGTACTGTTCTAATCCCCATTTTACAGATGAGGAAAGTGAGGTGAAGAAGGTGAGTAAAGGTTAACTATAGGATTCAAACCCATGTGGCCTCACTTCCAAGTCGTCATTAGCTCTGCCACCAAGGAGTCCTACATCACAGGGATGGGGAGGGGGTATTTCTTTTTAAGTATTATTCTCCATGCAGTAGCTCCACTTTTAGAAGAAGGAAAATAAAAAGAAACAAAAGGCTCAAAGAGAGCAGACATCCCCAAGGCATCACAAAATGCCTGACGTTCTGCAGTCACTTTAGAACAAATCTTTTTCCAGTGATTTCTTTTTCTGAACATCAGAGTGGTGCCCAGAATGGATTTTGTTACAAAACTGGTTGTCACTATGTCCCTGTTATCTCGCCATCCAGGTGGTCATGAACTGAAAGGTGACCTCCTCACCAACAGCCCTAATGCCCAGCTCTTCCCTTGAAAGGACCCAAATCAAAGCTGCTTCTTCCACCATTGAAACAGCTGTCAGAGAAGCTGCTTTCCAACAGCTGCCTTTTCCAAACGCTTTCCCTTCCAAGGAGGATGCCATGGCAGTGCCGCCCTGCCCTATTTCAACCTGGTGCACGTCGGCCCCAGGGAGGGAGGCTTCAGGCACCGTGCGAGAAGACCTGGCTCTCGTCCCAGCTCTGACAATGGTGATTTGGTGGCCTTGGGTAAATCGTTTAACTTCTCTGTACCTTAGTCCCTTCTTCTATAGCCTGAAGGAGAGAGCTAGGAAGGATCTTTTTTCGACATTAATGTAGTTAATAAAGATCTTTTAAAATTACTAAGTTCTTGGGCTTCCCTGGTGGCGTAGAGGTTAAGAATCTGCCTGCCAATGCAAGGGACACGGGTTCGAGCCCTGGTCCGGGAAGATCCCACATGCCGCAGAGCAACTAAGCCCGTGAGCCACAACTACTGAGCCTGCGCTCTAGAGCCCATGAGCCACAACTACTGAGCCCACGATTCACAACTACTGAGCCCACGTGCCTAGAGCCCGTGCTCTGCAACAAGAGAAGCCACTGCAATGAGAAGCCCGCGAACCGCAATGAAGAGTAGCCACCGCTCACCGCAACTAGAGAAAGCCCATGCCCAGCAACAAAGACCCAACGCAGCCAAAAATAATAAATTAATTTTAAAAAATTACAAAGTTCTTTTGAATCCACTTGTGTCCAAAGCAAAGTAACTGAGAGACTCCACCCTAGGCACTGGTTCCAAGGGAGGTTGTTAACCAACCAGGGGCTGGTGGGAGGCAGCTATTCACAGTGTCACACACATACACACACACACCCTTCATCTCCCCCATCCCCCAATCTTGACTTCTCTGTCTCTCCACCTCTTTTTTCATTCCTCAACATACTCCTTCCACCTTACACTTCCAAAACTTGAAGAACAATCTTTGATTCACAGGTAGAAAGAGTCTTGGGGAAAACCCATCTTCTTGTGGCAAAGCCACAAAATGCAAACAGATGTCATATATCAGTCTGTGCTTTTCTGCAAATACCTACACGAAAACTGGGCTGAGAAATTGCTTCCCATCACCTACGTAGCCTGCTTATCTCCTCTCTTGGTCCCTAACACCAACTAGGGCAAGTTATCACCTCCTTTGAATCCTGGTTCTATAAAATGGGCTTAAAATACCCGCTTAAAATACAGCATGCGGTTGTCATGCGTGTCAGCGCCTGGCACCGTGCAAATTCTTGGTAATGATTATATGTACATATTCGTGATGATATCTTGTGTAATGAGGCTCATCCGGAAGGCCCTGGAATGCAAGTATACACAGTGCTGTTGGCATGGTGACAGTGGAGCAGGCAGAAAGGGGCAAGGGCTGAGTGTCTTTCCTCCCGAGGGCTGACTTGCCCTCGCCTCGTCCTGCAGACTCAGACCCTTGTCACAGCTGGTGATTCACAAACACACAAAAGGCTTCTGGGTGGTGAGCCGCAGAAGGCATTTAGAATGAGCCTCTTTCCCATCCCTGAGGGGGTTAGAGACGAACGATAATGCTCCAGTGACGGGGGTGGGGTGGGGGGGGCGGAGACAGAAAGCACATCACAAACCCCAGGCTGGTTGTCCTGGGGCCTCAGACCTCAGGTGTGTTAAGCACCCTGGCGAAGGGCATCCCCTCCTCAAGAACATTTTCTTTTACAAGTGAACTGAACAAGTCAGCATACTGAATAGCTCTCTAATTCCTCAGGGAACCCGGAGGGCAAAGCCAGCAAATCCAGTCCACGCTGTTCTCGTTCTGTCAGTCAGGGCTGGCAAAGGGGGTAAATAAACCGGTAGGGCATCCCCCTGGCCTGGATCCCTGCCCGATCCTCGCTCAGAAATTGCCTTTCAGGACAAATGGCCTGGAGGGGACTCATGCGCTATTTTCTGATGGCAGTGTTTAAGGAGACAGAGCCATAAAGTTTGAACCGACTTAATTCAAGAAAGCAGGACACTGATACCCCCTCTCAGGAGCTGGCACGACAGCCTGATAGCCCAGCACGGGGCCTTCCTCACCAGCTCCATCCGAGCGAAGCTCTTTTTGCTAGAGCTGAGGCCCTGGCTCAGAAACTGAGCCCATGGCCTTGCCTTCAGCTAATTCAGGAGGAGGTGAGGGCTGGCCACATACATCACTTGTAAAGCTGCTGAACAAGCCTGCTAATAAGAACTGCCAAAATGTTCCATTTCTTCCCTTGGTTTCATAAACTTTCTTTTTTTAAACAAATATTAATAGTGGATCCATTCCATGTGCTTTGGAATCTCAAAATATCCAGGTTGTTCCCTGTAAATCTCCTTCACAGGAAAGTCACCCCTGCCCACAGGTGACTGAGCTTCCTGAATCTGTCAGTGTATCATATGCCATGGGCCGCTGCCCCAGGAAGATGCTGTAGGGACTGTCACAGAGGTGGCAACGTCAGTGGTGGGGTCTTTAGATCCCAGACAAGGCCCCCTAAACTCCTTAGCAGTCTGGGGTTGGGGTGTGGGCAGAGCAGGGACAATGTTCAAGGAGGTCTTGGCATCATCAAAAGAGCTATAAGGCACTTAATTTCCATTGTGACTCCTGCCTGCCCTTGATCAGAGCTGTAGACTGAAGGTTCACGTCCCCACAAAATTCATGGGTTGAAACTTAACCTACAATATGATGGCAGTAGGAGGTGGGGCCTTTGGGAAGTGATTAGGTCATGAGGGTGAAACCTTCATGAATGGGATTAGTGCCCTTAGAAAAGAGACCACAGAGAGCTTCCTGGTCATTTCTGCCTTGTGAGGACTCAACGAGAAGACAGACATCTGTGAACCAGGAAACAGGCTTTCATCAGAGCACAAATGTGCCGGCACCTTGATCTTGGACTTCCCAGCCTCCAGACCGTGAGAAATAAACGTCTGCTGTTTATAAGCCACCCAGCCTCTGGTATTTTTTTATAGCAGTCTGAATGGACTAAGACAATAAGCAAGTCCCAAACCTAATTAAGACATTCCAGCAGACAGTTCAGTTGCCAGGAGAGGCGATCCAGAGAAGGCACGTGGGCGGAGAATGGAGCTGGGGCATAAGCAGTCAGCAGTACCCAAGGGAAGAGACTGGGCAGAGCAGCAGCAGGCTCTTCTTCCCTGCACAAGCGTCCCCACACTCCCCATAAAGAGCTGCAGCGTTAACTGCACATCTCCTTGCTAAAGATTCTCTCCCGGAGTGTCTACGAAAACTAATGAGTGCAATCATAGCACCACTCAAGACCTTTCCACCTGCCCAGCACTTCACGAGATGAGCTCATTAATCCACACAGCCCTCCCGTGAAGCTGGTAATTATGATTATGCCCAGTTCAGAGATGGAGTAACTGAGCAGAGATGAAGCTACTTCCCGGAGTCTCTAGGCACACTGCAGCCCTTCTCTCTCCATAAAGGAAAGCACAAGTGGGAGGGAGATGCAAGAGGGATATGGGGATACATGTATATGTATAGCTGATTCACTTTGTTATGAAGCAGAAACTACCACACCACTGTAAAGCAATTATACTCCAATAAAGATGTTAAAAAAAACAGCACAAGTCTCTGAGATGCATTTTCCTGTCTTTTCTTTTATCCCACCTTCCACTGATACAAGTATCCCTGAAGCAGGAGATAGATGGGCTCTAGGCTAGGCATTTACAACTAGCCTCCTGTTTACATTTCCTGAGGAAGGAGGCAGGTGGGCTCTAGGCTGGATATTTATTACAACCAGCCTCCTCTTTGCACTTCGAGATGGAAATAACCACAGGAACAGGGTAAACAGCTGGACTTTGCCTCCTGTGTATGCTTGAAGATAACAGTAATGGCAGGGACAGAGAGGGGCTAAACCCTGTTTGAGGAGAAGATCAAGAGGTCACCTATCTTCCATCCTTGGGTAAAGGGAGACATTGCACATGCGCAGAAAGGCTCCTTGGGGGTCAAAAAGGAGGGGGCACCACCCCATAGTATGTGATGTTAAGGCCGCCCTATAGGCCTCTGGGCTGGAATCCATCTTGGAAAAAAGTTGTGCACGCATATTGGGGAGGGTCCTAGGGCAGGTCACATGTGGAAAAAGAAACCAGATAATTGGCCAAAGGTAAACAAAGACCCAGAAGAACTGCCCCATAAAAATGACTTAACTGCCTCATTATTGAGCTCCTCCGCAACAGGGAGGACACCACACCTTTTTCTCCAGGTGTGCATCCCTGCCTTGCTTCGGTCTTAATAAACTGCTTCTTGGTGTGCTCTCCCACTTATGGAGCTGTGTCTCTAATAATGAACTTTGTACCTGTTTTTACAGTTTTTGTCTCCTTGAGAAATGCATTTTTCAGTGGGGGCAAGGGCCAGGGGCGTTTTGCTTCTAGTCTCTAGCCCCTGATAGACTAGCAGCTCAGATTCCTGGTTTTCATCCAGGCTACCCAGGTTCAATTCCTGGGCTGGGAACTAAGATCTCCCTTCAAGCCACTGCTCACGGCTGACTCTCCAAGATCATCCCGAAAGAGGGTAGAAAATATATGGGCTGGATCTCTGTGTCACGTAATGGCTGACTAATTCCCTTTTAAAGTAAGGAATTTATTATCATTACCCCCAAAGTTACTGTTTCATAGCTGAGGTATTGCCAGACTCTTGCTGATGACCGATTCATAATCAACAATGAATTATTAATTTAATCAACAGATATTTATTGAATGTCTTCCATATTTCAAATGCTATACCATGCCCTGTGCTCAGTGCTAACTTAGTTTAAAAAAAAATAATGTGGATGCCCCCTTTGTTGTAATATTACTTAGCCTGAATACAGGGAATTCCTATGGAATATTTAATTTAAATAACCCATTGTTCCATATTTTCCCTGCCCTCAACTTTTGCTTCCTCTAGATTTCATTGACATAGGAATGAACTAATCTCTTAATATTGTAATCCCTAAACACTATCCCAAGTATTGGAAAAGAAAAGACCCTTTTGCCCATTACTGGTTCTGAACTTTTCTCACAGCCCCTTGTGCTAACAGTTGGAGCAAAGAGATACCCCTCCCCTTGTTTCCCAAACCACAGCAGACATCTGTAGGAGGCATGATTCCTTGTGTCCAGCAGCAGGAAACTGCTGGTGAACCATGTGTGATTTTCTAGGGTGTTCACTTTTGTCAAAGGTTCAGGAGATAGAAGTTAAGAAAATTACCTGGTGAGTAATTTAAAATATTAATTTTCCGATCAAAGAAAATTAAGTTATGGAGTTAAGCTCCATATTATGGAGTTAAGCTCAAGCCCTAAAGAAACATCAAGCTCACAGCCCACCTCCAGCTGGCTCACTGCTATGAGATGCTGAGCATAGACAGCTGGAGGGGCACTGTGGGTCTAAACCATCATATCATGTCTCTGGCTAATCTGGGAGCAATAATGAGCCAGCACTAGAGGGAATCAGAAGGGTGCAGGGTTAGACTTAAAGGTCCAGGGATCAAAGGTGCCAACTTACACAGCCATCACTGCCCTGTGGCATCAAGCATGGATGCCAAGTTTACGGGTAGCAGAGATGGGATGGATATATGTCAAGGAGAAAACAGAGACGAATGAATGAAGGCAGTCAACCTACATATTTTGTGGGAGTTGGAGTGGCTGCTCCTGATGCTGTACCCTTTCTAATCAGCATGATGGTGCCCGTGAAAGCATGTGGTTAAGAACCCACCATCTGATCCCATGGGTCTGGGTTCCAATCGTGGCTCAACCACTTATTACTTTGATGAGACACAAACATCTCCAGGTCCTTGGTTTCTTCATTTCTGAAGAAGAGTAAGAGTGGCAGTGTTTCATGGGATGGTGGTGAGGATACAATGAAATAATCCATACAAAATACTTTGCGTGCCTGATCTATAATATTCCCCAAATAAATGTAAACTATTATGATTTCTAAATTTTAAAGTGTTACACAATTATAACAAAATATGTTAATGTTATTGTCCTTTTAAAAAATCTCTCATTCAATGCCCTTAGTTTAAGGTTATGCTTGATTAAAATGAAAAGATGGTATTTTCTCCTTGGTTATATCTGTAGGACCACAGCAATTTTTCTTTTTAACCTAAAAGTTTCCATAGGGATTTGGCAGATGTTTTTGGATGTATACAATATTCAGGAAAACCCATTACTTCTTTTTTTTTTTAACATCTTTATTGGAGTATAATCGCTTTACAATGGTGTGTTAGTTTCTGTTTTATAACAAAGTGAATCAGCTATACATATACATATATCCTCATATCCCCTCCCTCTTGTGTCTCCCTCCCACCCCTCTAGGTGGTCACAAAGCACGGAGCTGATCTCCCTGTGCTATGCAGCTGCTTCCCACTAGCTATTTTATATTTGGTAGTGTATATATGCCCATGCCACTCTCTCACTTTGTCCCAGCTTACCCTTCCCCCTCCCCGTGTCCTCAAGTCCATTCTCTACATCTTCATCTTATTCCTGTCCTGCACCTAGGTTTTTCAGAAACTTTTTTTTTTTTTTAGATTCCATATATATGTGTTAGCATACGGTATTTGTTTTTCTCTTTCTGACTTCATTCTGTATGACAGACTCTAGGTCCACCCACCTCACTACAAATAACTCAGTTTAGTTTCTTTTTATGGCGGAGTAATATTCCATTGTATATATGTACCACATCTTCTTTATCAATTCATCTGTCAATGGACACGTAAGTTGCTTCCATGTCCTGGCTATTGTAAATAGAGCTGCAATGAACATTGTGGTACATGACTCTTTTTTGAATTATGGTTTTCTCAGGGTATATGCCCAGTAGTGGGATTGCTGGGTCGTATGGTAGTTCTAGTTTTAGTTTTTCAGGGAACCTCCATACTGTTCTCCATAGTGGCTGTATCAATTTACATTCCCATCAACTTAGATGAAAAAATTTTAAGTAAATCATATAAACTTTAGAACAAGGACTCATATATTGATACATAAAATTATACAGCTAGAAACAACAGAATATAATTTTTTAAAGATTCAATGTATTCCGAGGGTAGAAAATCAAAACTGATTATTTCTATAGTGATTTCTAATAATCCTACCAGGATTAAAATGAAATGGCCCGTTAGGTACACGACAAGGATTTAGGAATGGTTCTAAGTGATGGGATGTAGTGATGGAACTCTAGGAAGTAGAGATATTTCATATCTGCGTATTAAAATCCCAAATCAGTGCCCTCCAGATAGGTTGGGACTGTGACTTCACATGTGTGTGCTGCTGGTTGCCAGAGCAACCAAGGAGAAAGAAGCAACAATTCATCATAAATCCCACCTGGTGCTGCGCCATCACCGCCCCCCCAACTCATGTGGAAGCAAAGACATCATCTCTACTTGCCCCCAAAACCACTACAACAATGGACTGTCAAAGTGTGCCATGTCTGTCTCTCCCTATTATTTCAACAGGATTTATTCAGTCTAAAAAAAAAGGTGAACATGATGAAAAATGGACCTTATAACATGTACTAATTGAGAAAGAATGATCTGGATGTGAAATGGGATAAGAGCAGCCATTATCTGGAAGAAGACTTGGAGAGGAGGTTGTGATGTACTTTGAAAATAAAGAAGTATGTAGAGTAGCTCAGCATCTTGCCCCCAAATCCCCTCTTGCCCCCAGCACAAGTCTTCAGACTTGGAAACAAAGAAGATAAACTTAAGATAGACAACATAAAAACTGCTGAGTCATGGTGACCAGTGAGCTGAATTGGCTGCAAGCTCCGAGCAGGTTTCTCAAGCTTGGTACTATTGACATTTGGGGCTGGTTAATTCTATGTACTTGGAGGCTCTCCTGTATACTGCAGGACATTTGGCAGACCCCTGGTCTCTACGGACTAGATGCCAGTAACCCCTTCTCCCTAGCTGTGACAGACAAAAATCTCTCCAGACGTTGCCAAATGTCCCCTAGTGGGTGGGTCTTGGGGGTATAAAATAGCCCCCGATTGAAAACTACTGCTTATCCCTTATCCCTCAAGGAGTTTCTCTCCAAATTTGAATAACTTTGGGGAGGTGCCTTAAGATTATTAATAATATTTTCTGGTAAAATGCCACTGAACCAATGAATTAAATGAGCCCATTTCTGCTTCATTTGATGCTTGAAACTCCCAGGGTGGGGTGTGTGTGCGTAAGGCTATGCAGAAAGCAGAAAGCAGAAAAAACTGTTTGAAAAATGTTCCCCCAGACATTAATGACATAAAGATAATACATTCATAAATAGAGAAAAAATGAGGAATGAGAAAAAATATATTTTCATACTTGAGAGTATACATTAGTTTAACTCCCTTTATTTTCTTTCTTATGAAGAGACTCCAAGAAATGTAATTGCAAATATAGTCAAAAGTTAATTATAGGGCTTCCCTGGTGGCACAGTGGTTGAGAGTCCACCTGCCAATGCAGGGGACACGGGTCCATGACCCGGTCCAGGAGGATCCCACATGCCGCGGAGCAGCTGGGCCCGTGAGCCATGGCCACTGAGCCTGCGTGTCCAGAGCCTGTGCTCCGCAACGGGAGAGGCCACAACAGTGAGAGGCCCGTGTACCGCGCAAAAAAAAAAAAAAAAGTTAATTATACCATTATAAATTATATCCTTTTACTACTCTCTGGAGGACACTAAGAACTTTAGGGTGAAGAGATGGGTATAAATGTTCATGCTGTAGTCCACACACAATTTAGATCACTGAGCTACCATTAAATATAATGAATTCCCACACTGTGTCATGGAAATAGTCAAGAACAAAGCTATTTTTTTCTTCAGAATTCCTAAGCAGCATTTAAGTTTCAGTGTTGCTAGCACTGTGTATTGACAAAACATGTTTTATTTGAGAGACGCAATGCCTGAGGCAGGCAGATACATGCAGAACAAAAGCACATAGAGAAAACATAATTGGCTCCAGTTCTACAAATCAAGTCTATGGCTGAAGAAAAGAAAGAAAGGTTAGAAAAGGTAAGAGATCAAGACCTTGGGATTTTTTAAATTATTATTTTATATATCACATGTTTCTTTCAGACAAATTAGGTCTGTGTGTACTGTACTTCTTGTGAACACATGTCTGGAGGTTTAAAAGAAGGAAGAGAAGAAACCAGGGAAAACACACATAGCTTAAAATTGTATCTTCATATATCATCTCATTACAGTATGGGAAGTGGGTGCTATTGACCCATTTTAAAGATGAGGAAACAAGAGGCCCGTTACGTAACTTGCCCAACGTCAAGCAATAGACATTATGGCTTTGTCAAATTTCAAGGCCCTCCTCTTACTCATAAGCCACTTGATATAGCCTCCCTGGCCAAAATATACATTTTTATTTCCTGAACAGATGACTGTTCATTTTCTTTCAGTGTCTGCAATTCAGCCAATTAAGAATTCATTTAAGTGAACAAATAACCTCTTTTAAAACTCTAAATACTCTAGGTTAAATGTTTATAAATCATGTACATGTTAGCATAAGTTAATAGAAGCAGATGAACACATTTTCAGAACTCAGATTTGAGTCCTGGCTCTTCGATCTACTAGCTGTGCATCCTGGCAAACACCACTTAGCTTTATTATGACATAAATAGATGTTTGTGACCTAGGCCCCATATACCTCATCACTGTAGGATTATTTTATAGGAAATGATGCATCCTAGATTCTAAACAACTGATTTACAAACATTAAAATGCAATCTAATTTAAAATAGAGGACACATATTTCAAGTGTCTAGCTCAGATTTAGCCATTTATTAGTGGGATAACCTGTGTGTAGGGGTGTGTGTGTGTGTGTGTGTGTGTGTGTGTGTGTGTGTGTGTGTGTGTGTGTATTTGTTTCAAGTATGAAACACAACTGTCAAATCATGGCACAGCTGTAGACACGAAACAAGTGATAACTTTTCAACAAATACATCATGTACCAAAAGGCACTTTCTTCCAATGCTATAGGTCACTTGTACTGACCACAATAATACACACGACAGAAAATTGAACATGAATTCTCTGTATAGATGTCTTCATCTAATCAATGAACACCTTGGACCCTCTTCATCCATAATCCTTCAGCCCTAGGTCTATTTATTTTCTGAAAATAGGCCTAAACACTGCAAATGCAATATACTGTAAGACTCCCTCAATTCATTTACTTTTTCATTCATCTTCATAAAAAAATATAGCAAATAAATTGCTGTAGTTCTTCATGTGCTACCTACCTGCCAACGGCTCCAACAAACTAGTGCAGATTAACTAGTATTTGGAGAAAGCCACTGAAGGTCTGAAATATCTGATGCATTATGAAATCGACACGATATCCCTGTGGAAATACAAAGCTTGGTGGCTCTTCATTTGCAATTCATGTGCATGCATGAGACAGTCAGAGACAATGCTTTGTCCAAGCTAAGCCAACAGCCAACAAAAGCAAGTCAGCATTCCCTGCCACGTCAAACCATCCAGAGAGCCAAGGCTAACTGTTCAGAGTTCCTACATATTTTGTGTTCATCCTCAATTTAAAAATGCTCCGAATCAACTAGCAATGGCATTAAAAAAAAAATAGTCTCACACTGGAAGCAACCATTGGGTAAGAGTTGTCCACTAAGCATATCCCTTGGGAAAAAAGCCAAGGACAGGCAGCCAGTGTCACAACTACTTGAGGTTTGGGTAAAGTAATTGGGAGTAAGAGAGGGGAAACCTGAGATACATTTCGATTTCTCTCTGTGTTTAGAGAGAAACCATCCTGAACCATAAAGTCATACTACAACAGCTCTGTGGATGCACTGGTTGGGCAAGGCCATGGGAAGGGGTGGTGACTGAAAAGAGTGCGGGACAGGTGGGTACTCTCACTAAATACCACACTGTTCATAAGCCCAACAAAGAAGAGGCTTGAAATGGCAACTACATCATAGCTTTTACAAGTGGCCTTAGAATCTGCCGTGGTGTCTGCTATTGATGCTGTAACAAACTACTCCAAATGTGGCAGCTGAAACAACCCAAATGTATTATCTTATATTTAGTGACATGAGTCTCACCGAGCTAAAATCAAGGTGTCAGCAGGGATGCATTCCTTTCTGAAGTCTCTAGGGGAGAATCTGTCTCCTTGCCTTTACCACTTTCTTGAGGCTGCCCACATTCCTTGGCTCGTGGTCCTTCTTGCATCTTCAAAGCCAGCAAAGAAGCATCTCTCTGACTTGCTCCCGTTGTCACATCTCTCTTTCTGACCCCAGCTGGGAAAAGTTCTCTGCTTCTGCAGACGCATGTGATTAGACTGGGTCCACCTGGATAAGCCAGGATAGTCTCCCTATCTCAAGGTCATTAACTTTATCTCATTTGCTAAATCCCTTCTGTCATGTAAGGTAACATATTCAGAGGTTCTGGGGATTAAGATGAGGACATCTTTTGGGAACTATTAACCTGGCTACTAAAATGGTCCATGATCTGAAGAATCCTTTACCCATTCATCCCTTTTAAAGGGAAATCCCTCCCACCCACTGCAGAAGCAATTTTGCCTGCAGCATACTGACATTAGAGAACCCATTAGTATTTTTGCTCATTTATAGAGCAAACTCTCAAAGTTCCTTCTGGCACATGCCATTATGACAACCGTTAGAATGTAGCTGTGCTCCAGCCAACATTGTTCTCAATGGTGAAAAACTGAAACCACTTCCACTAAGATCAGGAACAAGACAAGGTTGCCCACTCTCACCACTATTATTCAACATAGTTTTGGAAGTTTTAGCCACAGCAATCAGAGAAGAAAAAGAAATAAAAGGAATCCAAATCAGAAAACAAGAAGTAAAGCTGTCACTGTTTGCAGATGACATGATACTATACATAGAGAATCCTAAAGATGCTACCAGAAAACTACTGGAGCTAATCAACGAATTTGGTAAAGTAGCAGCATACAAAATTAATGCACAGAAACTTGTTGCATTCCTATACACTAATGATGAAAAATCTGAAAGAGAAATTAAGGAAACACTCCCATTTACCACTGCAACAAAAAGAATAAAATACCTAGGATTAAACCTACCTAAGGAGACAAAAGACACGTATGCAGAAAACTATAAGACACTGATGAAAGAAATCAAAGATGATACAAACAGATGGAGAGATAGACCCTGTTCTGGATTGGAAGAATCAACATTGTAAAAATGACTATACTACCCAAAGCAATCTACAAATTCAATGCAATCCCATCAAACTACCAATGGCATTTTCCACAGAACTAGAACAAAAAACTTCACAATTTGTGTGGAAACACAAAAGCCCCAAATAGCCAAAGCAATCTTGAGAAAGAAAAAGGGAGCTGGAGGAATCAGGGTCCCAGACTTGAGACTATACGATAAAGCTACAGTGATGAAGAAAGTATGGTACTGGCACAGAAACAGAAATACATATCAATGGAACAGGATAGAAAGCCCAGAGACAAACCCATGCACATATGGTCACCTTATCTTTGATGAAGGAGGCAAGAATATACAATGGAGAAAAGACAGCCTCTTCAAAGAGTGGTGCTGGGAAAACTGGACAGCTACATGTAAAAGAATGAAATTAAAACACTCCCTAAAACCATACACAAAGATAAACTCAAAATGGATTAAAGACCTAAATGTAAGGCCAGACACTATCAAACTCTTAGAGGAAAACATAGGCAGAACACTCTACAACATAAATCACAGCAAGATCCTTTTTGACCCACCTCCTAGAGAAATGGAAATAAAAACAAAAATAAACAAATGGGACCTAATGAAACTTCAAAGCTTTTGCACAGCAAAGGAAACCATAAACAGACAAAACGACAACCCTCAGAATGGGAGAAAATATTTGCAAATGAAGCAACTGACAAAGAATTAACCTCCAAAATTTACAAGCAGCTCGTGCAACTCAATATCAAAAAGACAAACAGCCCAATCCAAAAATGGGCAGAAAACCTAAATAGACATTTCTCCAGAGAAGATATACAGATTGCCAACAAACACATGAATGAATGTTCAACATCACTAATCATTAGAGAAATGCAAATCAAAACTACAATGAGGTATCACCACACACCAGTCAGAATGGCCATCACCAAAAAATCTACAAACATTAAATGCCTGGAGAGGGTGTGGATAAAAGGGAACCCTCTTGCACTGTTGGTGGGAATGTAAATTGATACAGTCACTATGGAGGAGAGTATAGAGCTTCCTTAAAAAACTAAAAATAGAGCTACCATATGACCCAGCAATCCCACTACTGGGCATATACCCTGAGAAAACCATAATTCAAAAAGAGTCATGTAGGGCTTCCCTGGTGGCACAGTGGTTAAGAATCTGCCTGCCAATGCAGGGGACATGGGTTCGAGCCCTGGTCCAGGAAGATCCCACATGCTGCAGAGCAACTAAGGCCATGCACTGCAACTACTGAGCCTGCGCTCTAGAGCCCATGAGCCACACCTACTGAAGCCTGCGTGCCACAACTACGGAAGCCCACGTGCCTAGAGCCCATGCTCCACAACAAGAGAAGCCACTGCAGTGAGGAGCCCGCACACTGCAATGAAGAGTAGCCCTTGCTCGCCACAACTAGAGAAGGCCCAGGCACAGCAACAAAAACCCAATGCAGCCCAAAATAATAAATAAATAAAATAAATTTATTAAAAAAATAAAGAGTCATGTACCACAATGTTCATTGCAGCTCTATTTACAATAGCCAGGACATGGAAGCAACCTAAGTGTCCATCGACAGATGAATGGATAAAGAAGATGTGGTACATACATACAATGGAATATTACTCCACCATAAAAAGAAACTAAACTGAGTTATTTGTAGTGAGGTGGATGGACCTAGAGTCTGTCATACAGAGTGAAGTAAGTCAGAAAGAGAAAAACAAATACTTTATGCTAACACATATATATGGAATCTAAAAAAACAAAAATGGTTCTGAAAAACCTAAGGGCAGGACAGGAATAAAGATGCAGACCTAGAGAATGGACTTGAGGATGCAGGGAGGGAGAAGGGTAAGCTGGGACAAAGTGAGAGAGCGGCATGGCCTTATGTATACTACCAAATGTAAAATAGATAGCTAGTGGGAAGCAGCCGCATAGCACAGGGAGATCAGCTCGGTGCTTTGTGACCACCTAGATGGGTGGGATAGGGAGGGTGGGAGGGAGACGTGAGAGGGAGGAGATATGGGGATATATGTTTATGCATAGCTGATTCACTTTGTTATAAAGCAGAAACTAACACACCATTGTAAAGCGATTATACTCCAATAAAGATGTTAAAAAAAAAAGAATATAGCTGTGCTCAGTTACAACCTTCTTGTTTACTCTTAAGAACATCTTACAATATTGGGTTCGGGATATCTTTGCATTAAATCGTTTTTTATTTAAATAATCAGCACCTGGTAAAAAAAAAATTTAAGCTAACTAAGAAGACAGTGAGGCATTTCCTCCCTCCCTCCCTCCCTCCCTTCTTTCCTTCCTCACTGTGTGGCTTGCAAGATCTCAGTTCCCCGACCAGGGATTGAATACAGGCCATGGCAGTGAAAGCCCAGAATCCTAACCACTAGGCTACCAGGGAACTCGTGAGAGAGGCATTTTCTTGATGTTCTGTGACTTAATCTACATTTCTTAAAACGTACTTTATAAGTGGTTAGCAGGGGTAAAATTAACCCACTGTGGCCTGGAATTGACCAATATCATGGCATTTCTATAATCTTTTCAGTGGAACTCTTATGGCTGTTACTTAATAATTAGCTTAATAAGTACATTTATAATTAACTTTTACATTAATTAATTAATCATGTATTATTTTGTTTGTTACTTTACCCAGTCACTTGTCATAAAAATCATAAAGAAACCTATCATACTGATCAGGTTAGGACAGGCTATCGTACAGGAACAAACAAATCCTGATTTTTATTTTTTTACTTGAGAGTTATGTTTTATTCCATGGACAAATCTGAGGACTTAAGCCCGGGACACAACGTCTCAGATAACTCTAGAGACTGACCCTAACAACTCTTGATACCTAAAAAAATCTGATAAAATAATATTTTTTGATTTTTGTTTTTCTCATGCAAAGCCCTATGCAGTTCAGGTAACCTACCCCCATCCTGTTGCTACGCCATCAGAAAAGCATGGTTTCCTACAGCCAAGTTGCTGTAGGCAGAAGTAAAGAGATGGAGAAGGTGTACCTACTCTTAACTGCCTCAGCTGAAAAGGGACAAGTATCACTTCCTCTCCCAGGCTATTGGCCAGAAATAGTCACATGATCCGACCTTGCTTTCAAAGGATGCTGGGAAATTGAGGGGAGCACATGGGACCTTTGCTCAGGGCTAACTGTCTTTGCCACTCCATCACCTTCATTCCTTTCACTGACTTCCTTTGCCTTCATATCGTGAAAGATGAACGGATGGAAGTAGACATAAAAGTGATCTGCAGCTAAGCTATCCAAGCCACCTTCTTCCTAACACCTCCACTGCTGTTCTGCCACGTTGCAGCTCTGGAATTTTCTGAGGGCAGGTTCATTTGCTCTAAGACAGTCTCTCAAGGTTTCCTAAAACAACTAAACTCCATTGAAGTCATGGCAATCTCAGTGACTGGCACTTTGAAGCCACCTCATTTGTCTTTCCATGAAGGATTTAGCTTTGGGATGGTTGATAATGTGGACTCACTCAAAGCTTACACCTTCAAAAGTGGCTGGAGGGCTTCCCTGGTGGCGCAGTGGTTGAGAGTCCACCTGCTGATGCAGGGGACACGGGTTCATGCCCCAGTCTGGGAGGATCCCACATGCCGCAGAGCGGCTGGGCCCATGAGCCATGGCCGCTGGGCCTGCATGTCCAGTGCCTGTGCTCTGCAGCGGGAGAGGCCACAGCAGTGACAGAACCGTGTACTGCAGGGGAAAAAAAAAAAAACTTTATAAAAAAAAAAAAGTGGCTTGAATGCCAACTTCTCAGTTATGTTTGACGTTAATATATTAATCAATTTAACTGGCAAATATTTTACTCAACTAGTCATCTCAGGCACTGAAACACCTTCCTATTATTTTTCTTTTTGTCCCAGGTTTCTTTTTTATTTATTCCTTTATACAGCAGGTTCTTATTAGTCATCCATTTAATACACATCAGTGTATACATGTCAATCCCAATCTCCCAATTCATCACACCACCACCTCCACCAGCTGCTGCTTTCCACCCTTGGTGTCCATATGTTTGTTCTCTACATCTGTGTCTCAATTTCTGCCCTGCAAACCAGTTCATTTGTACCATTTTTGTAGGTTCCACAAATATGCGTTAATATGCAGTATCTGTTTTTCTCTTTCTGACTTACTTCACGCTGTGAGAGTCACTAGATTCATCCACATACAAATGACCCAATTTCGTTCCTTTTTATGGCTGAGTAATATTCCATTGTATACATGTACTGCATCTTCTTTATCCTTTCGTCTGTCAATGGGCATTTAGGTTGCTTCCATGACCTGGCTATTGTAAATAGTTCTGCAATGAACATTGGGGTGCATATGTCTTTTTGAATTATGGTTTTCTCTGGGTATATGCCCAGTAGTGGGATTGCTGGGTCATATGGTAATTCTATTTTTTGTTTTTTAAGGAACCTCCATACTGTTCTCCATAGTGGCTGTATCAATTTCCATTCCCACCAACAGTGCAAGAGGGTTCCCTTTTCTCCACACCCTCTCCAGCATTTGTTGTTTGTAGATTTTCTGATAATGCCCATTCTAACTGGTGTGAGGTGATACCTCATGGTAGTTTTGATTTGCATTTCTCTAATAATTAGTGATGTTGAGCAGCTTTTCATGTGCTTCTTGGCCATCTGCATGTCTTCTCTGGAGAAGTGTCTATTTAGGTCTTCTGCCCATTTTTGGATTGGGTTGTTCTTTTAATATTGAGCTGCATGAGCTGTTTATATATTTTGGAGACTAATCCTTTGTCCATTGATTCATTTGCAAATATTTTCTCCCATTCTGAGTGTTGTCTTTTCACCTTGCTTGTAGTTTCCTTTGCTTTGCAAAAGCTTTTAAGTTTCATTAGGTACCATTTTTTTATTTTTGTTTTTACTTCCATTACTCTAGGAGGTGGATCAAAAAAGATCTTGTTGTGATTTAGGTCAAAAGAGTGTTTCTCCTATGTTTTCCTCTAAGAGTTTTATAGTGTCTGGTCTTACATTTAGGTGTCTAATCCATTTTGAGTTTATTTTTGTGTATGGTGTTAGGGAGTGTTCTAATTTTATTCTTTTACATGTAGCTAGCTGTCCAGTTTTTCCAGCACCACTAATTGAAGAGACTGTCTTTTCTCCATTGTATATCCTTGCCTCCTTTGTCATAGATTAGTTGACCATAGGTGCATGGGTTTATCTCTGGGCTTTCCATCCTGTTCCATTGATATATATTTCTGTTTTTGTGCCAGTACCATATTGTCTTGATTGCTGTAGCTTTGTAGTATAGTCTGAAGTCAGGGACTGTGATTCCTCCAGCTCCATTTTTTTCCCTCAAGACTTCCTTGGCTATTCGGGGTCTTTTGTGTCTCCATACAAATTTTAAGATTTTTTGTTCTAGTTCCGTAAAAAGTGCCATTGGTAATTTGACAGGGATTGCATTGAATCTTTAGATTGCTTTCGGTAGTATAGTCATTTTCACAATATTGATTCTTCCAATCCAAGAACATGGTATATCTCTCCATCTGTTGGCATCATCTTTAATTTCTTTCAAAGGGTCTTATAGTTTTCTGCATACAGGTCTTTTGTCTCCCTAGGTACGTTTATTCCTAGGTATTTTACTCTTTTTGTTGCAGTGGTAAATGGGAGTGTTTCCTTAATTTCTCTTTCAGATTTTTCATCATTAGTGTATAGGAATGCAAGAGATTTCTGTGCATTAAGTTTGTATCCTGAAACTTCACCAAATTCGTTGATTAGCTCTAGTCGTTTTCTGGTGGCGTCTTTAGGATTCTCTATGTATAGTATCGAGTCATCGAAAACAGTGAGAGTTTTACTTCTTCTTTTCCAATTTGTATTCCTTTTATTTCTTTTTCTTCTCTGATTGCCGTGGCTAGAACTTCCAAAACTATGTTGAATAATAGTGGCGAGAGTGGAACCCTTGTCTTGTTCCTGATCTTAGAGGAAATGCTTTCAATTTTTCACCACTGAGAATGATGTTTGCTGTGGGTTTGTCATATATGGCCTTTATTATGTTGAGGTACGTTCCCTCTATGCCAACTTTCTGGAGAGTTTTTATCATAAATGGGTGTTGAATTTTTCAAAAGCTTTTTCTGCATGTACTGAGATGATCATATGGTTTTTATTCTTCAATTTGTTAATATGGTGTATCACACTGATTGATTTGCGTATTGAAGGATCCTTGCATCCCTAAGATAAATCCCACTTGATCATGGTGTATGATCCTTTTAATGTGTTGTTGGATTCTGTTTGCTAGTATTTTGTTGAGGATTTTTGCATCTGTATTCATCAGTGATATTGGTCGGTAATTTTCTTTTTTTGTAGTAACTTTGTCTGGTTTTGGTATCAGGGTGATGGTGGCCTCATAGAATGAGTTTGGGAGTGTTCTTTCCTCTGCAAGTTTTTGGAAGAGTTTGAGAAGGATGGGTGTTAGCTCTTCTCTAAATGTTTGATAGAATTCACCTGTGAAGCCATCTGGTCCTGGACTTTTGTTTGTTGGAAGATTTTTAATCACAGTTTCAATTTCACTAATTGTGATTGGTCTGTTCATATTTTCTATATCTTCCTGGTTCACTCTTGGAAGGTTATACCTTTCTAAGAATTTGTCCATTTCTTCCAGGTTGTCCATTTTATTGGCATAGAGTTGCTTGTAGTAGTCTCTTAGGATGCTTTGTATTTCTGCGATGTCTGTTGTAACTTCTCCTTTTTCATTTCTAATTTTATTGATTTGAGTCTTCTCCCTCTTTTTCTTGATGAGTCTGGCTAATGTTTTATCAATTTGGTTTATCTTCTCAAAGAACCAGCTTTTAGTTTTATTGATCTCTGCTGTTTTCTTTGTTCCTATTTCATTTGTTTCTGCTCTGATCTTTATGATTTCTTTCCTTCTGCTAACTTGGGGTTTTGTTTGTTCTTCTTCCTCTAGTTCCTTTAGATGTAAGGTTAGATTGTTTATTTGCGATTTTTCTTGTTTCTTGAGGTAGGCTTTTATTGCTATAAACTTCCCTCTTAGATCGCTTTTGTTGCATCGCATAGGTTTTGGATCATCGTGTTTTCATTGTCATGTGTCTCTAGGTATTTTTTGACTTCCTCTTTGATTTCTTCAGTGATCTCTTGGTTATTTAGTAACGTATTGTTTAGCCCCCATGTGTTTGTGTTTTTTACGTTTTTTCCCTGTAATTGATTTCTAATCTCATAGCGTTGTGGTCAGAAAAGATGCTTGATCTGATTTCAATTTTCTTAAATTTACTGAAGTTTGATTTGTGACCCACGATGTGATCTATCCTGGAGAATGTTCTGTGTGCACTTGAAAAGAAAGTGTATTCTGTTGTTTTTGGATGGAATGTCCTATAAATATCAATTAAATCTACCTGGTCTATTGTGCACTTTTAAAGCTTGTGTTTACTTATTAATTTTCTGTTTGGATGATCTGTCCATTGGTGTAAGTGAGGTGTTAAAGTCTCCCACTATTTTTGTGTTACTGTCGATTTCCTCTTTTATAGCTGTTAGCAGTTGCCTTATATATTGAGGTGCTCCTATGTTGGGTGCATATATATATATGATTGTTGTATCTTCTTCTTGGATCGATCCCTTGATCATTATGTAGTGTCCTTCCTTGTCTCTTGTAACATTCTTTATTTTAAAGTCTACTTTATCTGATATGAGTATTGCTACTCCAGCTTTATTTTGATTTCCATTTGCATGGAGTATCTTTTTCCATCCCCTCACTTTCAGTCTGAATGTGTCCCTAGGTCTGAAGTGGGTCTCTTGTAGGCAGCATATATATGGGTCTTGTTTTTGTATCCATTCAGCGAGCCTGTGTCTTTTGGTTGGAGCATTTAATACATTCACGTTTAAGGTAATCATCAATATGTATGTTCCTATTACCATTTTCTTAATTGTTTTCGGTTTGTTCCTGTAGGCCCTTTTCTTCTCTTGTGTTTCCCACTTAGAGAAGTTCCTTTAGCAGTTGTTTTAAAGCTGGTTTGGTGGTGCTGAATTCTCTTAGCTTTTGCTTTTCTGTAAAGGTTTTGATTTCTCCATTGAATCTGACTGAGATCCTTGCTGGGTTGAGTAATCTTGGTTGTAGGTTCTTCCCTTTCATCACTTTAAGTACATCATGCCACTCCCTTCTGGTTGTAGAGTTTCTGCTGAGAAATCAGCTGTTAACTTTATGGGAGTTCCCTTGTATGTTATTTGTCATTTTTCCCTTGCTGCTTTCAATAATTTTACTTTGTCTTTAATTTTTGCCAATTTGATTACTATGTGTCTCAGCGTGTTCCTCCTTGAGTTTATCCTGTATGGGACTCTCTGTGCTTCCTGGATTTGGGTGGCTACTTCCTTTCCCATGTTAGGGAAGTTTTCAACTATAATCTCTTCAAATATTTTCTCCGGTCCTTTCTCTCTCTCTTCTCCTTCTAGGACCCCTATAATGCGAATGTTGTTGCATTTAATATTGTCCCAGAGGTCTCTTAGGCTGTCTTCATTTCTTTTCATTCTTTTTTCTTTATTCTGTTCCGTACCAGTGAATTCCACCATTCTGTCTTCCAGATCACTTATCCATTCTTCTGCCTCAGTTATTCTGTTATTGATTCCTTCTAGTGTATTTTTCATTTCAGTTATTGTGTTGTTCATCTCTTTGTTTTTTTATTTAATTCTTCTAGATATTTGTTAAACATTTCTTGCATCTTCTCGATCTTTGCCTCCACTTTTTTTCTGAGGTTCTGGATCATCTTCACTATCATTATTCTGAATTCTTTTTCTAGAAGGTTGCCTATCTCCACTTCATTTAGTTTTTTTTCCTGAGGTTTTATCTTGTTCCTTCATGTGTTACATAGCCCTCTGCCTTTTCATCTTGTCTATCTTTCTGTGAATGTGGTTTTTGTTCCACAGGCTGCAGGATTGTAGTTCTTCTTGCTTCTGCTGTCTGCCCTCTGGTGCGTGAGGGTATCTAAGAGGCTTGTGCAAGTTTCCTAATTCTATTATTTTTTTTTTTAAACACACCTCTCCTGGGGGCAAGGAAGTAACCAATTTTGCCACCATAGAGAGCTATGGTGATTTGAAGTTACACAGCCAGATGGAGAAATGCCAGTTAAGGATTCCCTGCTATAGCGACTTCCCTGGCGGTGCAGTTCTTAAGCATCTGTCAGTGTGGGGGACACAGGTTCGAGTCCTGGTCTGGGAAGACCCCATATGCTGCAGAGCAACTAAGCCCGTGCACCACATCCAGTGATCCCGTGCTCTAGAGCCCACGAGACACAGCTACTTAGCCCGTGTGCCACAAATACTGAAGCCTACGCACCTAGAGCCCATGCTCCGCAACAAGAGAAGCCACCTCGGTGAGAAGCCCTTACACCACAACGAGGAGTAGCCCCGCTCACCACAACTAGAGAAAGCCTGCGTGCAGCAATGAAGACCCAATGCAGCCAAAAATAAATAAATAAATAAATAAATTTAAAAAATAAGATTCCCTGTATTCACCTGATCTGTGTTCAAGTACTCAATTGTAGGTTCTTCCGTTTCATCACTTTCATCTTTATTTTAAAGTCTACTTTATCTCAAGTAGATTGTCAAGTACTCAATTGTCATTTCTTAGTCATAACACTGGCTCACAACAATATTCAAGAAAACTTATTTTGCAAATGAAATGTTGATATAAGTGATATTAAACCTATCAGCTCACAGAGATGGCAATTTTTTTTTTTTTTTGAGTGAATGAAATTAGCAATCTTCCCTGTTCACCTTTTCAAATTAAAACAAAGCTTAGGGAGTTCCATGGCAGTCCAGTGGTTAGGACTCGGCACTTTCACTGCCTTGGCCCGGGTTCAATCCCTGGTCGGGGAAATAAGGTCCCTCAAGCCATGAGGTGTGGCCAAAAAATAAAAATAAATAAAATAGGGCTTAGAGTCAAGGTAGAAGTGAATTGTAACCTTTTCATAGATCTTCCAGATCCAAACACTACACACAGATGTGGCAAGAGTCTTGGTGGGACCTAATCTCTACAGACCTTCAGCTTGGGGCTCTGGGTGGTCCGAGTTGACTCCAGGATTCTTATTTGAAGTAGGACTCCATGTCCTCTGGATGAATGCAGATGGGACTTTGGGTCCTTTGATTAAAATTTCTGGATATCAAGATTCAGTTTGGCAGCTGAATCCCAAACGGGTTCCTACCCCTCACCTTTGGTCTTGGCACTGGAATTTCAGTTTCCAGGTTGACATCCTTCTCTCCCTTAAGCTTTAGTCTTGATTTTCCTGTTTCCCACAGTCACTGGTAGGACACTTCCTGCTCTGGTCAACCCTTCAAAATCCAACTTCTGACTCCAGCTTCTGGCCAGTGCCAGGCAGTTCCACCTCCTCTCCATGAGGGGATGGTCTGATTTCCTGGGTGTCAGGCTCTCTGTCCCATCCTGGGCACATGGAGACTGTCAAGAAAACCTTGCATGCATCACTGACCTCCCAGACTTATGTTCATAGCACTGAGACTAACTGAACGACACTTAATGGTGATTGCCAAAGTCTCAACCTCTCCCAATAAGATTAAAGAAAATAAAACCCACCTAAGCTTTATAAGGTGAGTATTAAAAATGTACAATGTCTTATGGCATAGACAGACAAAATATCAGGAAGTGTGTACAGCAATACTGCCTTTCTTTTTAGCCAAAATATTCAAACACAAGTGGTATTTCCATCATCAGCCACCTGGTTAGTGGCCGTTTGAACATGCTGAACCTATTCAAAGATGTCAGGCAACCCAAAGAAGGGGAATATAGAAAGGAAACACAAAGAAAAATGTCCAAGAGCAGAGAATCAAGCCAATTTACACTTTCATATAATACTTAAGCTGTTTCTGTGTGTTTTGAAGTTTTGCCTTGTCTTATATACAACCAGACTGCCATTAGATGATAAAGGTGGTTAAATGCAAACATCTCTGTATTTAGGTAAAAACTGAAGCCTTTTCCATCAGGAGTCCATCCCTGGTCTTTAAAAACACAAAACATCAGAGTGCATCAGGAGACTGAGAATCTGGCCTTGGCCTGCCAGTGTTTGACATTGACCAAGTCAAATGACCTCTAAGGGATTTTTTTTTCCCAGCAGAAAACAGTATTTTATGTTAATCTGTAAGGACCTTTTTGGCTCTAAAATTCATGCCTCAGTGTCATGACCGTGAAACGCTGCCTAAAACACTGCCCTCTGAGTGCTCTGTGTGCTTCCGAGAGCAGAGTACAAGTTCAAAATTACCCAGCTTCACAATCTGGCCCAACGTGGCTCAACTTGAATACTTCCCCTAAGGAGGCTTCCCAAGACCCCCACAAAAAGTCACTTGGAGCAAACCTCACAACCTTCTTTTGCTTTCCTCCCCACCTCTTGGGAAACCCATTCATGGAGAGAGCTCCCTCCAGAATCCCTTATTGAGAAGGCCCCGGCTTCTGGCCTCTCAGCTCAGGAACTCCGTGTCCCCATTTTCAAGGTCCAACTTGCCACTTTGGCCCGCTACCTTTGGCTTCCATTCCTGCCCAGGGAAATTGGAAATTGTCTAAAATTGTGTGAGGAAAGCTGGCCCCTTATCACAGCCCCCCCGCCCCCACAGGCAGGAGGAAAATGCTAGAATCCTCACCTCACCAGAGCCACCCTAGCCAGAGGGTTTTCTTTGCTTTCCATTTATTTTGTGTTTCTCTGTGGTTTTAAGCCTTGCCTTTCATTCCAATGTGATCAGCGGTGTGTCTGCCTCCTCCGTGCTTCCCAGCCCATGTTTCTCACATTTGTGGGTGATGTCAAAGGCCCAGTGTCCCGCCATCCCCAGCCAGATGAGGTTCTCAGGAGAAGCCCTCACAGTCATTAGGGAGGAAGGTCTGAATCTACGTCTGAGCATGAGGAAGGATGGAGAAATCCGGTTTAGAGATGGAGAGAATCCTCTCAGCAAACAAGGAGGCAAGAAGCCCTTTCTACACGTTGTTACTATACTTTCCACTTGGTCTCTCTTTCCAGCCCCTCCTCCCCCTGTGTCAAGCTGCCTACTGAGGATGCTCTCTGTTGATCCATAAGCTCTTCGCCTGCCAGGGAAGGGGCTCCAGCCCAACACGACCCAGGGCTAGGGGAGCTCTGGCATTCGCTGACTTCTCAAGGTCATTTCCTCCCAATGGCCGGAGCTCTGAACCACGAACATTGCAGTTAAGTTCAACACCAAGGGAACACATCATGACGTGATAGGTTTTGAATGGCACCCAATTCCCCCAGCCCAGGTCCCTCAGCCAACATCTGACCTGCCCGCCAACTCAGCTCCCAGCAACAGGACCCTGGGTCCTGTCAATCACTTTTTCTGGTGTTCTAACGAAGGGACCTCTTTGACAGCCTGGAGCCCTAAATTTCAAATCAGTTAGGATGCTCTAAGAATTTGAAATTTTGGATCCCCTGAAAGGAAATCAACTCTGTTGGGTTCCTAGTTTCAGGATGTTCAGTCTAAGGGATAAAGATGAAAAGTGGTCCTTGCTTGAAACTCTGTTTGTAGGGACTTAACCAGTGAGGGCTATATTAACTTATTTCTAGATTTCCTCTCCAGTTTACCCCATTCCTCTAACTCACAAATCATTTCCAAATCAAGGTTTAATTTCTTCCCCACTCTACTGTCCCCAGCACCCAGGGGGTCTCCATCTTCCCCAGTGGGCTATGAGACTAAGGCTCGGAATATGGCTTTAAATCAATTAGTAATTTTTTTTCCAATACAGTTGACCCCAGAACACTGCAGGGGGTTAATCCACATATACAGTCAGCCCTCCATGTCCATGATTCCTCCACATCTGTGGATTGAACCATCTGCGAATCGTGTAGTTCTACAACATTTACTATTGAAAACTACCCACGTAAAAGTGAACCCAGTGCAGTTTAAACCCACTTTATTCAAGGGTCAGCTGGAAAACATTTATCTAAGGTCACCATATTCAACGTGAAAATTCAATCTCCCCACATTCATACAAGTCTGCATCTTAGCTGCTAAACAGCTTTGAACATGTTTATCCTTATAACCTTTCGTTGAAATAAGTAAGTAGGGCCAGACTCCATTTTCTTAGGAACGTAAATGAAGGCACAAAAAAGCGGCATACTTTGAGATGTTTCACATATGAGATGGGGGAAAGAATCCCGCCTGGCCCCAGGCCTGGAGTTTGATGGGGGTCATGCGTTTTCCAGGTGACCACGTGACTGTGTAGTCTGCAGCTCGACCGCGGAGCTCTGCACCTGGCCCAGTAAAGCCATCAATTTCATCCTGTCTGACAAATGTTACAAAGGAGACCTGTAGCAAGGACAGCGGGGGGCAATCTTTATTTTCTGCTATTTTGCATTTAGTTCTGTGTTCTCAGGATGAAATGCATGGATTTCTTTTCTCTCATTAATCTCAGCTGTGCTGTTGGAACTCTCCCCTTCGTCTCTGTACTTCGGTTTACTTGGTGCATCAGGTGGGGGAGACATGGGCATCTCGCAGGGTCCGAGCCATTTCAGGGTGTGCTGAGCACCTGGCCTGGGCCATCGATTGTCTGGCATTGATCTGTGGGTGTTTAGAAAGCATAAACCCAAAGCCACTATCAAAGTAAACTATTTCCTTGAGGAAGTGGGGTTTTTCAGCTTTTATAAACTCAGGTCAAGAATCTGAATTGACTGCTCATAACGTTCTTCACACTTCTTTCAAAATATACAAACAGCTCATACAGCTCAACATCAAAAAAACAAGCAACCCAATCAAAAACTGGGCAGAAGATCTAAATAGACTTTTCTCCAAAGAAGACATATGGATGGCCAAAAAGCACATGAAAAGATGCTCAACATCGCTAATTATTAGAGAAATGCAAATCAAAACTGCAATGAGGTATCACCTCACACCAGCCAGAATGGCCATCATCAAAAAGTCTACAAACAATAAATGCTGGAGAGGGTGTGGAGAAAAGGGAACCCTCCTACACTGTTGGTGAGAATGTAAATTGGTGCAGCCACTATGGGACACAGTATGGAAGTTCCTTAAAAAACTAAAAACAGAGTTACCTTATGATCCTGCAATCTCAGTCCTGGGCACATACCCAGAAAAAAATCACAATTCGAAAAGATACAGGCACCCCAATGTTCATAGCAGCATTATTTACAATAGCCAAGACATGGAAGCAACCTAAATGTCCATCGACAGATGAATGAATAAAGAAGATATGGTATATATATACAATGGAATACTACTCAGCCATAAAAAGAATGAAATAATGCCATCTGAAGCAACATGGATGGACCTAGAGATTATCATACAAAATGAAGTAAGCCAGACAAGGATAAGTATCTTATGATATTGCTTATATGAAAAGAAAGAAAGAGAGAAAGGAAGAAAGGAAGAAAGGAAGGAAAGAAGGAAGGAAGGAAGGAAGGAAGGAAGGAAGGAAGGAAGGAAGGAAGGGAAAGAAAGAAAGAAAGGAAGGAAGGAAGGAAAGGAAAGGAAAGGAAGGACACAAATGAACTTATTTCCAAAACAGAGAGAGACTCACAGACATAGAGAACAAACTTATGGTTACCAAAGGGGAAACAGGGGTAAGGGACAGGATAAATTAGGAGGTTGGGATTAACATATACATACTGCTATATATAAAATAAACAACCAACAAGGATCTACTATATAGCACAGGGAACTATACTCAACATTTTCTGATGGCCTTTGGGGGAAGAGAATCTGAAGTTCCCGAATGAACTTTTTGGCCAACCCCATATATATGACTGAATCACTGTGCTGTACACCTGAAACTAACATGATACTGTATATCAACTATACTTCAATTCCAAAAAAAGAAAGAGACAGTTACTCATCTAGTCAAACTGAATCTCCTTCATTGTGATTTAGAATCACAGAACCAGGCTGTTCTGAGTTTGGAATGGTAGATGGTAATGGTGGTGATGATGATAAGACGTGGGAGTTTACTAGATGCTAGAGTTTACGTGCATTATCTCCTTGATCCTCACGACCCTACGAGAAACAGAGTGTCCATTATCTCCCCCATTTTGAAGAAACTGAGGGTCAAAAATGAAGTCACTTGTTCAAGACGACACAATCTTCCAACCCAGGTCTGCCTGACTCAAGCCCACGTGAGGAACCACGACACATTCTTGCCATCCAGTGTGTGTCCCACACTTTACAGATGAGGAAACTGGAGCCCACAGAGGTGAACTGCCCAATATCACCATGTTAATTGGTGGTAGAGTGAGCAGACCACCCCGGGCTCCTGACAGCTCTTTACCTATCTTCAGTAGAATTTGACCCTCTGGGGACATAACTGGTCATTTATTTTTTAAGGACAACACTGCCTGGGATTGGGGAGTGCAATGTGGTGCTGGGACAAAGCAGAGGGGGAAGGGAGGGAGCTGTCTACGCTCCCTGTAGCCCAACCTGGTGGAAAAGCATCATGACGACTCCCCCTCCTGATGGGTTGGCTTTATTCCATCCTGACCTGGGCCATGCACATTATGAGATTGCTTACGTCTCAGACCTACCACGGTCAAGCCCACCATGTAAGTGACTTGTATGTATAAATAATATCATCTAAATTTACCCAAATCAATTTTTAAATTAAAAAAAAGAATCCTTTCCCAACAGCTCTAGATTTAGCTGTGAAAGTAAGTGGATCCATTCTCTCCTCCTTTCCTGCCAGACTGTGCTCCCAGGGAGGTGTTTCAAAAGATCTAGGCCCATGTATTAAGACTCTGGAAGGTGTGTGAATTGTGGAGAACTTGCAGGCCATTCTCGCGCCTCATTTGAGATCTACTGAGTTAGAAATTGCAAGTTTTGAACTCCTGCTGATAACCAAGTCCAAACTACTTTCTAAAATTTTATTTTTCTTACGGGCTGAATTGTGTTCCCTCAAATTCATATGTGGGAGTCCTCACTCCCAGGACTTCAGAATGTGATGGTATTTGGAGACACGGCCTTTAAAGAGGTAGGTAAGTTAAGATGAGGTCACTAGGATGGGCCCTATTCCAATACAACTGGTGACCTTTTAAGAAGAGGAGATTAGAACATAGACACACACAGAGGGATGACCATGTGAAGATGCCTGGGGAAGATGGCCACCTACAAGCAAAGGAGAGAGGCTTCAGAAGAAACCACCTCTGCTTGATCTTAGGCTTCTAGCCTCCAGGACTGTGAGACCATGAATTTCTGTTGTTTGAATATCACCCAGTCTGTGGTAAAATATACATAACATGAAATTTTCCATTTAAATCACTTCTAAGTCTACATCTCAGTGGCATTAAGGACATTCACAATGTCATACAACCATCGCCACCATCCATCCCCAGAACTTTCTCATCTTCCCCAGTGGAAACTCTGTACCCATTAAATGCGAACTCTCCATTTTAATCTACTCTTAACCGTGCCTGTTCTGAGCCATGATGACCTCTTCTGACTTGATTTTAACCCAGACATAGTAGACTCATACAGAGACATGTAGGAACAAGCTAGTCAATAAATTAAATATGTGTGAAGGCATTTATGAGGGGCTGGCAAGTGCCCTTTTTAAAGGTAGGGGCTTGCTCTAAACCGTGATCCCAAGAAGCTCATAGCTTGCTAAGTCAACTCTCTTGCTTACAGACAAGATAAACTAGCAACTGTGATTCATCTCTCCTTCCAGAAGGCTCAGAAGTCTCCAGGCAAACACTCTAATAAAATGAGTAATCACCTTTGCTTTAGCTGTGAGGAGGCAGCAACAGCTCAGCAGATTAAACAAAGGTAGGAGAGACGGGGAAACGAATGCATTCTAACACAGTTCTGTCACAGGCTTCCAAAGAGATACTCTTTAGTTACTCCCAATGCTAAATGGAGTTCAATGGAGCTAAAAGTGCAGGAAGCTTCCAGGAAAAAAAAAAAAAAAGCAGAAATAAACTATATAAAGGAACTGAGAATCAACAGAGCTCAGACTCCAGGTCATATATGAACTTTGTAACTGGAAAGATAGAGCTTTGATGAGAACCCGTCTGGAAAGAGATACGTACAAGTTTGCTCATCAATTATCAATCATTTAGCTGTGGTGAGAATTTGAAATCAGGGTCCTCCAAGCAAAAATTTATACACACAACCTCCTCCCTTCTCTCTCCTGCTCTCAGAGAGATCTTATCAGACAGGCTGGAAGGGGTCCTCCTTCCCTTCCCTTCCTTGGACCATTGGGTCAGGAAACATTGCTTACACCTAAGCTACAACCAGAAAAAGCAGTTGCTTGAGGTTTGCCCTAACACCAAAATGCATCCCTCCAGAAAGGATTGTGAAAGCCAAAGTCCAGATAGCACTGCCGCTGTACACTTAGAGTTGTGTCCTCAAAGGACATTACTGTCTCTTGTGAGCTCCAGGCAAGAGCAAGAAGCTCCAACTCACAAACAGGAAGGGATTATCAAACAGCAGCGTCTGCAGAGAGCAGTACTTGCTAAACGTCATTCACAAGCTCTCCTCCAACCATAATTCTCAGCTAAATCTCCCATCTTCAGATTCGGATTCCTAGCAGGAGCTGACTTTAATTTAGCAAGATTTCAGGGTTCGAATGGCTTTAAATCAGAATGACCACTGCCAAAATTTGCAATTGTTAAAGCAGCAGAGTTCGAATAGGCAATGGTCGAAAAGTTGATAACTGAAAAGAAATAAGGCTGGATATAAAATATTTAACACACCTAATTACAGACTTATATCATTGCTTTACCCTATATATTTCGATATCCATGGTAAAGATGAAAAGACTGAAAAAAAATAAAACCCTTAACCAACCAGATAGACTAAGAAATAAATTCAAGAATGGAAGATTTTTAGATTTCAGATTTGGCCCATGTATTGGCATTCAAAACTCTTGAATATTTATTTTCTCTTGGGTTCACATCCATTTACCCACTGTCTCATAATTACAAGAATTCCTTTGATTGTGTGTAGTGTTCACCTTCAACTATTTATTTGTAATACATGTTGTTTCGACAACTTTGCTTATCTCGTGAATAATCCTTGTAGGTCATGGAATCTGAGCTCTAATTTTAAAACACGCAAGTACATGTTTTGGAATCAGATAGAATAGTGATTAATTCTGGGCAAGTTTCTTAACCTCTGGAATAATAACTAAAAATAGTTATACTTCACTGAGCACCTATACTGGGCCAAGGGCTGAACACAGATCAACTCAGTTGATCCTTCGACAACCTTTAGATAAGTATGCTATTATTACTACCAGTTTGCCTGGTTGGAGGGGTTAAGTAAGTGGTTCATGGTCAAACAAAAACTAGTAAGTAAGGAGTTGTTATCTAAACCCAAACAGTCCAAATATACTATTATACTTCTCTGAGTCTTTGTTATCTCAACTGTTAAATATGAACAAAAATACTCAACTCATAGGATCGTTGTAAAAGTTAAATGAGGTTACATGGGTAACCAATACCACAGAGGTTGACGTAAAGTAGGTACTCATAAAATATCGGGTTGCTAATATTGTATACCTTCCTAAGGTGCCCCAAACTGTCACTATGCATATCACCACTGAATAAATTCTACTCACTTGAACTTAATGTACGTATGACAAATCACACTTTTAGATAGTGATGGTGGTAACCGAAATATACAGCAACAAAAAAAACAATTATAAAATACTGTTGCAGAGCTAAACACATTGGCAATAAAATATGTGTAGTGACGGCAAAACTTGTGCTGTGCTATACGCACTTCTGCAGTACTTATTCTAGATGTTTGTGTGGTGGTAATATATCTCCAGTCCTCATTCCTGCCTTCTCTTCCTAGAAAACTCCTATTCATCCTTCAAGGCCCTTCTCAAAAGTATCTTCCTCTGGGGAGCCTTCTCTTACATCCACAGCAGAAGGGAGCTGCCTTCTCCTCTGCACTACTATGGAGCTCCCCTAGATGGTACTCAAGAGTGAGGACTGCCCTTAGGAAATATTTGATACCCAGGTCCAACATGGGGCTTGAGATATGTAAGGTACACAGTAATTGTTTCTTTAATGAATACTTTGAATGTGCTGACTTAAAATTCCTAATAATCTGAATAGTTGAGGTACTATAAAGCAGGGTTTAATGTGTTTAAGTATTGCAAAGTCTAACGTTCATTTGACTTCTTACATTACAATGAGCGATGCCACTTCCCAGTAAGGCTACAGTGAAGGGTCAGACTTGGGGTGATGAGCAAAGCATACTATGGACCCCCGAAGCGAATCCCTCCAGCAGGACTCCCCCAGCTCACGTGCCTAATTTCCATATTTACGTTCTTGGGTCTGGGCCCAATTCTTGTCTTCACAAAGCCCATTGTAGGGTTCAATGTCCCACTGGGGCTACAACCTGTAGACTCCTGCAGCTACCAATATCCTAGACATGAGAAAAGACACGGGTGGAAAACACTAGTCTGAATACTGAGGTTCAACTGAAGGGAACATCGGAGGCTTCGAGATTGGTTCTCCCTTTAACTCAAAGGGAGTTTTACAAAATTCCACGTTAGACAGCACCCACCCCTGTAGCACATGGGATGTAGAATCCTAGCCGACATTGCTGTTCCCATCACTGCCTTGGTGTAGTGGAAAGAGGGCAGCTTCAGAGTGACTCTGGTCTGTCCCCTCACAGACACGCTTTCTGTGAGACGTAAGCAAGTTACTCAACTTATCTGACCACCTGTAAAATGGGATCATAATACATCTCGAGGCTGTTGTGAGGATTACAGAAAGTACTACATGTGATGCACCTACCATAGGACATGGCACTGAATATGCACAATAACTACCTGCTCCCTGGCTCTTCTCGTGAGCCCAACACCAGCTTCCCCTCAAAAGTAATGACTCTCTCGTCTCAAGGTTTAAGATCATGGATCAGTGCCAGCTGACTGGCAGTCAATAGATCAGAAGCTCCACTGGCCTCAAGGGCCAGTAAACTAATCAAATGGTGGTGATGATGTTCTGGTCTGAACAGCCTGGGTTGGGAAATACTAGTTTCCTACATATTTATTCAAGAACGCAAAATGGCGGATCTGTGCGAGAACTTTAAAGTTCCTAAAATATCACAGCCGTGGAACACAACATGTGGACCATTAGAATTCTCCTCATGCATGATGGTGCTAATTTAAAATCAGAAATTGCCCTTCCTATTTTGCTTTGCACAGCTTTGGCATTCTCAGCTAAGCCCCAGTTCCTCTTGGACTGAGCAAATGGATTTGTACTTGGCTGCCTGAGAAAAGGAATTGCAGATCCTCGCTAGATATTTCTTCGTTCTTTTAGAAACACAGTCAAAAAGAGAAAGACAGGATATGATAGCTTTGGAGTCTATTCTCACTCAACTAGCTCCTGTCTCTTAAATGAAAGCATGGGCGGGCCCAGACCCCTGTGCTCTTTAGCCATGTGGTCAAGTCTCCAGGCTGAACGAGCCTTGGCGGCTCAGCCTCTTGCCGTTGGAAGTTTTCTGCTCAAATTCCATTATTCATATTCATGCTGCTCTCTTAAGTAATGGCTTGAGGAAAAATGTGCCAGTAAAACTGAAATTGTTATGATGGGGAAAGAGCTACGAGAAGAGAAACATACCTCCCAGTTCCCCAGTGAGGCTGAGTCTCTAATAACCCCCCGCAGTCAAGCAGCTGTGTTTCCCAGCACAAGGCCAGGTGCACGCCTGCCTCGAAGGCAGAAGCCACTTTCATTGTTGCAAAGGGAAGGCACCGTCCTTCCCCAGCATGGGGAGGACGGAGAGCCCTCGATCTGCTCTGTACAAATGAAACCTAAACAAGTAACCCTTCAAAAAATCAGATTGGTTTGGAGGCTGGGAGGGGGTGGGAGGAGACCACGTCCACGTGGGGACGTTCGCCAAGGACTTTCTGGGACAGGAATGTAGTTGCCCGCACGGGAAGCAACAGAAACAGCACATTTCCGTTCTCACAAAGAGTGTG
The DNA here is from genome assembly GCF_937001465.1 of Orcinus orca. Classification (NCBI taxonomy): domain Eukaryota; kingdom Metazoa; phylum Chordata; class Mammalia; order Artiodactyla; family Delphinidae; genus Orcinus; species Orcinus orca. The sequence goes on along the minus strand of NC_064560.1, from coordinate 7,663,296 downwards.
TTTCAAGCTGCTTTTGGGATTCCGTACTGTTAGGGTCAATCTTTAATAAAATTGCAAAGCAGGCAAAGTTTATCTTCTAGCTTCACCTACCAGTGTCCCAATTTCTCTTCCTGTCACCATCTTATTCTCTGATATGCCCCGTCTATGACACATTCACGCTCTCAAATGGCCATCAGGTCACTCCTGCTGCAGGGCAGGCATCAGAATCAGGATGCCCCACTTCTGAGCTTCTATAGAAAGTGTGTGTGTGTGTGTGTGTGTGTGTGTGTGTGTGTGTGTGTGTGTGTGTGTGTGTGTGTGTGTGTGTGTGTGTGTGTGTGTGTGTGTGTAGACAGAGATCCTGCTACACACAAAGCTTTCTTATGTATACTGCCCCAGCCTGCAAGGTCCTACAGGGAGAAGGCTCTATTTCCTTTCTTTTTATATCCCCTGACCTTAGTGTTGGTTTTCATACTTACTGAATACGTTTTTAAAGCAACTGAATAAATTGATTAAGATACCAGTAGTAACACCTTCAGTATCTTTCTCTCAGACATATAAACATTGTAAAAGAGATTACAAAGGATCAGAAGACCCTTAGGATCCAGGGAGTGAGATATCAGTCAGAGGGGGCAGGATACCTCACCAAACACCCTCTAAGGCTCAACAGTACTGGTAGATACCGACAACTCTTATAAATAAGACAGTTCCTATCATAAAGACATTTGTCCTTTTACCAGTGAAGAAACAAGGTGCCTCTTCACCAGTGCCCATATTCCTTTCTTGTTACACATCACCGCCCCCCCAATTAAAGAAGTATTCTCAACCTTCTTAAGGCTTTCCTCTCAGCCAGCTCTTGAGGTCTCTTTTGCCAAAAAACAGGCAAATGGAAAATAAACGGTAAATATCAGGTTTCAGAAAAATAGGATGTTAAGACAATAATTCCTTAATGTCAGAAATGACAAAACAACTCTTATCCAAGAACCTCAAAGTGCCTTACAAACTAACTACAGAATCGTCCCTGGACTCCTGTGGAGAAGCAGGGTGTTTATCCTCCATTTTCAAAGGAAACTGATGCTCTAGATAAAACATACAAGACCACCCTCCTTCAATGCCACAGTGCTGCTTCCTTCCGATAATTCAGGTATTTTTAATACGTGGTGATGGCTTACTTGGACTGAGCAAAGTTTAAATTCCCAGCATGAAATTGCATATTCCCTCTTGTATGCATATTCCCTCTTGTATGATAAATTGCAGTTTTCTGCGATTTTCTCCAAGGGAAAAATATGGGGATGAAAAGACACCAGCCCTGAGAAGAAAGACGTATGCCAACCACCCCCTCAGGAGCCTCTTCATCCTCACCATTATTTTTTTCAAGAGATGTGACTATGGCTAAAATATTTAAAGAGGTGGCTAAGAGCGGGGCATTCATCACAAAACTCATGGTCCAATTTCCCTAGAGCGAAGCAGGAGGATGCTTCATTCCTCCCAAAGAGAAATTGCAAAATCTTACTTTAAAGTAAGCCTCCAGGCCTCTTGGGATGCACCAGTGTAGTTTGCCTAGAGTTGAGGGGATGGGAGAAGGGGGGATCGATTTGCTCCAATTAAACTGCCATTTATCATACAAGAGGGAATATGCAATTTCATGCTGGGAATTTAAACTTTGCTCAGTCCAAGTAAGCCATCACCATGTATTAAAAATACCTGAATTATCGGAATGAAGCAGCACTGTGGCATTGAAGGAGGATGGCCTTGCATGTTTCCATCTTGTAGGATCCTGGGCAAGTTACTCCATTGCTTTTAAACTCAGTTTCCTCGTCTGTCAAATGGAAATAATGATAGCTACCTCACAGTGTCTTGGGTTCTAAAATGTGTGAGATATACGCAAAATGCCCAGCACAATGCCTGGCGCAGAGGAACTCAATAAAAGGTATCTATTACTCGCAGTGAAATTGGGTTTGGACTCCATTGTAGACAACTGACACTTTAGGAACGTGAGATTTATTCACAGCAAGTTGGGAAGAGAAATAAAGTGAAAAAACTGGATTGTGATCTTCTACTCTCAAACAGTACTTCCTGATGTTGGCACAGGGTGTGAGAAACAGGCCAACTGAACAGAACAGAATGCTCAGAAATATGCCCATGGGCAGAAATGCCCATGTATATATGGAGATTTTACTTATCACGGAAGAGCACGGGAGACGAGTGGGAAAAGGACAGACAATTCAGTGAAAAAAATTCGATTGCATATCTTCCTTCTTACCTACACAAACGTAAGTCCCGGTAGATTTTATTAAACTCCACAGGGAAAATGATAAAACTTTAGAAGAAGTAAAAGGTATCTTTATGACCTCCAGGTAGAATTTCTTAAACACACAAATGTGTAATCCACAGAGAAAAGATTCATAAGTTTGACTACATTAGAGTCAAGAATTTCTGCTCACGAAAAGCTATTATCTTAAGAAGAGTGAGAATATAAGCCACCAAATGTAGATATTACAACACTTACAACTGACAAAGGATAAGCATTATGAACTTATAACAAACTGCTAAAAATTAATAAGAAAAAGACAAACAGTTGATAGAAAAATGTGTGAAAGAACAGGAATTTTATAGAAGAGGAAACTCAAATGTCCAGGGAACAAAAGTGCCCTATTTCACAAACTGGGGCAATAACAAAAATCATTTCATGCTTAGAGTTAGATTATCATTTCACAGTATCAGGTTGGCAATGGTAAGTTTTCATGAAGATGTAGATAGGCCAGGTAATGCTTGCCCATGGCATTAGAGGTCAGAGGTTAAATTAGTGCAACTTTATTGAAAACATTTTGCATTACACATGTTGTGTTTACTCTAAGCCCCAGCAATTCCATTCTTTGGTATAAACCCTTGAGAAACTCTCGAGCGTGTGCACCAGGAAACACATTCAAGAATGTTCACGCAGGGCTTCCCTGGTGGCGCAGTGGTTGAGAGTCCGCCTGCCGATGCGGGGGACGCGGGTTCGTGCCCCGGTCCAGGAAGATCCCACATGCCGCGGGGCGGCTGGGCTCGTGAGCCATGGCCGCTGAGCCTGCGCGTCCGGAGCCTGTGCTCCGCAACGGGAGAGGCCACAACAGTGAGAGGCCCGCGTACTGCAAAAAAAAAAAAAAAAAAAGAATGTTCACGCAGCACTGCCATCCTAGCAAAAATCTAGAAACAATCCAGATGCTCATCAACAGTCTAATGAATAAATAAATGATGGCATATTCATAATTAAACATTATATCCGCGTGAAGGAATCTCAAAGATGCTGTCAAGTTAAAGAAGAAATCCAGAGAAGAATACATACAGGATAACTTCATCTCTATAACATTCAAAAACAGGCAAAAATAAATGTATTGTTTGGGGATAGTGACACAGTGCAACCACCGAGAAAAGCAATGGAACAATTAACGTAAAATGCAGGTTGGTACCTCCACATGGGGTGCGAGAGGGTGCAGAAGGGAGGGGACCCAGGACTTCTAAGTGCTGTTGGTATTCTGTTACCCATTCAGACTGAATTATACACTGATGTGTATTTCATTCTGCTTCTTTAGAATGGACATACATTTTTATATATTCTTTCGTATGTATGACCTATCTCCTATATTTTAATTTAAAAACAGGCAATCTTTGCTTTAACCCATCCGTGATGCTGAAAGTCAGGACCTTGAGGACCAGAAGTTCAAATGGCGTGGACTAATAAAAAAGGGACAAGTACAAGTATTAGGTGTCCTCCAGATAAAATAATAAGGCCTTGCCTGTGGCTCTGCAGTAAATGCAGTATTCCTGCCAAGTACCGCAATCTGCAGCTCAGTGACCCTTGATAGAGGCATGATGACCACGGTCCCTTCAACCATAGTGAAACCTGGCCCCAAATTCAGGCAGATTCAAATGGACAAACCAGTGAAATGGAGGCCTTTAGTATCTTTCCAAAAAAAGCCTAATAAAGGCATAAAGGTTTTTTCTCTACCACAGTGAGCACATCCTGCATCGCGTTAACCTACTGACACTATTTGTAATGGCAAAGAAAGGTCACCGAAGCCTAAATCTGCTTGGCACGATTCCCCACCACACTCTTCTAAAAAACACAGGCTTGATAAAATATCAGCTCCCATCTTATTTCCAAGAAGGCCACGCAAAGGTTACGATGGGCTCAGGTGTGCTGAGCTCGGCTATTATTCTGTCCCTCATTTGCATAGCATCTGCCCTCTGCATCACTCAGCACATCTACTTCAGGGTCTCACATTAATTCTCTATCTACCCTAGCAGCATGGGGATGGGGTAAACCGGGGTCTCCACTTTTTGCAAATGGGGAAACTAGAGTCAGACAAAGACAAAGCATTTTTAGTACTGGCAGACCTTGTTTTACTGCGCTTTGCAGGTACTGCAATTTTTACAAATTGTGTACATTTGCTGCAACCCTGCATCAAGCAAGTCTACAGACGCCATTTGCTCACTTCGCGTCTCTGAGTCACATTTTGATAATTCTCGTAATATTTCAAACTTTTTCATTATGATTATACCTGTTAGGGTGATCTGTAATCAGAGATCTTTGATGTTACTGTTACTACTCCCTGAAGGCTCAGATGATGGTGAGCATTTTCTAGCAATAACGTATTTTTAAATTAAGGTACATACTTTGTTTTAGACTTAATGCTAGTGCACACTTAATAGACTACAGTACAGTGTAAACATAACTTTTACATGTACTGGGAAACAAACAAAATTCCTGAGACTTGTTTTATTGCGATATTCACTTTATTGCGGTGGTTCGGAACCAAACACTAGTATCTCCAAGGTCTGCCTATAATGAGATTAATTCTCTCCCTCCTTAAAGTAGTGATTCCGAGGAGGGTCGGCCTCTATAAACTTGGGCTTTGGGACAAGTTTACATGGAGCGGAAGAGATGATGAGAGCCCCACATCAACATGATGTGACCCTTCCAGGTCACCTGAAGGGCTGAGCCCATTGAGATGGCTTTAGGCCACATCTCCCTAGACTAGATGCCCTCGTCTACTCTAGGATTTACCACAGCTGCCAAAACACTAACTTCCACCAAAGATCTAATTCACTGGGAAGCTCTAATTTGCTAAAAAGTCAAGTGATTCAGAAACCATACAAGAGGAAAATAAAGACTAACTTCATTTCTGTCTTGCTTTTCGAGGTACAAAGAATAAGCCCATTGTAGCTTCTCTGACCCCATATATTTCTTGAACTTTCTAGGTCAGTTTCTGCTGCCTCAGTCTCTCCATTCTTCCCAGTTCCAGACGAAGGAATCTGCTGCACCCAGATCACATTTTGTGGGAGGCCCATCAGGGTCATATGTCAAAGGCACTGTCTAAATTCTGGGCTACCCCTTGTCCAATGTGCCTGGGTGACAGGAGATGGGGAGGGGGTACAGCATATAAAATAAGGCTGCGTCAGGGGCTATGGATGGACAGCCTTCCCTTACAAGAAGTCTGGGAGGGGGGGGGGGGCAGGAAATACAGAAATTTTAGTTTAATACGCATTTTAAAGAATAAAATTTACTGCTTAATGTCAAAACCTTCTGCAAATACTAAAATTACATAAATCCAATAGCATAAGCTTTTAAAAAGCTCTATTATCTCAAAAATAGTTTCAAAAAATAGGATGCAGCAGCCTAAACCTGTCTGAAATAAACATAATGAAAAAACAATCCTTTTGGAAATGGTGAGGCATGATACAGTTCTCTTTGCCTAAGCACTTCGCTAAGAAAATTTCTTCCCAATGACTGTTTCTATCTTTTTAATTACTTAACAAGAAGTGTCTTTATGGCTATAAGATAAAATGCAAAAGTGAGTCACCTGGCATGACAGGGCAACTACTGTAGTCATAACTCACAGCCTGCTCCCACCAGAAGAAAAATGAAGCCAAGGACCCGGTGATGTACACAAAGTCATAAACACTTGCTGGGTGAGGATATTTTCTGTGAAGACCTTCGGCCAAAGCAATAAAATTCTGGCCTGACCCGACAAGGCTACTCACAGGCAGGAACACGCAGACTGAAAACTAGGGGCTGGTGCTCAAGAGAAAGAACCGATCTTACTTAGTCTCCTGCTCCAAGATGTGGGTGCAGCATGTCCTTTGACCTGCGACAGGAACTCTCTGCTTCCCCGCATCCTGTCTGCCATCTTCTCAGAAAGGCCTTCCTGCCCTTGCCTTGTCAGGCTTAGGCCATCCAGAAGCCACTTTTCTGCTCCCCAAGCATTTGTTATCAACCTCCAGCTGCCCTCAGGTATCAGCAAGATCCATCTCCCTACCTCACCTGTAACATTCAGAGGATCGCAGACATACCAGCCAAATGGGTTAGTAGCTCTAGCTGCTCATTAACATAAAATGCTAATGTGGAGACCACATGAGAAGAAGAGAGACCAAATGCCTAATGCCAAACAGCTTTGTCTTCATGACTGTCCCAGAGAGGAATAGCAAGGGAGAAGAAGGCTAATGCAACTTTGTCTTCCCAATTATCTGCCTATCCTAAAAGTAATGGTGGAAATACGTACCCCTTCCTTATTTCTGTGCCACGGGCAGACGTAATTGGTCAACCACAGAGCTCTCTGTCTCTCTCTCTCTCTCTGAGCCTGAATACTCCATAGTTCTTCTTATCACAGAGCTGCAGGCATCCTGGAACAACTGAACAGAAATATCCCACAAGAGGAAACCTAGTTGTCATCTCCCCCTTAACTCCACCAGCTACAGTTCCGCCAGATCCAGAGAACCCCAGCTCTCCACAGGCTCTTTTCAGATGCTATTTTTCTAAATTTTCTTCCTTAGAAAAGAGGACATAAAGAAGACTATGCAAATCATTCAGACTTCCATTTTAAGAAATCATACTCAGAGCAAGAGTGAAGAATGTAGTGAAGGATACACCACTCCTAAGGTGCATGCGTGTCAAGCTGTTATAGACCACCAGGGGAGAAGGATCACCTTACCATAGGCTTGAACAAGCTCCACCACCTGTACCTTCCACCCTTATTCCTACAGCTCCAATCATATCACTGCGTCCAGCAGGGCAGGATTACAGCCCAGGAGGGAGGCTGACCAGTAGTGGATGAATGATGACACGAAGTAGAAGTATTTGTGTTGGGCTCTTGAGATCTAAAACGCTGAGATCTTAATGTCAATTCTGCTACAAACTAGTAACGGATGTTATCTCTCTGGTTTCCTCATCTCTCAAATGCGAGAGAGAGAAACTGCATCAGGAGCTAGTATGCACCAAGGGCCAAGCCCAACCCAATGCCTGCTTTTATAAATAAAGTTTTATTAAAACACAGGCACAGTCACTCATTCACGTATTAGCTAAGACTGCTGTCACGCCACCAAGACAGAATAGAGTTGCTGCAACAGTAAACTTATGTCCCACAAAGACCTAAATATTTTAGGCTCTGTGGGACACAATATTTCTGTTTGGTCCATTTTTATGGTTTCTATTTTTTTTTTTTTTTTTTACTAAAGTTCTCATTTTATTTCATGCTTTGATTTCCTGATTTTGTTTGTTTGCCATCTGTGTTTTCTTACCTTCAGGTAGTAGAGGATAGGAGCAGGTGGGTTAAGAGAAGGAAGGCTAACCCCTGCGCTATATCATAACTGCCAAGCTCAAATGCCTACATGAATCAGACAAGGAACATAAATTGGGGAAGTACACCAGGTTTAAGGACATTATTGGAACCACTCATAAACTGGGGATCAACTATTCTCTGATTGGCTGTATTTGTGTTATTTGTGGGCGTGAGGACATTCGCATGAGGCTGGGAAGCAAGCTGGGACCATACTGGGAAAGGCTACAACTGCCCGACTGAACAAGGGGAAGCCTGGGGTGTTTGGATGATAAGGGGGTGTGCCGAGATCAGTTTTAGGAGGGAATTATCTAAGGTATTGGGGAAAAGGGGCATATTCTCTGTAGGATGACCTACTGTTCCCATTTGCCCAGTCTCCGGGGTGGTAGGACTTTCAGTGCTTAAACTGGGATAGTCTTGGGACACCAGACATTTGTTCAGCCTTGTAGAAACAAGGACATCTGTCCAGAAGCGATTTCTGTAGTCCAGACACAAGGTGACAAAACTCCTAAGCTAAGGAACCTGTAATCCATTCTGTTCTGATAGACAACTTCCCGCCAAAGTTTCCATGGAAAGGAATCGCCTCCTCTTCTCTGCTTATGCCTTCCTCCAGGTGCATTCTAACCATGACCTTTTAGCAGCAGAACCTTACCCTGAAGGACTACACTGATTTGTAGGCATATGGCTGGCCAGTGGAGAAGCTAATGGGTAGTGAGCCGTGGGGAGGAGGGAGGGCAAGCTGACAGCTGCTAATAATAATAAAGGCCCCTATGAAGAAGTTCTTGTTATGGCCCAGAACTTCACTTGGTATTTATAAGAATCCAGTCAATATAAGTATTATTTTCACCCCATTTTTCAAGCGAGGTGGCTGAAGAGGTTGAGTATTGCCTCGTGTCACACAGCTATTAAGTGTGAGAGCCAGAATTTAAGGTGAGAGTCGCCCTAACCTCCACTCCTGCAGGTCACCCCCTCATCTGTCCTTGCGGGGTCCTGGCCATAAGCACCAATGTCCACCTCCCGAGAACGGCACGAGCTGCTTTAGACAAGACACATCAACGGCCAGAAAAGAGCCAATAGCCTGAAGGGAATTCGGAGGAGAGTCACGTGTATAATTAAGGTATGAGAAGGACTGATCTGTCAGGAAAGACTGGAAGAATTCAGTATGTGTGGTTTGGCTAAGCTGAGGCCAAGGGGGGAGGAGGCTGTGGGTGCGGAGGAGAAAGAAAGCAAAGCCACCACAGAATGGGTGGACTTTCTGCTCAGGACAGCACAAGGAAGCATGGCCGAGAGGAAGGCAAGAAAGTGGAAGCACACAGGGAAGGTTCTAGAAGGATCTCCCAAGGAACAAACTGTGCCCCAGAATTCAAAAAGGAACCTAGCTAGATACCCACCCTGTGTGATGTAATCCAGAAAGATCTACTTGACAAGGTTGGTGAATGTATAAAAGCTCTGGTTTCCCTCTTTCCAAGTGGGATGCATTTCTTTAGCAAAGCACAAAATTCAAGGTCCTTCCATGTCTCTCCAGCCTTTGGATCATCCCCAAGTCTCTCATTTGTGACACTGAACTGCTGAATTCTACCCCAGAGTCAATTCTCAATTACACAAAAGACAACAGGCTTGGAGACGTGGAGGATTAACCCAAGTACCACCGTGCCAGTCCCTGAGTCAAGCGCTATATAAACATTGTCTTTCATTCACCTGTCCAAGATCACATAAGTGGTTAGCCTGTCTCCAAGTATTTTTTTTTTTAAATTCCAGGCCCTGATCTCTACTTATTTGTTTCTCAGGTAATTTTATGAGTCCAGCACTGTGCTAAAATCTGGGCCTGTGTGGGTGACCGAGGCGGGCTCAGTCCCTGCCCTCACAAGATGCATAATCCAATAAGGGAAACAGAGATTCATGTGATACTTACTGAAATCACTGATGTAAGATGGGGTGAAATATTATGAAGGAAAAGAATGTGGTGTGTATGAGGCCACAAAAGGACAGCCCTGAGGTAAAAGAAAAGCTTCCCTAAAGAAAGGGCAGTAAGACTGAGGCCTTAGGGAGGAGGTGAGGGGGCTGTGTACTGAAGAATTTTTACCCAAAGAGGTCTCACCTTTGCCTCAGATACTGGGAGGTGATCTCTGGGCCCTCAGAACATGATGCTTGATAGGAGTGTCTTAGTTTGCCTGGGGGCTTTGGTCACTGGACAGTCTAACAGTATGATTTATGATGGGGGCTTTGGACCACATTGCATTAATTCTACCTCTGGAAGGCTTGGAGACTGAATGTCAGCCATGTGGGAGGTATACGATTGAACCTCAGTGAAAATTCTGGACACCAAAGGCTTGGGTGAGCTTTCCTGGTTGGCAATACTCCGCGCAGGTTGCCAAACGTCTATACCAGGAAAGTAACGTGCGCCCCAACTCCACAGAAAGCACAATGGAATATTATCCAACAATCCCACTTCTGAGTACATATCCAAAGGAAGTGAAATCAGGTTCCCATAGAGATATCTGCATCTCCATGTTCACTGCAGCATTATTCACAATGGCCAAGACAGTGGAGGCAACCTAAGTGTCCATCAATGGATGAATGGATAAAAAAGATGTGGTATATGTATACATACAATGGAATATTATTCGGCCATGAGAAAGAAGGAAATCCTACCATTTGTGACAACTTGGAAGAATCTCGAGGGCACTATGCTATGTGAAGTAAGTCAGCCAGAGAACGACAAATACTATACGGGATCACTTACACGTGAAATCATAAAAGAGCTGAACTCAGAAACAGAGAGTAGATGGGTGGTTACAAGGGTTTGGGAGGTGGGTGGAAATGGGGAGATACTGATCAAAGGGTATAAGTTTCCAGTTATAAGATTAACAAGTTCTGGAGATCTAATGTTCAGCATGGTGACTATAGCTAATAATGTTGTATTATATACTTGAATGTTACTGAGAGCGCAGATGTTGAATTTACCACCACACACATACAAAGTGTAATTATGTGACAGGATGGAAGTGTTAACTAATGCTATGTTGGTAATAATTTGCAACTTATATACATGTATCAAAGCAACACACTGTACACTTTGAACTTACACAATGTTATATATCTATTATATCTCATTAAAGCTGGAATGGAAGCTCCACATCTAATAACTTTCCTGGACTCTGCCCTTAGTGCTTCCTCCCTTGGCTGGTTTTAATCTGAATCCTTTCACTGTAATAAGCCATAACTGTAAATATAACAGCTTTCAGTGAGTTCTGTGAGTCCTTCTAGAGAATTATCGAAACTAAAGGTGGTTTGGGGAACCCCTCAAACTTGGAATTGGTGGAATGGAATGGTCTCCTGTGGGAACTGTTCCCATCTCAGGTGCTAAAAGAGGAAAAGTCTCCTGGGCAGAGGGCAGGACATTTTACTTTCAGCACTGGGCCAATTTGCTCTTAATAGCAAAATAGTTTTTTGTATAAATCCCCAAGCCTCACTCTTTTACTCAATTGACTGAATATTGGCTGTTACAAAAAAACACTCAGTGCCTAGTGAATGCTGCTGGGGTTTTTGGTTTTTTGGTTTTTTTTACATTATCTTCTTTCAAGACCTATGAATACAACTACACACTATGTGTAGTGCTTATTTTCCTATAAGAAAACATGTTTTCCAATGTAATGGCAGGCTTTAGAAATGCTAAATTTATAATGAATCAGAAAAGATCTACAGAGAGTAAAATTGGTAATGAGATTCAAGAACGGGGAATTGAGCCTGTGCTTTTAAAAAGGCAAAGGGAGATTGCCTGGAGAAGAAACAGGTAGACCCTGAATGACTGGGTACAGGTTGAAGGAACTCAGCGAGTCATGACTGCAGGGCATCAACTGACCCAAGGAAGCCAGTTAGAAAAGGCTTGAGAGAGGAGAATAATTCCCAGGGGAGTTTTCCAAATGGATGTGGGAAAAAGAACTGAGAAACTGTGGCCTGCCAGTCCAGGTGGCTATGGAACAGACCTCACTGAAGTGGGAAAGCTTTGATTTTTACATAGTGCGTCAGATGGTCTTTCTTCCAAAGTCCCTTCCTGCCTTTTTCATCCCCTTTAGTCCGCTCTTTACATGCTGGTTTTCTCCAGAATTCTTCTTTCTTCCAACTTGCCTGAAGCCAGTTCTAGGGCAACGATAAATTCTGACCACCAGAGGCTGAACTGGCTGGCCTGCGGGTGGGGGTAAGGGGCAACTTGTAAGTGCTAAAAAATCAAACTCGTATGTTATGCAGAGTCAAGCTGAATTCAGCGAGTGAGCTTCACAGTGCAATCTGCCCTGCATGGATTGCATTCTGCCTTGAACTGACACAATGTAAGTTCGATCTGCCCTGCCCTCCTGTATTCACGGAGGCCTTCTCACTTTGCATTAAGAACTTTATTCAAAAATAGCAGAATGGTGAAGCACGTGAGCTTTGGAGTCAGACTCCAGATTCCAACTCTGCCATGGACCAGCTGTGTGACCTTGAGCAAGTTACTGACCTTCTCTGTGCTTTCAATGCATAATGGTGATAATAATAGGGCCTGCCTTACAGGGGTTTTGTGAGGCTTAAATTAGTTAACACATATGAACTTCTTAGAACAGTGCTTGGCACATAATAATTGTTCAGTAAATGACTGAACAATTATTACGCTCTATCCCAAGGCAACGCAATTAGAATTTCAGAGTATTGGCAATTTTTAAAAAGCTTATCCATAATCATATCCATGATTTTAATGTACATCCAGGGTGAGAAACGTTGCTCTGGAGTTTATCTAACTGCTTCTCCAATATTAATGTGCAAAGGATACTGGGGCTTCTTGTCAAAATGCAGATTGTGATTCCGTAGGTCAGGGTGAGACCCCAGATTCTGCATTTCTAACAAGTCCCCTGGTGACGCTAATGCTGCTCGTTGGTGGACTGTGGACACTAGGGCCTGGCAGCACACACATTATTTGGAGAAGAGCCCCAAGTGGGTGCTTGGTAACTGCAACTTGGCTACTAGGTCCTTGGGCTGGGAAGTGTGCATCTATCCAGGACCCACTGGACAGAAGGAGAAAGCACTGAAATCCATCGAGCTCTTCTCCAGATGGTCAGGACTCTCGGGCAGGTCTGAGGTTGCACACGTGGGCAGTCAGTGAACTCAGCTGTGCTGAGCTGGGGAGTGGAGACAAGGGCTGACACAGGCAGCATCTGCAGCCAGAAGGAAGGGATCTAAGACTTAAAAGTAAAAAGAAGTAGAAGAACAAAGTTGCAGGAGCAGATTTTTTTTTCTTTCCTCATTCCCTCTCCCCGACCTCTGACCCCCATCATTCTACTTTCTCTGTGCAACTTAACTACTCTCGATACACATAATCATTCTACACGATTCTATATGTAGAATCATACAACATCTGCCCCTTTGTGACTGGCTTATTTCCTTTAGCGTAATGTCTCCAAGTTTCATCCATGTTGTAGCGTGTGTCTGAATGTGCTTCATTTTTAAAGTGGAATAATATTCCATTCTACAGATATACCACATTGTTTATCCATTATTCTGTCAATGGACACGAGTTGCTTCCACCTTTTGGCTATTACAGATAAGCTGCTATGAACATAGGTGAACGAATAACTCCTTGAGACCTTGCTTTCAATTCTTCTGGGTATATGTTTAGAAACAGAATTGCCGGATCATATGGTAATTCTATTTTCAATTTTTTGAGGAGCTGCCATACTATTTTCCACAGCAGCTGCAGCATTTTGCACTCCCATCAACAGTGCACAAAGGTTCCAATTCCTCCACATTCTCACCAATGCTTGTTATTTTCTGGGTTTCTTTCTTTCTTTCTTGATAGTAGCCACCTTAATGTATATGAGGTCATATCTCATTGTGGTTTGGATTTGCATTTCCCTATTGATCAGTGATGTTGAGAGCAATAGGTTTAATAAAAATAGATCCTCTCACTCTCAGCATTTATAGATAGCATCTCATTATTTACTACTCATGGGTGGCAGTCTTAGTTTACAGTTAGATGGAAGACTGCTTGAATCATGTCGATTCCAGCTAAGCCAGAGTGGCTGTTCTGTCCACTGACACTATGGTGGGCACTCCCCATGCCCCCTCAGATCCCTTCCTCAATCACTGCTTAAAAACTCTGCCTGAGGACTTTTTGCCTGGCAGTGGGAGAATCCTCTTTCATCTCAGAGCATATGGGAAGCGCCAAATCAGAAGTGATGGAGAATGAATGGCCCCAGAGCAGTCTGCAGCAAGTGGCAGATGGAGGGCTGGTGGATAAACACCCCCGCTGCCTCTCCCCTGTGCCGGGGTAAGTCTGAGGCATCTCTCCACTTCTCCAAGAGTTTCCGGATTGAGTGACTCATGCCCACAGCGGAAACTAGTTTGATGATGCCTCCTATTCTGGTTTCCTTTCTTTCCCTGACCCACATCCCTACTTCCCTACAAGCATTTCCTTGGATCACATCCTAAATAAACAACCTGTGCTCAAATCCTGGCCTCAGGGGAACCCAGATCAATACGGATGATATTATCCTTCTTTCAGCCACCAACACTTGTTAAGAGCATATACCTGTTCTTGGTTGGTGTGATAAAAGTTAGGGAAAGATTTTTACGTCTGTGAAAATGCTCAAGAGACTCTGTGTTTTGTCTTTAACCTTTCTGCCAGGTTCTATTATTCACATTTTCCCCAGATATGCATGTGCCTCAAGGAGAGTCATATGTCCTATAAACTCACCTCAAATTATAAAATACTTCAAAATAGCATACTGCACATGGGAAATTGCTGAAAAAAAGCATTTTAAGTAATATGGTTTGTACCTTTTCCCATTAAAAATACTTGAGTCTCCAGCACAGTATAACATGTATTAGAACCCACAAACATGTCAATCCAAGGAAACATCTTCATAGAGTTTAATGCTAGTAATAAGATAATACAGCTCATAATCGTGGCAATCTTGTGTACCAGATGTTTTCTCTATTGGTTCCCCTTGGTGGTTAGCTGCGCCTTCACAAATATCTGGTTCATAACCATTATACCGAGCGTGAGATCACAGAAAGCAACTGTTGTATGAAAAACATAATTTTTTTTTCCTGAAGGGAATTATATACACGTTTCAAGTAGGAGAGTGAAAATTAAAATGAGCCAAGTTCAAAACGGAAATGAGGGGAAGGAGTTGAGAAATATCCTCTCCCAACACTGAGAGGTCATCAGTACCATCCTGGTGGGAAAGTAAACGTTTACCCAAGAGAGGCCAGGAGACTGCTCTAAGTTGCAGCCAAAATAGTAGCTAGTTAATACTGAGAATGTAGTGAACAGCTGAACAAACTGAGATGCCATTAGAAAGATCCAATGTTCCATTTCAAGGTTATGGATGTCATAACAGCAGGCAGCAGTAATACCCAAGCAATTCTGAATTTCAGCATGTGGATAGAGAGGTACAGAGACTCCCCACCAGACATCTGCTCATTTTCTCCATGGAAAAGAATTAAGGGAGTCGGTTCTGATATTTTGATGTAGGTCCATAATGCCCCTCTGAGGGAGATGCATATGCTACAAAAAATAAGAAGAAGGAATGTAGATGTAACCGCTTAGTAAATATTCAGTGAAGCGTCCTGTTTAAGGTGCAGTGGTTAAAATTTTTATTTTAAATTTCTCCAGCTCTTGAAAAGGGTAAAATGGCTTGTCCATCATTCAAAAGCTATGACTTTATACATCTGAAACTTTGGTGGGGGGCATGGTGAGGAGGGGGACGGGGGGACCAGGGACAATATCTGATAACATTTAGCAAAATCAAGAGCCTATAAAAATTTGTTTTTAGCCTCCAAAAAGACTCTACTCCCGTGATTAGTATAGGAGCCAGGGAAATGCAAGAGCTGAAAAGCAGCAGTGTTGATAAAAGTCAAATACTTCTGCTATCTTAGGGATCTAGTCACACTTATCAGCCATGAATACTGTTTATCAATTCTCTTTGATTCTCAGTTTCTGACTTCCGATACTTCTCTTTGATAACACATTTGCGTTTGTGTTTGCCACTAGAAACAAAACACACATTAATAAAGCTATTAACTTAAAGCCAAGGATGAATCCGAGACAATTAGAAGGGAAAAGCAACACCCCAGAAAGGGCTAGGCTTTGCATGAAGCTATGTCAACCAGTTTTAATGGACTGAATGCTTGTGTTCCTCCAAATTTTATATGTTGAAGCCTTAACCCCCGATGTGACAATATTTGGAAATAGGGCCTTTATGGAAGTAATCAAGGTGAAATGGGGTCATAATGGCAGGGCCCTAATCCGAGGGGATTGGTGTACTTATAAGAGGAGGAGACACTAAGAACTCTCTTGCTCCCTTTGGCGTGGGAGGACCCAGTGAGAAGGCTGCCAATGAAGCCGTATACAAGGCCCTGTGTACCTGTCCTTTGAAGTAAAAGGCTTTTGCTTTAGTCTCCCAGGCCTCTCTTGAGTCTCAAAAGGCTGACTCAAGAGTTAATGATTAGGGATGTGAAGATGTAGAAACAAAGAATAGCTGTTGGGCTGGAGAACTGGTAACAGTTTAGACTATAATTCTGCCACAGCACAGAATCACCAAACTCCCATTTCCCTGAAAGATAGAGATAAAGGCCTGACACACATTCCTAAGTTGTTTTTACAGGAAGGAGACCTCCACCAGATGAAAACTGCTGACTGCAAGAACACAGACCCTAGACTACTTGAAACTTCACCTTGATGCCAACCAATCTGAGAACTGTGCATGAGCTGATCCTGCACCCTACAGCCCTCCCTCACGCTGCCTTTAAAACCCCTTCTCTGAAAGCCATCGGGGAGTTCGGATCTTTGGAGCACGAGCTGCCTGTTTGTTCTCCTTGCTTGGTGCCCTGCAATAAACGCTGTACCTTCCTTCACCATAACCCGGTGTCAGTAGACTGGCTTTACTGCATGTGGGCGAGCAGACCCAAGTTTGGTTTGGTAACACCATCCACAAGCTCAGAAGAGAGCTTACACCAGAAATCCAACTGGACAGCACCTTGATCCTGAATGCCTGGCCTCCAGAACTGTGAGAAATACATGTCTGTTGTTTAAGCCACCCAGTCTGTGGTATTTTGTTATGACAGCCCAATATACTGACTAATACATATATCAATACTAATCAAGGAGAATGTCCCCAACTGATAAATCACTCTCCCCAAAAATGAGTCATGAAAAGAAAAAGAACATGATCACATGACACGTTCTACTTGGTCTGGTTTGAGGTTGCCAGTAGTGACATTTACACAATGCTTTTAAAAGATTATCTTGAAATGCAAAGGCTAAACCTGTTTCTTCTCCTTTTAATTCCACATCTTCCAGAGCCAGAACTACTAACCTACCCACTGTCCCTCCTGTTGAGGGTGAGAAAACACCTCTCTCACCAGCTACACTGTTCAGGTAACTGCAGAAGAAAACCAAAAGGGAAGAAACAAAAGTATGCCCTGCCCAGAGAGACATCTTTTGTGACAGGGATCATCAACTCCACTGAGGTTCTTTCAGAAACGAGGAGAAAACAGGGGGAAGATTCCATGGACAATTTTTGTTTAGCAACATTTATTTGCCTTCCCAAACTCCAGAGAAGAAAAGGAATTAGTCTTAACAGAGCTTTAAGTTTAAACATACTCTCTGGGTGAGAAAGACATATTTGCCTTCATCTTAGAACCGACTCTAGTCCTGGTTCCTAGTCTTTACTGGGGTCCTGATTCCCAGTTTCTCACTTCCTTTCTCCACAGGATTCATCACAAGGCATGTATTGAAAAGTCAGTGGCAAAACCTTTGTGTTGGAAAGTATCTAAGATACATCAGTTTCTCCTTACCCAATCGAAAGCCTTTGACACAAAAAAACAAACAAAAAGAAACTGATTTTCAGTGCTCTGAAGCTCAGTCTTTCAAACAAAGGAGACCTTGCTCAATGAAATTTCACTTTCTAATCATTTAGCCACAGTTAAATGTAGTCATTTTTGAAGAGCATTTCAGAGTCTACTGATGGACAAACTGTACTATTGATTGGTACCAACTGTAAACTCTAAGTTTCTCATCCAAATGCTTTTAATTGGTCTTAAGTGACACTCTTTTAAATGACTTTGGGAAGAGAAGAGGGAGAAACATGCCAAGGATAACTCACACAAAGAAAATTTACACGCTGTCTTTGCTTCCCTTTCTTTGGCATAGATACTGACTACCAATTTTTTTTTTCCCCTTGAGGAAAGTAGTGAGAATGTGAACAGCAGTCTGGATTTTTCTTGTTCTGTTACCATAATTAGAAAAGTCGGATAAAATTATGCAGGAGCAGATTGAGGGAGAAATATAGCTCGGCTTTCGTATGAAATAGCTACCTCTTTTATAAATTCAAAGGTTTTTCTCTCCCTGCAAATATCTTTCATCTCTGAGTAGTTACTGTGCCTCTTTTAAGTCTGTTTTCAGGTTGAAAGATAAGCACGCTCTTTAAAAAGGTTCAAGCACTGATGGGAAGCATGTTCATGACCATCGCTGCCATTGTTATGAAATACCACCTTGATAGACTGGTGTCTTCCCCGCAGAGACAGGCAAAAAACCACCACCCCACAATTACACGGTACTGACAAAATCAGGTTGGGATTGAAGGAACCAGACAAATCATTTTCACAAAAACTGAAAATGCAACCTATCAAATCACCCTTTGATTAATCATCTTATAAGACATCATCTATAAGTCAGCTAATATTGGGAAGACCTGTGAAAATTCAATGAGCAGATGCCAACTTTTTTAATGTATCTGAAGAGCTATTCAAGGATTCAGTGGTATTTCCTCTTTGACATTTTCCTTTCCTTCCATCCCCTTCTTCCTTGGTGGGGAAAATGCTTTATGCAAGCCTGCACTGAAACCACAGTCAGTTCACAGATAAACATTTAGGGAGCAGAGAAGTTCTCAACGTGTGCTTCTCGGGCCACCTGAAACAGAATCATCTGGAGTGCTTTTTAAAAACCACTCATTCATGGAGCCATGCCAGAAGTAGAGAATTAGTCTTGGAGGTTGTGGCTCTGGAACTTGAATTTGGAACAAACTTCCAAGGTGGTTCTTGGGTTATCTAAAGTTCTGAGAACCTCCAAGGTGGCCCAAGGTCTACTGTCACTAGGGATTGGCTGAGTGGGCATTTCAGACTCCAACCACTCTGGTCCTTGTTCCTGACTCCCTGTCCAACTGGGGGGATACCACTCAGGCTACCCATGTCCTCCAGAACTCCTGTGACCATTCCCAATTCATCTGCTCACCACCACGGCCCCTCCCCGTGAACACATCCCCACCCGTCCCTGCTCACAAATCTGTAGTGGATCCTCATTACCTAATTCAAAAGAAACTCCTCAGCCTCAAATTCAGAGCTTGAAAGAAGATCCCTTTCTGGCCTGATTCCCTAGCCCTCCCTTGCCTGCGCCCCCATCCTCCATTTGTGTAACCCCCCAGAACGACTGGTTACTCTTCCAGTGCATCAGTGGCAGGGTGCACCACTGTTTCGCGTGCTTTCCTTTGTTCTTGCTCATTTCTTCTGGGCACCTGCTCTCCCAGACCCTCTTCTTCAACTTTACAAGCTGAATTCCAATGTGTCCTCAAGGGCCGCCACCTCGGATGTCCCCCTGACCCCTAGCCACCTGGGATCTTTTCTTCCTTGAATCTCTGCAGCATTTTGTTGATACCTCTCCTGCATTCTCACCTTATTGGGCCTGTTTCTTTCTCTATGCACACAATGTATAGCTCCTTCAAGCTCTCTTGGTCAGCTTTTACTGCCCTCTAGCATCTAGCATGGGGTTTGAACACAGCAGACCAGCAGTAAATACTTACTGGGCTATTGAACAGACTCGCCCCTCACCTGCATGTGGCACCAAGGCCAGTGGCTTCTGGCTTTGCTCTTCCTCTGAGTTCCACCCGCACTGTCCATCTCCCACCCCTGCACCACCAGCTCAGCCCCTTTTTAGCTGAATGCCTGGAACACTGCCCAGCTTCCATCTTCTTCTCCCACCACTGGTCCCCGTCTTTAATCTTTTCTTGAACATCAGGTCCTGGAAAACAGCTCTCTCATTCTCTAAAGGCTGTTGGACAAATTTAGATAAATTCACCAAGTGCTGGAACAAAGAAGGATGGCATTTATATGTGGGACACTAAGAAGGGTCCACTTCAGATTCAAGTGGCTGAGTGTGAGGGCCCAGACCACCAGCCACTTTGTTTCTCGGGGACCATTCTGCACACACTACACATCTTTCTCCCAAAGGCTCCTTCCAGTGGATCACACTCAGTTTCTATTATTTCCTATATATTCCTACCAACAAGCATGGCCTTTTGTTACGACATCCCACCTCTTCCACCCAAACCCAGACCTCATTCAGTTCCACTGGCTCATGGCAACCACACCCTGCTCCCCATTTCTTTGGGGAGAGCTTTTCCATTTCCCCTCCAACCCCTCAAAACCAAACCAACACCCATCTGTCTCATAGAATCCCTGATGGCCCCCACGCAAAGCAGCCTCTTCCTTCTTTGCATTGCTAAGTATGAATAGTTAAATTACACATTATAGCACTTAGATACTACTTTGTATTTGGCCTTTAATCATTTACATTTTATATGTCGATTTCTCAACCCAGACTGTAAGATCACTGAAGGTAGGGACCTTATAACTTTTCTTGAATGGCACTCCTCAGTGTTTAATTACTGGGACCCTATATATGTTAATGGATTAAATCCCAATCCAAGATATGTGCTTACTAAACTGTGTAAGAAAGCTCCATTGTGCTTTCTGTTAAAATTAATTTAATATGTGAAAAATGCAATAAACCATTTTCTCAGTGAAAAAAGAAGAGAGAGGAGCAATCTGAGGAAGAGATGAAATTTGAGTATAATACTTGGGATATAAAATTAAAAGGCCATTTGCCTTTGAGATGGAACAGATGTGTAATTGATATTCACTGCTCATTTGCCACTTGAATTTTATAGACATTTAATGCAGTAATTGTTTATACAGTAAGATTCTAAATACCCTTTGGAGAATAGCCCACTTTTCCTGTAGTCCCTGTATTCTGTACCAACAGATAGGAATGGATTCTTTTTTTTTGGCTTCGCAAGGGCTTTCTCTAGTTGTGGCGAGCAGGAGCTCTCTTTGTTGCGGTGTGCGGGCTTCTCACTGTGGTGGCTTCTCTTGCTGCAGAGCACAGGCTCTAGGCACACAGGCTTCAGTAGTTGCAGCATGCAGGCTCAGTAGTTGTGGAAAGTGGGCCCTAGAGCATGCAGGCTTCAGCAGTTGCGGTGTGTGGACTCAGCAGTTGTGGCATGAGGGCTCTAGGGCAAATGGGCTTCAGTAGTTGTGGCGTGCAGTCTCAGTAGTTGTGGCTTGTGGGCTCTAGAGCGCAGGCTCAGTAGTTGCGGCGCATGGGCTTTCATGCTCCGCGGCACGTGGGATCTTCCCAGACCAGGGATCAAACCCGTGTCCCCTGCATTGGCAGGTGGATTCTTAACCACTGCGCCACCAGGGAAGTCCCAGGAATGGGTTCTTATAAACCTAGAGCTTTGAACGTGTAATTTTAAAAACCAAATTTGCATGGTGCCTTTTTGAAGACAGCAATATGACCATATCCATAAATATTTTGAATGATATACCCTTGATTCAGCATTCCCCATCTAGGAATTTGTCCCACAGCATATTCAAGCCATCTGCAAAGATGGATGCACGTGAATCTTCACTGTAGGGTTGTTTGTAATTATAGAATATTGAAAATAGCCTAATGTACATCAGTAATGGATTGTTTAAATAAATTATGAGTCATTTATACAATAGAATATTACCAATATATATTCTTTAAAAAGAATGAGGTAGCACTATAGGGACTGACAAGGAAAGATGTTGCATATGTATAGACAATTTCTGGAAGGATACACAATAATCTAAAGGATTAAGGAACTAGGATGGGAGGTTATATGTATTTTTTTCCAGAGGGTAAAAAATATATATATACAACAGCTACATATATCATGTAAAGGTATTTGTATTTTTAAAAACTAGCCAAAAACTTTAATTTGCAAAAAATGGTATTAGTAGTCAAAAGGATTTGGATCTAAGATTCAAATGGCTAAATATCTACCAAGAGTGTCAAAAATCATATTGTCTGTTTGTCTACATAATCATAATTAAAATTATAATATTTATTAAAAAGACAATCTTTCTTCCCTCCTCCCTTCCCATCCCTGGATTCTATTTTGTAACTGTCATCCCTCAAATTTGGATGGTGGCCTGAATAGTGTTTCAAAGGCTGTTGTCAGCAATGACAACAGACATGAAATAGGTTTAGCTTTTGTACTAACAGCTCTTTCACATAAGCCATTGTCATAGAATGATGGTTATACTTTAAATATTTTGATGGTCCCCTAAAAACATCATTTACCAAATAAAACACTCACCTAGTCTGTTCTATTTGCAGACCTATCTAGGTCCATGCTTATCTATGGCAGATCCTTTTGGTTCCCTACAAAACAGCCATTACCCTGAACCTTCATCTCTACTGGAAGAGCCTAGAAAAGTCAGTGATTCTCTTTCCCAGCCTCCCTTACAGCTGGAGCAGTCTTGCATGCTGTTCAAGGTTCTTTGTTGCAGACAACAAAATCCACTCTAATTAGTGTAAGCAGACAGGAAATTATTACAGGGTATTAGGTAGTTTAAGAATATATGGGGGCTTCCCTGGTGGCACAGTGGTTGAGAGTCCGCCTGCCGATGCGGGGCACACGGGTCCGGGAGGATCCCACATGCCACGGAGCGCCTAGGCCCGTGAGCCATGGCCGCTGAGCCTGCGCGTCCGGAGCCTGTGCTCCTCAACGGGAGAGACCACAACAGTGAGAGGCCCGCATACTGCAAAAAAAAAAAAAAAAAAAAAAAAAGAATATATGGGAAAACCAGATGATCAAGGTCATTCACCACCGAGCCAAGAGTAATGCCAAAGCACACCTCCAGACCCCAGAGTGTCACTCAGCCACCACCTCTGACATCAGAGACTGGACACCAGCACCTCCACAACGGCTGGTCCCAAAGAACCTAACACTCTGCCATCTTGCAAGAAAATCTACAACAGCCAGTTCTACTCATTCACTTTGCTTCTCCAAGTCTGGTGCCAGAGAGCTAGCTTGGTGGAAGCCAGATCACATGCAGAACCCCAGCTGCAAGGGAGGCTGGGAAATGCATGTTTCAGATCCCCAGCCAATAGGTTAAGAGGGCATTCTAGGGAAGGGCTATGAGAGAGGGCCGAGTGAACCAATCTGCAACATGTCACATAAATGACTCTGTTCTGACCAAGGAAAATAAGGGGAGATTTGGGGAGAGATCTTCCTCCTTGATAGAAATTAAGAGACACAGGGAGAGCTCTCTTTTTTTCCTCTTCCTTTTGCTTTTGGACACAGGAGTGAGGGACGTGATGGTTGGAGCTGCAGCCATCTTGGAACTGTGAGGGCAAGCATTGCCAACATTCCCCCCAAAGCCCTTACACCTTTAACCTTGCAGTCTCTCTGAGCCTCTCTCCTTGAGTCTATAACAGTGCTTGTGATTTCCCCGTCTCTGAAACACCTCCCTTGTTTCCTCCCACTCCTCAGGCTACCATCTCTTCTCCCCACCTCCTATTTCCTCTTCATTCATCTGTAAACTGGCTTCTGATTTTACCACATTCATGAAGCATCTCACCATAAGGTCACCACTGCCATCGTGATTGGCAAATCCAATGTTTCAGTGTTTATTTTCCTTAGTCTCTGCTGCACTTTACAATCTTGATCATCACACCTTGGTCTTTTTTGGAACCCTCCAGTCTCTGGTCATCCAAGACAGTATATGCTCTTGGACCTCCTTCCACCTCCCTGACTTTCTTTCTTTGCCTCTTTTATGGGCTTTCCTTCCACTCCCTACCCTTTCAGTGCCTCACCCAGGGCTCACAGCTCCACCCAGTCTATACCCCCCCGGGTGGTTTGTGTTGTTCTAACCATCCCCTGAATACTGATGACTCTGAATATACACGTCTTAACCAGAACTCTTCCCCAACTTCACACACAGAACATCTGACCAGAGCTAAACACCTCCCCTAGAATGTTTCACTGGCTCCTGAAATGAACCTGTCCAAAAAGAAGGTATCATGAGTCCTTTAAAATCGGTTTCTCCCTGTGATCTCCACCCGCCCCCTCACCCAACATAAAGACCTGAGGTCGTCCTTGACTCTTCCCTCTGCCTCGCATATCCAAGCAAGAGCTAATCAACTGCGATTTCACCTCATCATGTCTTTCTCGTGGTCCTACAGCAGTTTGCCACACTCCCTTAGCAGAGGGATCTATACAAATGCAGATGGGATGATTTCATTCTCTTGCCTAAAAGTTTTCAAGCGTCTTCCATTCTCTATAAGTCATTACCCAAGCTCCTCAGCAGAGTATGGTCCTTCCTTACCTCTCGAGCCTCACCCTTGGCCTCTCCCTGCCTTGGACATTTGTGCCAGTGATTCTGAACTCCTTGACTTCTCTGAAAGGTATCATGCAACTGTAAGATTCTTTACTTTCCCCAATTCTTTTTCACTTTGCTTGAAACCCTTAGTCTATTTCATTTCATGGTCTGTATCTTCAAGCTCAGGTACTGCCTCTCCCTAGATGCCTTTACTCACTCAAAAAATGTCTACTGAGCACTTACTATGTGCCAGGCACTGAGCTAAGAGCTAAAGAATCAAAAGTGAATGAGACATAGGTCCTGCTCTCAAAAAACTTACAGTCCACATACCGACCTCCCTCTTCTTCCAGCTTTTTCCCTGGTGGGTTCAGTGTCCTTTTCTGTGCTCCAGTCACAGATACTGTTGGTTGTCTCTGCAGCAACCACACCCACCTTCTTCCCTCCCTTTTATGTGAGACAGGGGAAACTGACCCCATTCCCAGCTGCAGCAGTAAATACTGATACATCCGAGCCGAGCAGGGTGACTCCGTGCCTCTGGGCTAGTGGCCGGTTCAGAATCCCAGGCTTAAGGCAATTGGTGCTTGACGTTCCCCTGGGGAGGGCGGATGGTCCGAGCAGGCACTCTCAAAAAGAAAGGAAGAATTTATCGTTCCTATTTTGAGGAGAGATGTTTCCTCCCTCCACCTGGGCTTGAACAGGTGCTGCCGGCAGCCACCTTGTGACCATGTGAGGGAAGCCAGACTGTAGGCAGAGCCCACAGACCAGAGCAGAGCTAAGAGATCAAAGTGGGTGCGAGTGGGTGGGACCAGAGCCTGGCAATGGCTTTACCTTTGGACTTGATATATGAACTAAAGAAGTTTCCGTTTTAAAGCTACTTGGAGCAGGCATTTAGTTTATTTATTAACAGGAGTCATGACGAACCACCCACCTCTGTCTCCCACGGCAGTGGCTCACGAGTCCATTCCTCTCCTCCATCCCCACTGGCCCGGCATTAGTCCAGCTAACTTGTCAACAGAATGATCTCCGTGTCTTCTTGCCTCCCTCCCCTCAGGTCACTCCTCCTTTCTATCCATTCTCCGTACTACTTCCTGAGTGATAGCTCTGCATCTCAGCTCTGAGCACATCATCCCCTGCTTAAAATCATTAATGACTTGACGTTAGTAAGCTTCAAGTTCAAACTCCTTACCACTTGTTCAGAAAACAGTCTGTGTGTGCCCCTAGCCAGGATTTTGGCCTCACCTCTGCCATTCCCTCTTGCTTTTCCCATACCCAAATGTCACATGGTTGCTGAAACATACAACTTTTTCACTTGTATCTGTGTCTACTCTTCCCTATACCTGGAACTCCCCACCTCCCAACCCTGATCCTTCAAAACTCACCTGAAACATCAGCGCCCTTTGGAGGTTGCTGCTCTATGCTCCTGTGTTCTACAGATGTTGACGATTTCTTTGGCATAACGTTAACTCGCTGTGTTGGAATTCTTTGTTTTTTGACCTTTCCAATGGAAATGCTAAACTTCTTGAGAGCAGGGACCAGATTAATAAATCTATTCCCATATCCTAGTGCTTTACCACAATGTATGTCTGAGTGCTACCCCCATAAATGTTTTTTTTAAAGAAAAGAGAAGGGAAGAAGGGTAAGGGAGGAGGGAGAAGGGAAGAGGAGGGAAGGGAAGTTTCCACTTTTCCTGCCCTTGGCGCTTCATGCCTTCGGAGTGTGTATTAAAGGGCTGCCTGGCTCAGTAATCGTGGGGAATGGAGAGGAAACAAATAGTTGTTGACATGGGTAATGTTCATGTCCCCGATTGTAGCAGCATATGGTAGTGGTTGTAATGGCCCAACATAAAGCATTCCTCGACAATATTAATGAGCAGCTAGGTTAATGACCGAAGACTAAGCCTCAGGCCATGAACACATCCTCCCTGTCATTAATCCCTGGGAAATGACCTCCGTGTTCAGCCGTGTTCATTACAGCTCAATTTTGCTCACGTACCTCAAGAGGGAAAAAAAAAGCATTTCAGTCCTAACACCAAGCTATGTCCCATCTTTTACCCTGACACATGGGCAATAAAGACATGAAACAAATCAGGAGTCCAAATACCAAGCATGGAAAGGAAGCAACACTATTGCTTTATTAGCTCCCAATCATCAGGGGGAACTAAACCCGGGAACCTTAGAGGTCACAGATCTGGCAGGTCACGCCATTCTTCATGACTCATACATTCTCTGGACATTCTCTGAAGGTATAACATAGAAGCACTAAACACATGATATTTGGAGTTTGGATGAAAACCTGAAAACTCTAATGCAACTCTTTGCTAATATGGAAAAAATAAATAAAAATTGGCTTCTTCAGATATCAACCTACCATTCCATCAATGAATATTTATGGAATGCTTCCACTGAGCAAAGTCCCATAGACAAGTTGTGAGTAATTCAACAAGTAAAAGACCCTCAAGGACCATGAAATTAGGTTACAAAGAATGAATACATACTGTGGTGGTTTTATACACATCTTCAAATATGTTGACGTGTTTGCATCGAGAGGTGAGGGCTAATCCTCTCCCTTTGAGTCCAGCCTCAGTGACTTGTTGGAGACCAGAAGCAAGTCTGCGTGACTGCTGAGGCCGGGTCACCAAAGGTCATACAGCTCTGCCTTGTTAGCGCAGATACTCGGTTTGGGGCCCTAAGCCATCACGGAAGCAGTGTAATACCTTGAGGCAGCCATGCTGTGAGAAAGCCCAAGCCATAGGGAGAGGCCCTGGAGAAGCACTGTGGTCAACAGAACCAGCTGTGGTCCAGCTGACAGCACACCACCACCTCGGCATGTGAGTGGAGACACCTCCAGGAGATGCCAGTGTCCAGCTGTCCAGTGAGCCCAGATTCTGACCCTACCCAGCTGAGGCTCCAGACACTGTAGAGCAGAGACAACCATTCCCACTGTCACCTGCTGGAACTCCTGACCCACAGAATTAGTGAGCACAATAAAACAGTTGTGTTAAGTCACGAAGTGTGGGACAGCTGCTATGCAGTAGTACTACCTGGAACGCACACACACACACACAGGATAGATAACTCCAGCTGCTTTGTGAAGTTCAGTAATAGTTTCCTTATGTACACTCCTAGCTCAGCCGTGCACTACAGCAATCTGTAACCAACGTCTAGCAAAAGAGCTCCGCGGCTGCTCCAGCGAGGCCATGCGGTGCATTTAACGTAAGGAAAATTAATTCCACAGTCAAGGTGACATTGATCTGGTCCAAATGTGGCCTTGTGTACCAAGCTACTGTGAACTCTTTCTAACCACAGCTGTTGGAATTCCCCTTTCGCAGGCTTGGCCTCCTGTTCTTTTCTCCCTATGATCTTTCTTCAGGATTCCTGAGTTTCTGGACTAACTTCCGGTTCTGGCTCTCCAAATCTAATCATGGACCTAAAGGGACCAGCATCTCAACTGCCCATCAAACATCTCTTCTAGGAAATCCTGTTATTACCTCAGCCCCTTCCACTCAGGATCCTACGTGAATGGCAGCCCATTCTCCTTCAAATTGTATTTCCCACCCCGAAGTTGTTCCTGTCTGTCACCACTCTCTGCAGCTCCAATAGCCAACTTGCTGCAGTCCTGACTGATTCCTCCCTGTGCACGGTCCCCTGTTGTCAATCCGTCATATCCTTCTGACGCTTCTGCCTTCAGAACGCTCCTTGAATTCATCCACTTTGATCCTCGCTCACAGCCACCACTACGCTGCCTCTTCACCTCCCACCCGAAAGTGTGCAAGTGACTCTGACCTGGTGTTCTCCCTTCCGTCCCCCCAGTGCAGCCTGCATGCCACCTCCACCGACACACCCACTAAGTCAGTCCTCACTCAAGACAAGCTCCCCTTCAGTGCCCCTGGCTCCCCTCCAGGTGCTCACAGAAGCATCTGCAGCCTCCTCCTTCATCTGGTCGCGGCTTGCTCCGCCAGCTTTCCTCCTCCAGATCCTGCCCTTCATTTAGCCCCATACGCTCCCGACCAATCCCTCCTTCACAGCCCCGCCTCTGCCCTCGTCCCCTCTCTACGCTCAGCTGTTCATAATCATTTCCTCCTGAATCTCCGTTATCACTTTGTTCCTTTGGCTGGGAAAACACTTCCTCTCTTCCCTCTCCCATCAAAAATAAACACACCCCAATCCCACTCCTGGGTATTTATCCAAAGGAAATGAAACCAGGATATCATAGAGATATCTGCACCCCCATGTTCACAGCAGCACTATTTACAATAGCCAAGACATGGAAACAACCTAAGTGCCCATCAACAGATGAATGGAGAAAGAAGATGTGGAATATATATACAGTGGAATATTAGTTAGTCATAAAAAAGAAGGAAAGCCTGCCACTTGCAACAACATGGATGGACCTTGAAGGCATTGTGCTAAGTGAGATAAGCCAGACAGAGAAAGACATACTGTGTTATCTCACTGATATATGGAATCTAAAAGAGCAAAACTCACAGAAACAGAGAGTAGAATGGTCGTTACCAGGGGCTGGGGAGTGAGGGAAAAGGGGAGATGTTGGTTGAAGGGTACAAACTTCCGGTTAGGAGATAAATAAATTCCAGGGATCTAATGTACAGCATGGTGAATATAGTTAATAAGGTATTACACACTTGAAAGTAGCTAGGGAGTAGATTTTAGATATTCTCACCACAAAATAAAAAAAAAAGAGTTGGTAATTATATGACATGATGGAGGTGTTAGCAAATGCTATGGTGGTAATCATTTTTCAATATATAACTGTATCAAATCAACATGTTGTACAGTTTAAACTTACACAGTGTTATGTATCAATTATATCTCAATAAAACTGGGGGAAATGCACCCTTTGAAATGGGTTGATGTCCTTTTATCCTGCAGACTGTCTTAGCTAGGTCTCTAAGCCTCCCTCCCATCCCCCCTGCCCGCACAACCACCACCACTCCTCTGAACTCCTTCCTGCACATTGTTGGTACCACACCCATTAATGCAGGGCCATTTCCTTTCATGCAGTGGTACCTCGACATTGTCTGCAATTCTATTTCTCTCATGAGATTGAAGCTCTGGGTAAGGGCCATGTGCTGGACTTACCTCAAATTCCTCCCAGAGCCTGGTCCAGTGCAAAAGCTTGGAAATGCTCAAGCCAGACCTCAATCTACCCAATCTACTGAGTGCAGTGCCAGGAGCTGAGGCTTGCTAAACTCCTTCCGGTCCTACAGCATTTTCCCTGGTTAGAAAGCCCAGGCCATAGGTCTCCTTCTTACCAATCACCCTTCAGCCTGAATGCCACCTCCTCAGAGGAGGCCTCCTTGGTCCCCCACGCTAAAGCTAGAGGACTGTGTCCCCACTATTGTCTTAAATTCCTGACAGGGCACTTATGACTCTTGGATATTTCTACTAATATTCAATCTCTGCCCCAGAGAACGTGAGCTCAAGCACAGCAGAAGCCTCATCCAGCTTGTTCCCTGTTGCATCCTTTACATTAAAACAGTGTCCAGAAGATAGTAGACACTCAGTAAATATCTGCTGAATGAATGGACGGCACATACTCTCTATTTTTGATGTGCTCACATTTTATTAAGGAAAGTAGATATAAAAGTCAAATATCATAAACCAGTGTTACCAATAAGTGAGACAGACAAAAATATATGCATGAAATATACATGAATGAATGAAATAAAGGAGGAACTTAAAGAATGATAATCCAGATAGTGGAAAGAGCACATCCAATAGTGCATGGGCTTGAGCCGTCACGGCATTTGTGAGGGGTGAGGGGTAGGAATCGTACAAGCGCTAGAATAGGAATTTTCAGGGCTGGTGGAGGGAACAGTGGGACATGAGGCCAGGCAGGCGGGCAGAGGCCAGAGCTAGAAGCGATATATGTTATATTAAAAAGCTTGAGCCTTATTCCATGTGTAATCAGGTGTAACCAGAGGATCTTAGGTCTAGAAAGTAGACCTTCCTTTTATAACTATCACTCTGGAAAATGTACAGAAGACACACGTAGAAGGAAGAAGACCAGGCAGGTGGCTCTTCATGTAGCCCAGGTGCGTGAGATTATAGACTTGAATGATGGCAGAGGCAGGGGTCGGGGAGGAGGCGCCAGATGAGGGAGAAGAGGAGGAAGCAGAAGCACCAGGACCCGGTGATAACTGGTCAAGGCGGATGAGGGAGAAGAAATAGTCGAAGGTGAATTCTGGGATGACAGGGAAAATGATGTTTTCACCAATGACGCTAAGACATGCAGACTAATGAGGAGAACGTTAAGACCTCTTTGGGGTGTGCTGAGTCTGAGGTACGTGTGGGATAAGCAGGAGGATAAATAGATAAGCATTTAGATTGGTCGTCACCAGGAGCTTGGGGCAAGCCTGAGCCACACACATAATCAGAGAGTGGAGAATGTAAGACGAAAGTTAAAATCACGGGTGTGCGTGACGTTGTTTGGGGACAGGAAGTGCATCTACCGCTCAGGAAAATTAGGTCTCCAGGTCCAGAAGGTGAGACTAAGATTTCAATATCCAAGGTTATAGAGAGCACTCATCACTGAGATGCAGGTTAATGTTACCTTGACATTGGAATTGTGTCTCACTCAGTATGTACCACATGGTCTTAGTGGAGCATGTTTCCAGGACCTTTGATTACGACCAGACTACATATCATATGGCCCAATTTCCTATTTTGGCAGAGAATTCAATGAGAAACTGCTACCTGCACCAGGAGTATACGCTCTCCACGCCGCTATTAAACTTTGCAAAGCAGCCACACAGTTAATTTTTAGCAGAGATGCACTAATAGCTGCCTAGTCAAGTGTACCAGGCCTGGATGGCGTGCATTTTGCATTTGCCAGAGAGAACATATTGCAGCCCATATTTTAGTCATCTCCCCTCAGAGGGTAAGGAAATTTTGTTAGCTATTCAAGACAGGAATGCAAATTTAAATGTGCTCACGACTGGAATGGTTCACCTGACTCTCGGAGCATCTGTTTTTCTAAAACCATTGGCTGATTGTCCAAAAGTGGTCACTGATCGTCCAGAGACTGGGTTGCAGAAAGAGAGAACTGGGCAACGTTTTCTTTTAGGTTGACTCTGGTTCATACAGGAAACCCAATGAGATGAGTTCAGAGGGATGGTCGTTTCATATCATTTTAAGAGAAAGCAAGCAACTGTTAATACAGTTGGCCCTCCAGATCCATGGATTCTGCATCTGCAAATTCAACCAACCACAGATCAAAAATACTCGGAAAAAGAATTCCAGAAAGTTCCAAAAAGTGGAGCTTAAATTAGCTGTGTGCTGAGCACTCTGCTGAATCCGTGCATATGAAGTGATGTGTAGGCACATCCTGCTGTAGCCTCCAGCTTCTCAGGTCCTCAGTCATCCACAGCACTGCTGGCTGAACCATGTTTAACCTCCTGTCTTATTTGTTCATTGCTTGTGCTGCGTGCACCCTTTCTTTCTGTGAAAAGATGGCTCCTACAAAGCAATTAAGTGGTCAAAGCCATCCCTCAAAGGCTAAGAGAGAGCATGAAGGGCTATTTCTTGATAGGAAAGTTAAAATCATAGATCTTTTGAAAAGTGTCGTGTCACTTGCCAAAGGGCCAGAGTCAGTGAGTTCAAATCCAACATTCAAGCAATAAACCAGGAAGAATCTGAAGTTCATGGAAGAGTTTGTGCTCCTCCAACAACAAACGGGGTCTCTCTGGTTAGTGACAAAGTGCTTACAAAACTGAGAAAGCATTAAGTGGGTGGCTAGAGGACATGTCACAGAAGCATATCCCTGTTGATGGCAAAATTATGTGTGAAGATGCACTTAGCTTGTATGAGCACTACTGTGAGAGGGTCGAGAAGAGGAAGAAGTTTAGACTCAGTGAGAGATGGCCATCTAGCTATGCATAGTGCTACAGCCTCAAGAACTTAAAGATCACGGGAGAATCCACATCGCCTGATTCCAAGGCAGCATCAGAGCTCCCAGAAGAGCTCAAGAAACTCACAGAAGAAAGGCTACCTTCCAGAGCAAGCCTTCAGCTGTGATGATGCGGGCTTGTTCTGGAGGAAGATGCCCAGTCATATCTACATCCCTGAGTGCCAGTGCCAAGCAAGCCCTGGGGCTCCAAGCCTGGAAAGATCTTCTTACTCTGGTGCCGTGTGATGACACAGCAGGTCACATGAGCAAATGAACAAACAATCCCCAGGCTCTTAAGAACAAAAATGAAAACTTCCCGCCCTTGTTCTGGCACCACAACAAGAAGGCTTGGGTAATGGCCATCTTGTTCTTGGAATGATTCCACCAGCGCTTCATTCCTGAAGTGAAGAAATACCTTGGAAAGAAGGAGCTGCCATTCACGGTCCTCCTTGTAACTGACAATGCTCCCAGCCACCTCCAATCTCTCTACTTTGCCGCCAAGGATGTGGAAGTGACGTTCCCATCTCCTACACTATATCACTGCTGCAGCCCCGTGATCAAGGCATCATCGAGTGCACAAAGGTGACTTACACCCCCTCACCTTCAGGAGGATCTGTGCTGCCCTCGATGCCAACCTGACAGCAGCATCATGGATTGGTGGCAGCACTTCACAATTACAGAGGCTGTGGATGCCATCAAGTGGAGACGCTCAATGCACGTTAGAAGCCTTTATGGACTGAGGTAGTCAGTGATTTCAGGAGCTTCCCTGCTCTTGATAAAAAAGTCAGGAACACCTTGAATGCTGCAAGGGAAATTGGTGGGAAAGAACTCTCCGACATGATTGAAGATGATGTTGCGGAACGTGTAGAAAAGCATAGAGAAACCCTTACCAACGCTGAAATTCTCTGCAGATGATAATGAAGATGATGGTGATGCAGAAAATTATAGGAGGCAGAGCCATCAATTTGGACACTTGAAAATCTTGAAGCAGGCTTTCAACATGCACAGATGTTAAAGGTTATGATTCTTGAGCACGATCCTTCCATGGAAGGAGGCTTCTGTGCCACCAGAGGGATAACAAAATGCCTACAACCACCACAAGATGCGTTTGCTGATGCAAAGAAAAAGAACCAGCTTCCTGTAACAATGCTTCTAACTAAAGCATCTGCGACCTAGAAGCCTCAACCTTCGACGCTCGAAGATCCTGAGCCCTCAACCTCCACAGATCCTGATGCTACATCACTGAGCTCCTCCAAAGCATCAGTTTCTACAGTCGGAACCCAGTTCTTCCTACATATTGACAGATGATCCTTCTGACGTCCTGTGAGAAGGTTCAAGTTAGCCTGATGTCTCACCACTTACCTAGAGCCCACATGCCTTGTCACCTCATCACATCCACACTGTTAGGCGTCATACAGCAACCATCACCATCATCACATGAGGGTCACCAAGAGAGAAAAACCAGGGTTTTGGGGTATGTGTGTGTGTGTGTGTGTGTGTGTGTGTGTGTGTGTGTGTGTGTGTGTGTGTGTGTGTGTGTGTGTATGTGTGTGAGAGAGAGAGAGGGAGAGAGAGAATAAATTTATATTTTCTATTTAAATTTAATTTTTCTATTTATAATTATATTTTCTATTTGTACTTGTATTTTAAATATTCTGTGTTTTATTCTATGTATTTCTCTTTCAGGTCATTAAATGAAAGCAGTCCCTAATAATATTACATTGTTGCTGACATGTATAAGTAGTTAGGCCTATGATGGTTGTGCCTGTACTGAACCTGTACAGACTTTATTCTTGTCATTATTCCCTAAACGATACAGTATAACAACTCTTTACATAGCATTTACATTGTATTAGGTATTACAAGTAATCTAGGGATGATTTAAAGTGTATGGGAGGATGTGTGTAGGTTATATTAAAATACTATGCCATTTTATATGAGGAACTTGAGGACTTTGGTATCCACGGGGGTCCTGGAACCAACCTCCCAGGGATACCGAGGTACGATTGTACTTACTATGAATTGGCTTTGGTCCAGGAAGAGTGCTAAGTACTTTACAGGCACATCTCATTGAATTATTCCAAATCTTATGTAGTAGCTATTATTATCCCACTTTAGAGATGGGAGGACTAGTTCAACCTAACATAAACTATTTAGACAATTGGGCTTTCCCATTTATCTTTATTTTGAGGGAAACTGAACCTATGGTTTAGGGTTCACTGATGCTTTACCTTCCTGACTAGTTCTGTAGGAGCCCCATAATGGTGAACTAGGTGCAATGACCACCGTGAGGGACCTCTATTGTTTTCGCCTTGCTATATCCCTTCCCCTCTTCTGGAGGTCCTCTTCCTTTTGGAACCTGCCCTTCCCATTCCATGTGATTCAGATGGAGTTATCAGCCAATTGACCCACCTCCTTCCTCACCTCAAGTCCAGAAACAAAAGCCAACCAGCTTAGTCAAAGAACCCACCCCTGGACCCAGTGATTTGCCTGGGACAAGGCTATTATCCAACAGGGCCAAACAGATGGTAAGAAAGGAACTTGTAAGCAAAGTCTTGCTCATTTATGTGGGTTCATTAACTCTAAGGACAAGTAACCCCAGAGCTGCTGGGGGAAGAATCTGTCAGAGCCTGAAGTTGACAGAGAGCAAACTAGAATCAAGACACAGGGAGAGGCAGAGAAACAGGGTCTTGATGCAGTCACTCAAAGTCCTCAATCCAGCTTTTTCTGAAGCTGTGTCATTTCTTGGAATTCCCAGTTACATCGATCAATACCTTTCTCTCTTCACTAACGCTAGCTTGAGTAGGTCTCTGCCTCAATCAGAGAGACAGATTTGACATAAAATGAAATAAAAATATATTTAGCAAAAAAAAAATGATCTAAGAGAGGTGATGTGACTGTCATGGATTTCAAATTTCACCCTCTGAGACGGATAAATTTATACATTAAACACTAATGACAAAAACTGTTGATATCAAGATTTCAGATTTACCCATAGAAAATTGCACCTGAGAAACTAGATAATTGCGTGTAAGAAGGATTTTAGCTACTGCCTTAGTTGTAACAATGACATGAGATTTCCCAGAGACTTCTGAATAATTATTCTACTTTAACTAAACCAGAAAGATAAATGATATTAAGAATCAGTCACCCCTGTAGACCAGAACGTCCAGGGTCCCTGTCCCAAGCCCCATGTTTAGATGGTCCCACACCGTGTACAGTATTTTAGATGGCTACACTCTGCAATATTCTCTGAATTTCCATAAAGGTTGTCAATATCACATTTTCAAACTTATGAGTTAGCCATCATGGAAACCTGGGTAATATCTCAATTTCACCTTGGGCAAGTCATTTAACTTCTCTGAGTCTCAGCTTCATTATATAAAAGAAAGAGTGCCTGTCCCACTCGGCTTGCAGTGGACATCTGGAAAGACAACAGATGCAAAAGCACTTTGAAAAAACATAAGGATTATTATTCTTAACTCAAGAGCAAGATTCCTCAAGACAGAACTGAATTTTATTCTATGCCCTTTGCCAATGGGGATCTGGAGAAAAATCTGTGGTCTTATCAGAAATTCTGAATAGAGATCTGTCACTTGTCGAATTTAGATGAAAATTGGGTTATAGTAATAGAACGAGAACCTTGGTCACACCCCAGCCTGCCCTTCTGACCATGTAACCCTGTGTTACCTACAGCCACTCTATCTAAACCAGATGACTTTTCCATCTCGCAAACACAATCTAGACTTTGTTGTAATTCAATCACTCTCCTCACCTCAAATCTGCTCTCTTAACACATCCATTCCTCAACATATTGCCTAGCTTTGCCAGTTCCTCCATTCTAACAATCAGTGCACACCAGGACTTCTGAACTCAGCACACCCCAGGGCTCGCCTGGTGATGGTATGCACTGTATTATTACAGTTCTTCTGTGATTCTCTGAAGCTGTTCTGTGAATTCCTAACAGTCTCCACGTGTCTCTATCTTGTTTCTCCAATTAGACCGTAGGTCCACTAAAGCCAGTGACCCCCTTATATTCTTCTTGTACAGAGTAGATACTCAGCAAATATTTGTGGATAATTAAAAAGGAAAGTGTCCAAATGAGGAAAGTGGCTGATGATAGAAGAATCTATAATGAAATGAAATGAAATGAGAGAGAGAAAGTTACAGGACAGCAGGTTATCAACTGGAATCTATTCAAAACAGATCAAGGAGTGACTCTATTAGAGAAAATCCCAGAAATATGGAACCAATTTTTCTTGGAATAGAAAGAACCTTCAGGATAGTCTAATTCACACCCTTCATTCACTGTGAATAACCACCTACTAATTTCTCTGACTTATGAGTTAGCGTTTTTACATGTTAATTTTCCTATTGTAAAACATGACTCTTGGCAATTTCCTAGAAACAGAGTCCAAAGAATGGGACCTTGAAAACATGGCAAGTCTCTTATGGATATAAAAATACTTCATTTGGCTAGAGTCAAACCACATGTCTTGAGCCATACTTGTGGTATCAATTTTTGATTTTACATTTTTGCATGGAAAAGAATAATGATAACCAAGAAGACAGGGTTACCCACCTAGAAACATGGAAAATGCAGAAGGGCTCTGAGGTAAGGCCCCCCCTGAGGGCCTGATCCAAAGTGTTAGAAGATCCTAGTAGCCAAGTTCTCAAGCTGTGATATAGTATCAGAGGCTTGAGAGTCTGAGGACCCCACTTTTGAGACTTTGCATCATCAAATTCTGATGTGTGACCACTGACAGTTTCCCTAATTCTGATTATCAATTTTTTTGTCTTAAAAATAGGATTGTTGAAGGGATTAAGTGAGATAATGTATATAAAGAAATTTTGTTTGTACATAAGCATAATGTGCATTATTACCTAGCCAGCTAACTTACATTTAAAACCATTTTAATCAGCGTCTGAGCTTTCAGAATCTAAGAGGCAAAATGTCATAATACCACCTTGGTATGCCCTTGGTTATGAACCTCTATCCTGTCACTAAGAAGTAATCAACGAATCCCTGGCTCTAGTACTTTCCAGTCCTTGCAGTGTCCCCCAAACTCACATGACTTCAGAAAATGACAGACAGCCAAGAGCTCCCTGCTCTACCATTAGTCACGTCAGGCTGAAGGCTCCCAACAGTGTGGTGAACACAGCATTATCTTTTCTTGCTTCCCAAGGCTTCTGCAAAGATGGGCTTTTCCACACCACGGGAGGCTGTCTCCACCGCCGGCGCTCATCCTCTCCGAGACCACACTTCTTTGGTTGTTTGAGGGGCTCCATGTTACATGGATGCTCAGAGCCCCCATGGCAGCTCCCCACTGAAAGCATCAGTGAAATCCCCCCACCATAAAGAGTCAGAGCATGCTCACAACCCAGGACCCCTCCCAGATGCCCCAAACCAGCACCAGGCTGCAAAGGCACCTTAGGTATTTCTCAAAAGTCACCTGCTCTTGTTCAATAGTACAAATGAAGCTCCTGTGGGGTAGGACTCTTGATAGCACAGTGGGAATGAACCCTAATGATCACCCATTCCAGCAAATACGATGAAACATACTTGCCTTGGCACAAAAGCCTCATGGTTGGAAACACATTTCCAAAAGCACCACTGTTCATGTGCTAAGGATGCAAATAAGACACAATGCCGAATACAGCATTAGGAGCTCTGTTCTAGATATCATCCCTAGAGGTCTCAAATCATGCTTAACAGAGCTGAAGAGGACTCTAGTGATGAGTATGACCCCCTCAGTTAGCAAATGGCTAAGGAACAGAGGATGTGACATACCCAGGATCCCCCAGTGAGTGGCAGAGCTGGGAACAGAACACAGGGCTCTCCAACTCTGGACTCTGCTGCCATTTCCACAACCAAGTAAACATCTTCTGCCCTGAACCATTTAGAGTCTACACCGAATATAACCTCTGGCTGTCTCCTTATTCAAAAGCAAGGGACATGGCTGTATCCCCCTGCCTGGCCTTCCCTGCAGCCCAATGACTCCGTGGCACAGAACCAGAATTGCAATCAGGCACACTGATACTGACCTTCCCCGAAACTGGGTATTTTTTCGGGCTCCCGCTCTTGGTCTTACACCATGCTGCTTCCCTCAGTCAGTGAGCGCTCCATAAATACTGAGAACTGATTGGCTGATTGATTAGCTAATAAATAATGAGATTTACAGCTTCCTTCCTGAACTCACAGCCAAAGCAACTCTGTTAAATGGCCTCTTTTCCTCCTTTCTTTCCTCCTGGACTTGCTTATAAATTTTGAGACTCATCATGTAGTTGGTCAGGGACGCAATTACTTTAAGTTTCACCCTTTAAAAATGAAAAAAGCAATGAAGTCCGTAGCAGAAAATTCCCGCAAACCACATGTGAACCAGAAAACAGGCATTGACCCCAATTACACACAATGCTCCAGGGTTCTCTAATCTAATGGTCCATCACAGTGTCAAGAGCTATTTCCCCCTGCTTCCGACCAAGACGTGCACACGATCCTTTAATCCGGGCAGGAGGTGAGCACTGGGGAGAGATCTGAGGGCAGAGGCTGCTGACAAACAGAGGATAAAGTCTGGGCTGCAGAGACCTCCAGGGTGGCAACCATAATATTTGGGAGCCCCAGGAACAGTAGAACCTGGGTGTGTATGTGGCTGGAGCAACTGGACCAGGATGTTGAGCTGCTTGGGCACCGAGGATGTATCCTTAGGGATCCCAGTAAAACAGACACAAGTCCAAGTGCTCAGAAGCACGGGGGAGAATTCAGAGCAGAAATCTGGAGGCAAGCAGGCCATTTTTCAGGAACATGTTTCTTCTCTGCCTTAGCGTAACGCAAGATTTATTTCTGTATTATTAAACAGTATTAGATAATACACACGTGCATACCTGCATGTGAGTGTACACATCTCTTTTTTCACACATAACCCAGACTCCCAGTTTCCTGGGAGTCCCCTGGTCCTCACAGTTATTGCCACTTCCGTGCCTGCTACAGTCACCAATACTCCTACCATCCACTTATGTGGCCACAGGCAGACAATGGAGGCTAAAGCATTACCAGACAACGAATTCATGAGGGACGGAAGATGTATAAAGGGTAATTTCCCCAGAAAACAAATTTCATTCTTTCCCATCCTTCTCTCCCAGTGACATCGGAAGTCAGCAGAGACCTGTGAGATCTCAATCATTTCAAATACCTCTGTGGCCGAAACCACACCCGGGGTAACACAGAACCAAGGTATCTGTCTCTTAGCTTGACCTGGCTCACCATGCAGGAGACGGGATCCCAGCTGGCTTCTCTTCCCAGCGAACTTAATAAACTCCCCAGGTCTCAAAAAGCAGCATCTCCCCTTCTTAGTGGGAAAACAGATCAACAGACACAGCAGAAGTACTTATGCTTTGTGTGTAAGATCTCCTGGGTCACTGTGACACCCATTCACACACCAAG
Organism: Orcinus orca; assembly: GCF_937001465.1. NCBI lineage: Eukaryota > Metazoa > Chordata > Mammalia > Artiodactyla > Delphinidae > Orcinus > Orcinus orca. The sequence goes on along the minus strand of NC_064560.1, from coordinate 7,623,930 downwards.
CTGCCTCCGCCAGCATCTCTGAGGGCATGTGGGCTACTCGGTGGGGATGAGGGTGTAGCAACAGGACAGCAAAAGCAAACCTTGAACCTAGGGTCAAGCAAAAGGTCGACTGGGTTCAAACAAGGTGATGCCACTGACCTTGTTTGCTTAAATATACTAAGAGAGGAGGCCTTCTTAACATGAGGGAAACCACAGAGCAGCTCAAAGTAGGTCAGTGATCCACACAAGGTCTGCCAGGGTCTCCCCAGCAATGGTGGTTGGGAGATAAGCGTTCTCCAGCTCTGCAGCCCAAGTGCCACAAAAGGCCACAGCCAACCCCCTGGGCTGCTTCTGCGGGGAAATCTAAGCAGACACATGGGTACCCAGAAAGAAGAGCCTATTCCATCGCCCTGTGGGCAGAAAAATTCCACAGTTGCCACAGAAGATGTAAACAAACATGATTACCCCGATTTAGATACAAAGAGGCGCGGGTGGGGCAGGGGGGGAAGGATGCAGAGAGCCAGGGGGAGGCGTTGGTGGGAATCTATTTCCAGGGGCTCTCAGCACCTGTTTGCCAGCACATCTCTCAAAATAGCATTAAGCAACAAGTTTCTAAAACGGCGAATCTAACGCTTCTTTTCCCTGGGAATGCTTTGTCATGGCTGAGACTCTTACCCCAGAAATCATCTCAGAAGAGCATGTGGGATAAAGCAGAGCGAGTCTGAACGCGCCTGCAGCCACTGAAGCAGCAGCAGCAGCAGACCACGGTGTGCGGGGTGTGGGCTCCACCTCGCAAGCACTCACCATCAGCAGGCTGAGCGCGGAGTCTGGCACCAGCTGCACTGCCATGGTCTCCGATTCCCACGCACAAGCCTCCTGCACAGTCAGTCTGCCTGGGCCCTGGGTGACTGCAGAGCGTCCACAGGAACCTGCAGCAAAACAGCCAGAAATCCAGACTCAGGGTGCAAAGGGCTCGGGATGCGGAGCGGCCGCATCTCACAGGGGCTGGCAGGGGAGGTCAGGGGGATGTTGGCAAGAAGGGGTGGGAATGGTGCTTAGGGAGAGAGAAATAAAAAAGGAAAAAGAGGAAGCTGCAGGTTATTTAAAGGTGAGCCCTGCCTAGCTTCCCTAAGCTGTACAAGCACAGAAGCCCCACGAAACACAAACATAAAAGCTTAGAACACAGGATGCTTAACTGATACCTTAGCCTAGGCAGCAACTCTTCTTTTAACTGACAATTAAAACAAATCATTTCCTATTGGAGATAAATCAATCAGCCCGAATAACACCCCACCCACGCCCCGCGTTCTCTGCCTCTCTCAGCAATTCTGCTGCATAAACACGCTGGATATCAACCTACCGCTCGCAATCTGGTCAGTATCTTCTTTCCTGCAGAAAGGTGTGTTCCTCTTGCAAAATCAAGTATCTGGGAGCAAGAGAGTGGAGCCTGACCACGAGCATCAGGCAGTCACTGGAGATCCGCAGATGCCCTCATCATTACCGAGCAGGAACTCAGTTATGAACTGACCCCTTCCACCATCCCCAAATCTACTTTTCCTCCCTAAGTAAAAGGGCAAGCCGAGTTCCCCGTGGGGCTAACATACTTCCAAGGACCATGTAATTACACTGCCTGTTCTGTGAGCATTCTGATCTCCCTGCCTGCACCACATGTACACAGCAGACAGACACCCTCTACCTCTCTCTCCCTCCCTCCCTCCCGCCCGGCTCCCTCCCTTCCCTTCCCTCCCATCTCTCCACCAGGCTGCCTGTTAGGAATTTTGAAGGAGACTCTCTAGCTTAGGGAGGCATGGGAGGCTAATTTGTAGCAAGGGACACTGCTTAAGACAAGCAAAAAAGGAAATTAGCTTTGAAAATCATATCATGCAGCATTTTCCTGGGAAGATGTCAAAGGAAAAAAAAAAAGGAAGTCTGCCCAGTCTTGTTATATAATGAGTGGCTCCAAAGGCTTCCCAGAGTCAAAGATTTAAGAAAATTAAAGCATCTTTTTTTATGAGCACTGCCAAGCTTATATCTTATTATGGAGTCCACTTTTTCAACTAAAAATAGCAATTACTAATACTTCTGGTAACAGTTTCTCATGTCCTTTTCTGATTTCTCCCTTTACTCACCTGCTGTAATGACTCCATAAACTCCTCAGGATTAACTACACAGTATGAAGTATAGGAACATGGAAAACAATTTTCTAAATAAAAACTGGGGGTAAGAAATTAATAACTTTTAAAAGTTCCTACGGATGGATATAGCTGTTACCCCTATATAATTTATACTTTTAAAAGCAATTTATTTGATCATCACAGTGCTTGGCATAAAGTAAGTGCTCAAAAATATTGAGTGAATGAAAAGTTTCTTCTCTCATTGTTTATCCTATGGTGGCCCAATGGGTCAAAACTCCCTTCCATGTTGTTGGATTGGACTTTAATGCCCTTGACCTCAGGAACTTCTGATAATCACTCCCCACTGTCAGGTGCTTGGAAATTCACAGCATGATCTGAGTCACGTGAGTGTGGCTTTGCACCAAGCTGTCAGAACATTCTAGATTTGCTGGTGGGTTTCATAAAAAAATTCAAAATTAACCATAATAATAGTAATGATTTAAGGAACGTATCTACAGGGTTATCTTAACCTCGCGGATAGGTTGCTAAGTGTATTCAACTGATCTTTGCTGAGTGCCTACTGTGTGCTGTGTTCTATGATAGGCTTTGTAGAAGGTGCAAAACTCAGTCACAATCTCTCCCCTCAAGGCGCTTTCTATCTGGCAGATGTGATGATACCCAAGAATCATTTATGGTACAAGACATTATGTGATAAATGCTATAACGTGACCTAAAAACCGTTCAGGCAGCACAGAGCAGAGAGAGTTTACTTTCAGCTTTAAGAATGTCTTCGTTTTTGAGCTGGAATTTAAGGAATAAACAGAACCTCTTTTTTATGACTCCTCGTTTATGATTCCACATGGACTAAGTGTTTGGAAAATACAGAAAGCATAATGAAAAAGTGAATATCGGTGCTGTTGCAACTGGAGGATGTGGGCAGAGGGAGGGTGTACCCCGAAGAGGGCCCAGCCCAAGAAGCTCCGGATGTCGAGAAGCCTAAAACACACTAGGGTGAGAGATTCCATGTCAGCTGCCAATGCTGGACCTTGGCACACCTGCCTTCCTCTCTCTGTACTTTGTTTGCAAAGCCTCACCCTGAATCTTTGCCCCAGAAGAAAGAATCTAGAGAACAGAGCCTGTAGCAGATCGCACACATGAAGACATCATTGGGAGGTGTCATCTCAGAGCAGCAAGAGTGAAGGAGATGGGAGGGGATGAGAGTGGGTACCAGGTGGTACCTACGCAGCTGGTCACAGTATAGATGCTCGGTGGTGAGGAAGGGTGTCCAGACAGGCAAGGAACTTTATTCCCTGGGATAGGACATCAAAGAGAGGAAGTGGGGGGGGGGGTCACCTGCCTGCTCCTGCCCATCAGCTGACTCTGGTTGGCCAAAGGGACTCCACAGGTCATGAGCTCCCTTACATTTCAGAGTTACCCGACCAGCTCCTCCAGGTAGCTGTGAACAGAAGGGCATGGCATCTGAGCCCAGAAACAGAGGGACACCCTCAGCCTTTGTGGGTCAGTCAGATGGGACACGGGCACTGGAACTGCTGAAGGTCCTTCCTCAGTGCATGTGATGGAAGCTGGCCCACAGCCTGGCCCACACCCTGAAGGAGGCTGGGATGGCCGGCAGTGCTAGAAGGAGGGAAGGGACAGTGACAGCAGCTGGGCTCCCCACTGAGCACACAGCTAAATCCCGGAGGCCATGGCTGGACCAAGCAAGGCTGGGAGGTACATAAACTGAGTGTGGTGGAAGTGTGTGTGTTTACAAAACTTTCAATGTCAAAAGTTATATCCTCCATGCAATATTTCCTAATTTTTCCATTTGGGCATTCAAATTTGCTTTGTCTGTACAACTTTTAAGATACTGTTTTTTATGACAGTCATTCACTTTCTTTTATTATCCTCCTACTAGGAGGATATCCTACTAGGATAACCAGATGTCAGAACTAGGTACCATTCCTCTCTGTGAAATCCTATAGCTCTGACCATCAAGCTCAGAGCAGTAGGTGCTCAATAATATTCAACTGGGCACCAATGGAAGATGCTGACATGTTAAATACAAGAAGAAAGGGCCAAAGACAACACCCGGGAAGGGTTGGGGAGAATGTGGGGAGTTTGTGAGGAAAAGTAGCAGTCTGACAGAGGAGGAGGGAGAGAATCCCAGAAGTCCAGTGACAATGGTCCCTCAACAAAGATGCCCAGAGCTCTTAGTAGCGCTATAGACCTAGAAATCAAAGTGGAAGGATTGTGGGGCAATCTGTAAGGAAGAGGAGTCAATTAGTGTAAAACAGACACTTAACAAACAAACAGACAAACAAACAAATAGTGAGATATGAGCTATCTAGGTCTTTTCAAAACCTTATCTAAGAGCAATCAAGATCACAGAACTAGGACGTGTGGAGAACAGTAATCCTGTCCTCTAAGTAACTAAGTCCCATCCTTGGCTAATGTTACATACCACGAAAGCTACATAATTCCTTTCCGTGTAGCTCCTCCTAAAAGCTCCTCAGTTGAAGGACAGTTCAATGTCACACCAATGAAAAGCTGTTGCGAAAAAAATAGCCAATAACAACCTCTTCTGTATTTAGTATGAAACTGCTGGGTAGACTCTGATGTTTGGGTCACTCACTGCTGCCTGTAAAAATTGCCCCATGTGAGAAATTTCTCTTGGAATTTAGTACAAGGAAAATGTCTGTGCCTCCTGAGTCAGCCTGTGTGACCCATGGCTTTAGCCTCAGAATCCCTGCTGTGCCATTTTACTCTTGGAAATCAGAAAGCTATCCTGTCATTTGCTCTGTGACCCCAGTGGGTAGCAGGAGACTGAGGTGAAAATCAAATCAAATATTATTATACCTTAGGTTAAGCAGCACACAGTAGGCATTCAATAACTGTTAGCTCCTCTTACGACTCCTTTACATTCGGATAATGAAAATAATGGGACTAATCACAGTTGGCACATTTGGCTGCCAGAATATGCAAAGCCTCATTTTACTCTCAATTAGAGCGGATATTATCATAGTTGACATTACCACTTCCTTGGTTTTTCTCAGCCTTGTTTTTCCTTTTCATTCATAATGTATTACTCTCATTTAGTAGGCTTTTCTTTGTCAGGAAGCCATCTGAAATTCTTTTTTGGAATCAATCATTCTTTCATGTATAAAATGCTCTCAAATAAATTTGGCACACGGTGGAATATTTTGCAGCTACCAAAAGGGCAATTATGAAAACTATTTAGAAATAGGGAAACTGTCTGTCTGAGATATAATGTTTATATGACCATAAAATGATACATATAGTCTAATTGAACCATGTAAATAGTTGTATTTTAAGAGGATATGAATGAACTTCTGCTTTCAGCCAAGATGGAGTAACAGGCAACAAGTTTACTGTCCCACCCAAAACAAACAAAAAAACGGACAAACTATATGAACCAATGCTTTTCAAGATACTGGGCGCAGGACAACAAAGGACAATGATCTACAATACACCTTCTAATTGTCCCAAATTATTGAATTAAGAGTGTTTCCAGGCCACAGAACAGAGAGGGGATCCCAAGTGGAATCAAGCAGATTCCCCAAATTTAGGAGACCAAGCTGAGAGTCAGGGGACACCAGGATGGATAGAGTTCACAGGGCAGAGTACCAGAGATGAGAAAGGTACAGAGAGAGAGAAGTTCAGAGATCTATAGAAGGGTCCCTTTGAGTATTCAGTTGAATACTGACCACTGAGAGGAAACTCAGAAACTGGGGAAGGAACCACCTAAAAGGATTAGAAAGATTGGTGACCAGTGCTCACACAGGGCCAGTACCTGTTCACACATCCAGCCAGGAAAGCCTCATAATTCATGGTGCATTAGGTAGGACACTCAGAAAGTTCTTGCCTCAGTAGTGACGAATAATTGGCCATAGATTGATCACTCCCCTGAGTCTGCCTAACAAATCGGAACAGCAAGACATGAAAGCAGCAAACTACTTCCAAGTAAGTTAACTGTGTTCCAAAACAAAGCTAAAGAGCATTTATAGAAATACAAAAATATTCAGCACCCAAAAAGGTAAAATTTACCATGTCTGGCATCTACTAAAAGTTACCAGGTATGGAAAGAAGCAGTAAAATATGACCATTTAATAACAGACAAATCAATCAAAATCATCCAGAACTAACACAGGTGTTAGAGTTAGCAGAAAAGAACATGAAAAGAGTTATTATAATTTTATTAAGTATGTTCAAAAAGTTAAGTAGAGACATGGAAGATATAAAAAAGAACCAATTTGAACTTTCAGAGATTAAAAACTATTCTAATTGAAAGGCAGAAATTAAAAAAAATTTTTTAAACAAAACAGAATGAGCATCTGTGCGTTGTGGGGTACCTTCAAGCAGCCTAATGTGCGTGTAATTTGTATCCCCGAAGAAAGGGAGACACAGAAAATATATTTGAAGAAATAACAGCCAGAACTTCCCCATATTACATGCTGAACAAACCCTAAGAATAAGAAGAAAACTACACCAAGGCACATCATAATCAAATTGCACAATATCAGTGATAAGGAAACTATTTTGAAAGCTACCAGAGGGAAACAATCATATATTACACACAAAAGAACAAATGTAAAGGTAACATTAGATTTCTTATCAGAAATACTGATAACATAAGCGAGAAGACAGTGGAGCAACATCCTTTAAAAAATTTAAAGGAAAAACCATCATTCAATGATTCTTTAATCCAACAAAAGTAACTTAAAAAAACAAAAGCAAAATATAGACTTTTTCTGAAATACAAAGTAAATAAAAGGCAAACAGATTGGAAAGAAAGAAGTAAAACTACCGACCCCCTCCCAAAAAAAATTCAGGCCCAGATGGCTTCACTGATTATAGCAAATATTTAAGGAAGAAACAACAATTCTACATAAATTTTTTGAGAACATGGAAGAGGAGGAAATATTTCTGAACTCATTTTATAAGGCCTGCATTACCCTGATATCAAAATCAGACAAAGACAATATAAGAAAGGAAAACTAAAAATTAATTATCCCTCATGAACAAGGATGCAAACATTCTAAACAAAATTATAGAAAATAGAACTTAACAATATATTAAAAAGATAGTACATTATGACCAGCCAAGGCTTATCCCAAGAATACAAAGTTGATTTAACATTCTGAAAGCAACCAGTATAATTCATCATAATAAAAAACTAAAAAAGAAAAACCATAAAATCAGCTCAACAGACGTATAAAAAAGCAATTGACAAAATTCAAAATCTATTCCTGATTTTTTTAAAAATTCAGGAATAGAAGGGAACTTTCTCAACCTGACATAAAGCATCTACAACAAATTACAGCTATTATCATATTTAGTGAGAATGACCAAATGCTTTCCCCCTAAGATCAAAAACAGGGCAGGGTTGTCTACTCTCTGGACTTCTCTTCAACATCAAACTAGAGATACCAGACAGCGCAATAAGACCAGAAAAGGAAACAAAACATCTTCCGTTTGGAAAAGAAAAAATAAAATGATCTTTAGTCACAAACAACTTGATCACTCATGTAGAAAATCCTATGGAATTTACACACACACACACACACACACAAAACCTACTAGAATTAATAAGCTAGTTTAGCAAAGTTGAAGGATACAAGATATATTCAAAAATCAATTGTATTTCTAACACCAACTATGAACAATAGGAAATTTAAATTAAAAATAGAATTTATAATTGCATCAGACAACGTGACATACTTAGGGATAAATCTGACAAAGATGTGAAATGTCTTTACATTGAAAACTATAAAACATTGCTGAAAGTAATTAAAGACAATAAATGGAGAGATATACTGGCCTCATGGATCGGAAAATTTAATGTATAGTGACAGAAAGCAGATCACTAGTTGCCTGGGGAATAGGGATGGGGTGGGAAGGAGTGGATGCCTAACAAGGGGTAGGCAGGAGGGAGGGATTACCATGGGGCAGGAGGAACTTTGGGGGGTGATGAGTATGTCATTATCTTCATTAGGGTGGTGGCTTCATGGATGTAGAAATGTGTCAGAACTTTTCAAACTGTGTACTTCAAATATCTGCAGGAGTTTATTGCATGTTAATTTTACTTCAATAAAGTTGTTTTTTAAGGAATGTGATGATATGATAATTACCCCCAGAATTAAGTTAGTTCTGTTAGAATGGTATGATTGATTTTTTTCCTGTTTAAAACTTTTCGAATTGTCCTTACGTTATATTTTCAATACGTAAAATAATGATGTTTTTAGAAATCATTTAATACCTAAATAAGAGGGAAGGCACAGATTGAGGAGCTAGTAGGATCAAGAGAAGACAATGCTGTTTGTTTGTGGCTATGAAAAGCAGAAGAGCCCCGGCTGTGTCTTAAGGCACATAAAAAGAAGCCAGCAAGACGAAAAGACAAAGGGTGCTATAAATCCCAAAGGAATCAAGGGAGAATGGATCCCAGACAGAGGGGTTACTTTTCACCGGAAAGAGGGCTGCGTCTTCCCATGAGATGAAGAGAAAGGTGGAAATGCACAGAAATGCTGAGAAAATGTGAAGGAAGAGTGGAAACAGATATTTTAATCTGCTAAGGAGGGCTTGAAGCACCTTCACTCCATGGTCTTGATCTCAGTAGACAGTCCTCATGTTTCTGCTTCACCAGGATAAAATGCCCTGGGAGACGCTGGTCCCTGGATGGTTCACACGTCCTCTGTCCCCACCCCGCCCCCCATGCCAGGCCCCTCACTCAGAGCTGTTGCCTAACATGAATGCACAGGGTTCCAGAGTGGATGACCACCCACTACAAGGCCTACATGAAGGCATGCTTCTCTTGGACACTCTCTGTAATGTTTTTCAGAGACCCCGGCCCAGAACCTACCCTGTCCTGCTGTAGCCCAGATCCAGGCTCAAACACCAGGTCTCTACCTGCTCCTCTGAAGCACAACTGCGGATGGTAGCCCCACCTCTGGCCTCCCTGGGCCATCCAGGGGGGTTACAAATGCCTCTCACCAGCAAACACAGTCCTTCTTAGCTCTCAACCAGAGCAAGGAGCCCAGTGGCATCCAATATTGTGCCAAGAGGTACGCACAGCCTTCATCTGCCACATCCTTGCTGGGCTGGCTGGATCCACATGGCTGGCTCTGCCTTTGTCCTCTGCCCAGCATTCCAGTTCCACAAGAGACTCCAACTCTGTCCCCAACCCTAGGTCGTGTATCTTCCATGCAGCACAGAGGCCTGGGTCAACTCCCCCAGCCCCACCTACTCCAGGACTCCCCTCCCCAAGGGTCCACAGAATGAAGGTGCCGACAGTCTTGGTGTTTTTGCCACCCCAGTTCCAAAATGCAATGAGCAATACTGCTTAAGGAAGACAAAGCATAGGAAATGGGCAACTCAATACATTTCTTGTAACACCCAAATACCTCCCATTAATGCATTGCTATATGTAGATGTTCACGTTAATTCTTTAATGCTGATTTTTTAAAACGTTACACAAATTACATCCCAAGTTCTTTCATCTAGTCTCAACTACCTTTCTTGATAACATCTCTCACCTTTAACCACAGGTAAACATTCTGTGATATGTGGATCATGATCAAAATTTTGTCTTTTGCTATTTCTCCCTATAATCCTTATCTGATAATTATTTTTCTAATTCCCCACCTTAAGCTCATAATAAACAGCCTTGCATCGGATTATTAAACTACAGGTTACTTCACTATTCTCAAGTGTTGAACAGTTATTTGGTTTCTAGTTATTGCTGTAACTATCCCAGGTAATACCACTATAATTCACCTTTGTACAGATAACATTTGTTTTCCTTTAGATTATCTTCATACAAAAGCTTTCATACAAAAGGTGCCTAAAATATTGCCCTGTTGAAGAACTGAATCAATTTATAGTGTCATCTCTACTGCACGCAGCACCTTCAGGATTCATCAGCACTTCCTCTGATGTTGACTTATTTAATAGGTGTGTAATTTACTCTAGAACTAGTTTAATTTCTATTTACCTTCTTATAAATGAGGTTAAGAAGTTTTTCTTTTGTGTGACTTATTTGCTTACACAATATTTGTAAATAGATGTAGACATATATGCTTGTCTGTGGGAGATTTGGTGGTAGTCTTAGAGATTTTATAAGCTCTTTATATATTTTATCTATTGAATTTCTATCTGCTGCATAAATATATTTGTAAGACATCAGAAACCCTAAAGAACATTTAACAACACTGCCCATGTGACACCTGGACTTCCTGCAAGAACTTAAAAATATTTTCTTTATTTTGCTGCTATTTTATCTTTGTTTTATTTTAATTGTATGGATGTTTGAATTTTATTTTAAAACCTTTGCCCATTTTTTCTTCATAACTTCTCTAATCATCTAAAATGGTTTCTGTCTTTGCTTAAATAAACCCTTTGCATATGACTTAATTTCCTATTTTAATTCTTTCAGGTGAATTTGTTTTCTGCCACATTGAAATCAAATTATTCTAGAAGCATGCATAAAATAATTATGCTCTGTATACTTCTATTATACTCACTTGCCATAGATTATCTTTTCATACATACTAAAAAATATTTATGCAAGCCCTATTTTATTTCAACGGTCTATATTTTTCCTTCTAATCCAGGGCTACACTGGCTCAGTTGTTTTTTAAACAGTCTATTCCACAATTATCAGTTCTTCATTAACACTTTCATATTTTTGTCTGTCTTTCCAAGTGGACTACAGAACCAATTATTTTGAATTCTTTAACAAAACACCAGTGACATCACTGGTATTTCAACTGAAGTTGTCTTAAAACTACAAATTAAACAGAAAATAACTGTCGCTTCCATTCGATCTTCTTATCCAGAAAAAGGACATATTTTTCTATGTATTCAGTCCTTTTTTTCACCATGAAAATTTCGTAGATTTTTTGATATGTGTTATATACCGTCATACAAGTGTAATATAATCCAATTTTGTGGGTATCATAAATTGGAAGCCTTTTCTTATTATATTTTTTAGCTGGATAATAAAGGCATTTGAGTATAGGACTTATTCGTGTGATCCTATCTTTTGACCAGCAGTTTTTCTCCACTGTTCTATTATCTCTAATAGCTTTGCTTGATTACTTTAGCTCTTGTAAGTATATAATCATAGTTTTCTAATGGACTTCCTTTTTTAAATTTTTTAATTTTTCTTATTATTTTTTATTTTTTTGCAGTACGCGGGCCTCTCACTGTTGTGGCCTCTCCCGTTGTGGAGCACAGGCTCCGGACGTGCAGGCTCAGCGGCCATGGCTCATGGGCCCAGCCGCTCCGCGGCATGCGGGATCTTCCCGAACCGGGACACGAACCCGTGTCCCCTGCATCGGCAGGCGGACTCTCAACCACTGCACCACCAGGGAAGCCCTGGACTTCCTTTTAAAGCTCATTTCTGTTTTGTACGTTATTATGTGGACAAGAAAATAGAAATCTCTATAAAATAGTCACTGTGAGAGCCACTCCATCCTGCCTACTGCCAATGCTGAGAAGAAACTCACATCCACCTTTATCGGTCAGCAAAACCTGCTGACTCTACCTTAAAAACCCCTCCAGAATCCCACTCCTTCCTACCATTTCCACTCCTCCGCGTCAGCAACCCGGCTCTCTCACGGGCATTATTGCAATGGCCTCCTTAGCACAATCCAAAAGAGAAGCTAGAATAATTTTTGTGCACTTAAGTCAGATATTGTCATATTTCTGCTCAAAAATCTTCCAAAGTGCTGAAAGTTCCCTGCAAAGCCCCAAATGATCTACCTCCTCTCTCTCTGCAACTTAATGAGGAACTCTGTTCCTCATTAGCTTCTTTCCAGCTACGGAGACTCCACTATTGCTTGAACATATCAGATATGTTCCTGCCTCAGAGCCTTTGCACCTGCTACTGTGGATGCCTGGAAAGTTCTTCCCCGGGTATGGGGATAGCTCTTCCTGTTACCTCCTCCAGGAGTTTGCTCAAGTGCTAGATTCTCAGTGATGGCTCTCCTGACTCCCCTGTTTTAAATTACATCCTCTTCCCCTGGGCTTCCTAAGCCTTCCCTGCTTTATTTTTTTCCACTGCACTTTTCACCATGTGACATTGCAAACATGTATTTATTTCTCATCTCCCTACCTATCTCCCTCCCATATACCCCTAAACTAAAATGTAAGCTTTAGAGAGCAAGCCTGTTTTGCTCTTTACTGTATCCTGAGCATTAGAAAGTAGGTGCTCAGTACATAATTGTATTGAATTGTACTGCAGTGGATGAAATTGTTTTGTAGCAGGTTGAGGGTGAATAACTCTGAATATATGTAAATTCAGCATGATTTTTACCTATGATATTAAGTAGAACTTCTTATCATGTTAAAGAACAATATTTTGTTCCTTCTTTTCATAGGTTTGAGAACTGGTGCTCAATTTTATTAAACATCTCATCAGGCAGGTGTAATTTTATATACTGTGTCATCCTACAGAGTGTTAATGTATTTCACTAAACATGTCTCCCTTAAATGGTCAAATAAAATTAATCTCCAGGGATATTCCTAAAAGTACTAGAAATATTGCTCAACTGGGCATTTTGCCTTCTCATGGATACAGACCAATAGCTGATCCACTAGACAGCAAAAAAGAGGAAATTCTAATGATTTGGCCAGCAAGAAACTAAGCAAGATGAAGTGAAAATGCTTCACTGACATATTTCAAATTGACCCCTGTGAATATGTCTTCTTTGTTTGTGTATATAATATTGATTAATGACTGTATCTGGGTTAGTTGACGGGAGTTCCAGTTATCAACAACTACTTTTATGCAGACAATGTTTCATAGTCATATTACATAGCCCACGAGTTGTAATTTCTTTTAATCTCCTTAATGACCTAACTCATTCACCAACGTCTAGCCGTTTCCCTAATCCTTACTGTTTCCTACAAATAAAAGGCCCACAGGTAAGAAGAAGTAAAAGATAGGTTTTAAGTCTAACATATCTATCTGTGATACCAGCACAGAGAAGTATTCAAACATTTTAATGAATAAATTACAATTAACCTTTGTCTTTTGATAGTAAAAAGTCTGGTGTTTACTACAGTAGAGGATTCAGAATACTTAAAAGCAATTTTTGTGTTTTATTCATACTTGCAAATATTTAAACATCAAATGAAATTTTAACTTTATCAGAAATCCAACTGTTTGGTCAATTCTAGGTAGTTTTGATTCATTCCATGCAATCCATGCAATCTCTTGCATATCCATGCAATCTCTCACTGCCCAAAATTAACATTATGGGTGTAATTTCTTCCAGTTAAAAGCTATGTCCTAACAGGTGGCACATGAAGAAATTTCTTCATCATCTCTTAAATATGCAGTGGGAATCTGCCTATTAAAAGAGTGTTCTACCTGACAAACACTACACCTCAGCCAGGTGATCAAGGTCAATGTCAACAGTGATGAGCTATGCTGATCGTATGTACCCTTGACACGATGTGATGAGAGTGGTAGATTATTTCTACTTACATCTTTCTCCCCAGAACCCCTAACTCCAGTCTGCCCATGAGAAAAGCACCAAACAAACCCTAATTGAGGGACATTTTACAAGATACTGAACCAGTGTGCCTTAAAAATGTTAAAGTCATCAAAAATAAGAAAAGTCTAAAAAAACTGTCAGAGCCACGGGGACCCTAAGGAGACATGGCAACTAAGTAAAATGTGCTATCCTGGACGGAGCCTAAAACAGAAAAGGGACATTTGGTAAAAACTAAGAAAATCTGAATGACGTATGGACTTTATCTTATTATTGATATTATAATTATATATCAATATTGATTCATTAATTTTGGCAAATGTACCATACATATACATTATAAGACTTTAATAATAGAATAAACTGTGTGTGGACTATAAAAGAGAATTCTCTGTGCTATCTTCTCAATTTTTCTACAAATATAACTCTGGTCTAAAATTTTTTTAAGTTTATTTAAAAAAACAGAACTGTGAACATGGCTGAAATTTGGCCAAAAATATTAATTATTATGTGATTTATTTTCATAATTGATGATCAGAAAAAGTTCCAAAGCTATATGTGAAAATTCAAGATAAGTGGTAATATGGATTCAGGTATACTCTTCCTATACTTTTATGATGATGTCAAAGTAATTTTGGCTTGAATTAGCTAGATGATTGTCTTAATATTCCCTGATGCTTATATTTGTGAAAGTAGCCTATCTTTACAAAAATCCAAACAAATAAGGTAGCAAGACTGCTTCTAATTGACAAATGGAATGTTAGATAAAGAACAGATATGGATAGATCCCACTTTGTAAAAGTTGAGTGCTATGATAAAAATTTTTTCAAAACTAATAATCTCTTTGTAAAGTATACTACCAGTGGATTCTTCAAATCTTGATTTTTGTGCACTATATTTGTTTAAAGGAATGCATACTTCTACAAACAGCAAACTGTGCTATCCAGTTGTGTCAAACCAAAGATCACCCTAGAACACAGGCGTCAGCCAGCCAAGCAACGACCACAAAGATCAGAGAGTTTCAGCCCTAACTGTACAACTGAAATCAGAGCATCAGGCAGAAGGAAAAATTCCTGCAACTGGACAATAAATGATCAATTCATTGTCATCCCATAGGAACTAACAGGATTGGGCCCTATCAGGTCAACAAGTTGAAGACATACAACTCACAACTTGAAAGTCATCATTCTTTACTCCTCACCCTGAGCTACTGTCAAGATGGAAAAGTCAAGCAAAGAGCTGGGAGCAAAGAAAATTTGGGGTTTATAAATTCAGCATTGCTGTGAAGTTGAGTAGACAAACCCCTGCATGATGTACCTTTCAGGGTTGACTTCCAACTTTTCCCTCACAGGAGACTGGAGACCAAACACTCCCTAGCGTTGTGTTTTAATACGAGAGAGAGAGCAAAGGGGTTTGGGAATGAATCTCAGGAATTATTTCCAAAGGTGTAGCTTCTATGACCATGAGCAAATCCACCACTAACATGCTATTTTTTAAAAATGGTTTTATACTTCAAATATTTACTAATGTAAAAAAGAGAACAATATTAGCATTTCATAGGAATGTACTAAGTATTTCTAATCACCTTCTCAGGAAGAAGTCTACTTAAGAATACTAAAGATATTAAAGGATAAAGTAGTTAAATTCACCATATGCAATGTAGGAAAGTTTTCCATTCCAGAGTATTTTTAAAAACAAAATTATACAAGTCATGTAATATAGAAACCAGAAGGAAATTAACCTAAAAATATAAATAATGTAGGAGAGAAAATGCAATGTCTCTGCTAAATATTATTACACTATCTTATGAAATAGCTGACATTAACTACTTTATTTCCATGTTTATCACTTGTTCTTTCATCACATTAATTCCTGTCTTAGTAATGATTTCTCCCAGGGCTGCATATGGGCAGGGCCAGCATTAACATGTAATTTAAATATTGTTTCTACTTTAGAATGAAACCAGATGCTGGCAGCCAGCACCTCATTCTTTCTCTTCGTTGCTAACAGGAGGGACCTAGGAGCCCCTGAGCTGGGCCCAACACAAGAACAAAAGACAGTTCAGGCTAGAATGAGAAAGCCATAGAGATATGTTCATTCCTTACTTTTGCTAGAATAAGAGCTAAAAAAGAATTAATTACACAATGTACAGAGGTAAGCCTCCCTCCCCTTCTGAGGTTTCCCAAATGGAAACAGAAATACAACCTAATTAGTCCCTGAAAAAAAATGCCTAGAATGTTCAACATAAAATAATTAATACCAAATGCCCAAAAAGTCAATAAGTAGATGGTAATTTCAGACTCCTCCAGCCACATATTGTGAAATGGTCTCAACCATGCAGTTATGTTAAATATTAATGCTCCTATGCACCACGTGTTCACACAGAATGAGAGAATATATATATAAATGTTCGGGAAGTCTACCTTAATTACTAGAGTTTTGTCCATTTCATCTGTAGCTGCTGCTGGGACTAGGTGTTGATTATGTGGCTGGAATGTGATTAAGACAAAGACTAATTATACGTAACATCTATCCGCCTCTCTCATTTTACATCAAAGTGACCAGGCAGGTCTCCTGATGTCCCAGTTATCTGCTCATTAGGGCCCTATAATGCCATTCCCAGGCTGGCACAATTTCTAAAAGAGTTTTGTAAGGAAGATTAGCCCTTCTTTTAGAACCTGCAAAAGGGCAGCACTGCCAAGTCCCCAAAATCCATTGCGAGGAGTTCATTTACATACTGGGTCACAGGACTGCTTCTTCCCAGGAGCACTAGGGCCCCTCTGCGTGGGAAGAGAACCTAAGAGCTCTGGGCAAAGGCATCTGCCAGTCAGGTGGTGTACTGGCTCTCTGCCCAGGACAAATCCCTTGTTACGACCTTGAATGGAAGGCAGGCATCAGTACTGCTGAGTCATCAATCTTGGCCGGTAGTGTGGAAACTCAGGCAGCATCCTTTTTGCTGCTGCACAACCAGTGCTGTACTTCAGACTCCTTCCTATCCAAACCTAACTCCTTAACACAAGTATAAAAAGAAACACTGGCCTGAAGGTCTACAGCCCGAAGGACCAGAACAAGTGATGGCCTGGTAGACTTTGGGCAATGAGCTTATCAGAAATGTAATATAATTGATGTTTCCTTTCTGATTCACCCCTTTTTGTTGGCATGGATTCCTATAGAGACAGGGAAATTCTAGGGGCATATACAGTGGGCAGGAGGTGAAAGTCATTGGAGTATCTGTAAAGCGGTTGGGACCAATGAGATGAAATGAAATCAATCTGGGATGCTGTTAACTTTCCCGGGCCCTTAGGTAGTCAGTGCATTGACATCTTATTGAATAAAATGGGGACAAGTCTAAGAGGCGGGGCAGCAAGAGTGCACTCAGACAGAATTCAAAAAGGTTCTAAAAGGAAGGAGCGGGGACCTGGAACAAGAGGGAGGCATTAGAGCAAACTCCAACTCAACAAGTCAGACTGCCTGCTGACACCTCTACTTCTGGACTCAGAGGCTCAAAATACATAGTGAGAGTCCATAGAAATCCACCTGGAAGGCCAGCTTTCAAATGTCAGGGGATGTGTTCCTAGCGAGTTCGAATTCCATTAGTGATTTTGTAGACAGAGCCAATCCTAAGCAAAATCTGCTTGAGTCTGTGTCCCCAGTGCTCTAGTGACTCTCTGGTCCTGGGACTCCATTGTTCTCCAAGTCCCCACGCAGGCTTAAGGACCATCAGCTTCAGGACCCCTGAACACCTCTTTCCATGGGAACCCCTCACTCCTCCCTCAAGCTCCCTCCTTCACCACTGTGTTTATATCCTCTTGGAGCACATTTCCTGTTTTACCACATATCATGCCTAGGGAGCCCACCAACCTATATATCCTTTGGCAGAACCAAGTCTTCAGCCCCTTTATGTTCTTCTGCAGTTCCCTGAAGATGGTGATGCTCAATGAAAGTTTGCAAAATTTATTTAAATCATGAAAATATGGCCAACATATCATACAAACGAATTGTCTCTAATAGAATTCCAATCTGTGTGACACCTGAGTATAGTAAAGAAAAACTTTTTGTACCTAGAAGTCTTTTCTTGTGGGACTCATCAGCTTCTGCAGACATGCGTAAACTTGTAAGCATTCTTTGAAGGGTACTTGAGGGACGTAAACCACCAAGGAACTGAAATCACTCTTTGCTCCCTGGAACATAAAATATAAACAATAAAGAATTTTCTCTTTTACATTGAAATTTGACATTTTATGATTCATAATCGTAAATCACAGTGCAGTATTCTTTGTCTTCTCCCAACAGTAACTTGAATTTTTCAGTAATTCATAAAAATTTTCATCTTCCAGACTACCAAAATTATTACTAATTGTTTATTTTTAGATAGTTAACTTTTTTAGACAATAAGCCCTTGTAGATCAACTTTGCCTACCATTATTTTTGTAAGAGATCTTTATTGGAGTATAATTGCTTCACAATACCGTGTTAGTTTCTATTGCACAACAAAGTGAATCAGCCATATGCATACACACGTCCCCATAACCCCTCCCTCTTGAGTCTCCCTCCAAACTTCGCTATCCCACCCTTCTAGGTCATTGCAAAGCACTGAGCTTATCTCCCTGTGATATGCTGCTGCTTCCCACCAGCCAACTATTTTACATTCGGTAGTGTATATATGTCGATGCTACTCTCACTTCGCCCCAGCTTTGCCCTCCCAACCCATGTCATCAAGTCCATTCTCTATGTCTACCTCTTTGTTCCTGCCCTGAAACTAGGTTCATCAGTACCTCTTTTTTTTTTTTGATTCCATATATATGCATTAGCATATGGTATTTGTTTTTCTCTTTCTGACTTACTTCAGTCTGTATGACAGACTCTAAGTCCAACCACCTCACTACAAATAACTCAATTTCGTTTCTTTTCATGGCTGAGTAGTATTCCATTGTATCTACATACCACATCTTCTGTATCCATTTGTCTGTCAATGGGCATTTAGGTTGTTTCCATGGCCTGGCTATTGTAAATAGTGATGCAATGAACATTGTGGTGTATGTCTCTTTTTGATTTATGGTTCTCTCAGGGTATATCCCAGGAGTGGGACTGCTGGGTCATATGGTAGTTCTATTTTTAGTTTTTTAAGGAACCTCCATACTGTTTTCCATAGTGGTTGTATCAATTTACATTCCCACCAACAGTGTAGGAGGGTTCCCTTTTCATCACACCCTTTCCAGCATTTATTGTTTCTAGCTTTTTTGATGATGGCCATTCTGACTGGTATGAGGTGATACCTCATCATAGTTTTGATTTGCATTTCTCTAATCATTAGTGATGTTGAGCATCTTTTCATGTGCCTGTTGGCCATCTGTATGTCTTCCTTGGTGAAATGTCTGTTTAGGTCTTCTGCCCATTTTTGAACTGGATTGTTTGTTTTTTTGATATTGAGTACCATGAGCTTTTTGTATATTTTGGAGATTAATCCTTTGTCCGTTGTTTCATTTGCAAATATTTTCTCCCATTCTGAGGGTTGTCTTTTTGTCTTGTTTATGGTTTCTTTTGCTGTGCAAAAGCTTTTAAGTTTAATTAAGTCCCATTTGTTTATTTTTGCTCTTATTTCCATTTCTCTAGGAGGTGGGTCAAAAAAGATCTTGCTGTGGTTTATGTCAAAGAGTGTTTTTCCTCTAAAAGTTTTATAGTGTTTGGTCTTACATTTAAGTCTTTAATCCATTTGGAGTTTATTTTTGTGTATGGTGTTAGGGAGTGTTCTAATTTCATTCTTTTATATGTAGCTGTTCAGTTTTCCCAGCACCACCTATTGAAGAGGCTGTCTCTTCTCCACTGTATGTTCTTGCCTCCTCTGTCATAAATTAGCTGCCCATATGTGCGTGGGTTTACCTCTGGGTATTCTATCCTGTACCATTGATCTATATTTCTGTTTTTGTGCCAGTACCATATTGTCTTGATTACTGTAGCTTTGTAGTATAATCTTAAGTCAGGAAGCCTGATTCCTCCAACTCCGTTTTTCTTTCTCAAGATTGCTTTGGCTATTCGGGGTCTTTTGTGTTTCCATACGAATTGTAAGATTTTTTGTTCTAATTCTGTGAAGACTGCCACTGTTAGTTTGATAGGGATTGCAGTGAACCTGTAGATTGCTTTGGGTAGTATAGTCATTGTCACAATATTGATTCTTCTAATCCAATAACATGGTATATTTCTCCATCTGTTTATGTCATATTTGATTTCTTTCATCAGTGTTGTATACTTCTCTGAGTACAAGTCTTCTGCCTCCTCAGGCAGGTTTATTCCTAGATATTTTATTCTTTTTGTTGCAGTGGTAAATGGGAGTGTTTCCTTAATTTCTCTTTCTGATTTTTCATTGTTCGTGTATAGGAAAGCAAGAGATTTCTGTGCATTAACTTTGTATCCTGCAACCTTACCAAATTCACTGATTAGTTCTAGTAGCTTTCTGGTGGCATCTTCAGGATTTTCTATATATAGTATCATGTCATCGGCAAATAGTGACAGTTTTACTTCTTCTTTTCCAATTGGTATTCTTTTTATTTCTTTTTCTTCTCTGACTGCTGTGGCTAGGACTTCCCAAACTATGCTGAATAAGAGTAGTGAGAGTGGATATACTTGTCTTGTTCCTAATCCTAGTGGAAATGCTTTCAGTTTTTCACCACTGAGTATGATGCTTGTAGTGGCTTTGTCATATATGGCCTTTATTATGTTGAGGTAGTTTCCTTCTATGCCCATTTTCTGGAGAGTTTTTATCACAAATGGGTGTTGAATTTTGTCAAAGGCTTTTTCTGCATCTATTGAGATGATCATATGGTTTTTATTCCTTAATTTGTTCATGTGGTGTATCACATTGACTGATTTGCATATATTGAAGAATCCTTGCATCCCTGGGATAAATCCCACTTGATCATGGTGTATGATCCTTTTAATGTGCTGTTGGATTCTGTTTGCTAGTATTTTGTTCAGGATTTTTGCATCTATACTCATCAGTGATATTAGTCCATAATTTTCTTTTCTTGTGATATCTTTTTCTGGTTTTGCTATCACGGTGATGGTGGCTTTGTAGAATGAATATGGAAGTGTTTCTCCCACTGCAATTTTTTGGAAGAGTTTGAGAATGATCAGTGTTAGCTGTTCTCTAAATGTTTGATAGAATTCACCTGTGAAGCCATCTGGTCCTGGACTTCTGTTGGAAGATTTTTAATTACAGTTTCAATTTCATTATTTGTGATAGGTCTGTTTATATTTTCTAATTCTTCCTGGTTCAGTCTTGAAAAATTGTCCCTTTCCAAGAATTTGTCCATTTCTTCATGGTTGTCCATTTTATTGGCATACAGTTGTTTGTAGTCTCTTATAATCCTTTGTATTTCTGCAGTGTCAGTTGTGATTTCTTGTTTTTCATTTCTAATTTTATTGATTTGTATCCTCTCCCTTTTTTTATTGATGAGTCTGGCTAAGGGTTTATCAATTTTGTTTATCTTCTCAAAGAACCAGCTTTTAGTTTTATTGATCTTTGCTACTGTTTTCTTCATTTCTATTTATTTCTGCCCTGATCTTTATGATTTCTATCCTTCTACTGGATAAAACTTTGGGTTTTCTTTGTTCTTCTTTCTTTAGTTGTTTTAAGTACAGGGTTAGATTGTTTATTTGAGATGTTTCTTGTTTCTTGAGGTGAGATTGAATTGCTATCAACTTCCCTCATCGAACTGCTTTTGCTGCGTCTCATAGGTTTTGGGTCTTCGTGTTTTCACTGTCATTTGTTTCTATGTATTTTTAAATTTCTTCTTTGATTTCTTCAGTTATCTCTTGGTTATTTAGTAACACACTGTTTAGCCTCCATGTATTTGTGGTTTTTACAGTTTTTTTCCTGTAATTGATTTCCAATCTCACAGTACTGTAGTCAGAAAAGATGCTTGATATGATTTCAGTTTTCTTAAAGTTTCCAAGGCTTGATTTGTGATCCAAGATGTGATCTATCCTGGAGAATGTTCTGTGTACACTTGAGAAGAAGGTGTATTCTGCCACTTTTGGGTGGAATGTTCTATAAATATCAGTTAGATCTATCTGATATATTGTGTCATTTAAAGCTTGTGTTTCCTTATTTATTTTCTGTTTGGATGATCTGTCCATGGTGTAAGTGGGGTGTTAAAGTCCCCTACTATTATCGTGTTACTGTTGATGTCTCCTTTCATGGTGGTTAGCATTTGCCTTATGTATTGAGGTGCTCCTGTGTTGTGTGCATAAACATTTATAACTGTTATACCTTCTTCTTGGATTGATCCTTTGATCATTATGTATGTCCCTCCTTTTCTCTTGTAACATTCTTTATTTTAAAGTCTATTTTATCTGATATGAGTATTGCTACTCCAGCTTTCTCTTGATTTCCATTTGCATGGAATATCTTTTTCCATCCCTTCACTTTCAGTCCATATATGTCCCTAGATCTGAAGTGGGTCTCTTGTAGACAGCATATATTTGGGTCTTGTTTTTGTATCCATTCAGCCAGTGTGTGTCTTTTGGTTGGGGCATTTAATCCATTTACATTCAAGGTTATTATCGTTATGTATGTTCCTATTACCATTTTCTTAATTGTTTTGGGTTTGTTTTTGTGGGTCTTTTTCTTCTCCTGTGTTTCCTGCCTCGAGAAGTTTCTTTAGCATTTGTTGTAGAGCTGGTTTGGTGCTGAATTCTCTCAGCTTTTGTTTGTCTGAAAAGCTTTTGAGTTCTCCATCAAATCTGAATGAGATCCTTGCTGGGTAGAGTAACCTTGGTTGCAGGTTT
Source organism: Orcinus orca (assembly GCF_937001465.1). Lineage (NCBI taxonomy): Eukaryota > Metazoa > Chordata > Mammalia > Artiodactyla > Delphinidae > Orcinus > Orcinus orca. Next base: position 7,601,534 of record NC_064560.1, on the reverse strand, counting down.
TTCCCCTTTCATCACTTTAAGTATGTCCTGCCACTGCCTTCTGGCTGCAGAGTTTCTGCTGAAAAATCAGCTGATAACCTCATGGGGATTCCTTTGTATGTTATTTTTTGTTTTTCCATTGCTGCTTTTAATATTTTTTCTTTGAATTTAATTTTTGTTAGTTTGATTAATATGTGTCTTGATGTGTTTCTCCTAGGGTTTATCCTGTATGGGACTCCCTGTGCTTCCTGGACTTGGGTGACTATTTCCTTTCCCTGTTAGGGAAGTTTTCAACTATAATCTGTTCAAATATTTTCTCAGACCCTTTCTTTTTCTCTTCTTCTTCTGGAACCCCTATAATTTGAACGTCGGTGTGTTTAGGGTTGTCCCAGAGGTCTCTGAGATTGTCCTCAATTCTTTTCATTCTTTTTTCTTTATTCTGCTCCTTGGCAGTTATTTCCACCATTCTGTCTTCCAGCTCACCTATTCGTTCTTCTGCCTCCATTATTCTGTTATTGATTCCTTCTAGTGTATTTTCCATTTCAGTTATTGTGCTGTTCATCTCTGTTTGTGTGTTCTTTAGTTCCTCCAGATCTTTGTTAAAAATTTCTTGTATTTTCTCAATCCGCGCTTCCATTCTATTTCCAAGATTCTGGATCATCTTTACTATCATTACTTTGAATTCTTTTTCAGGTAGATTGCCTACTTCCTCTTCATTTATTTGGTCTTGTAGGTTTTTACCTTGCTCCTTCCCCTGTGACATATTTTTTTGACATCTTATTTTTTTTTTTTATAAGTGGGATTGAGTTCCTGTTTTACTGGTTGTTTAGCCTGAGGTTTCTGACACTGCAGTTTGTAGGCTATTGGGTAGAGCTTGGTCTTGGTGCTGAGATGAGGAACTCTGTGAGACCTCACTTCCATGAATATTCCCTGGGGTCTGAGGTTCTCTGTTAGTCCAGTGGTTCAGACTTGGAGCTCCCACCACAGGAGCCTCCGCCTGACCCCGGGCTCATGAATCAAGATCCCGCAAGCCGCGTGGGGTGGCAAAGAAAAAAAAAGAAAACAAAGTAAAAAATAAAATTAGACTAGGAAACTAACAGATATGTTAGAAAGAATGTAAAGATAAAAATATAGATGAATCAACAACTGGAAGGTACATCAGTACCACAATAGTAAGAGGAGGAGGGAAAAGAAAGAAAAAAAAAGGAAAGCCTTGGCTGTGGAGGGTGGGACCTAAGCAAGGGTGAGGTTTGGGCAGTGGGTGGGGCCAATCCTCAGGACCCACAGGGCTGGAAAAGGCCCTGGGGGGCTCTGGGGGATGGGGCTTAGGCTCAAGGTACAGAATGGGCCCAGACGTGCCCCCCATCCCTGGTCTCAGAGGGCAGGGGACCTCACCTGGGAGCCCAGCAGGCTTCCTGGGCTCGAGTGGGCGAGGCTAACGCCCTCTGTTCCTCTCCTGCTCCTCCCGCAGGGTCCCCTGCCTGCCTCTCCTGATCTCCCCAGCCTCCCCTATGCCCTCAAGGACCCATGCGGCCTAAAGGGGGGTTTGGAGGGCGGGGGAACTGGCTTGGGAGCTCAGCAGGCTCCCTGGCCCACGTGGGCCAGGGGATCGCCCTCCACTCCTCTCCTGCTCTTCCCAGAGTGTCCCTCCCACCTGCCTCTCCTGATCACCCCAGCCTCAGGGGCACCAATCTTGTCTGGCCTCCACTTCTCCTCCCCCCTCAGTCCCCCTACATCCTACTGGTTCACTCTGGGGTTCCTCTCCTCTCCCTGGGGGTCAGAGTCCCCCACCAGCAGCCGGCAGGCACCCTAGCTATTGGGAGACGCTAACTCTGCATCTTCCCACACCGCCATCTTGACTCCGCCCCTACTTTATTACCTTTAGCATTGTGCCCTTTTGTACTCTCATGACTCCCATGTCAGTACACAGTCCTAATCTGTTACCATTAAGTTATTATAGATGGTTTAAATTCATTTTCTTCAAGAAGCAAATTAGAGAAAATTATTTCTATTTGTCTGAACTTCAATAAATGCAAATTGACATATGCAAGCCAAAGAAGAGTTTTTCCCCCATTTGCTTCTTCTGCTTTATATATAAATGGGTTCTTGTTCATAATTAAGTTTTTTTGCTTTTTTTTAATTTTTGTTTTTGCTTTTTGCGGTACGCCAGCCTCTCACTGCCGTGGCCTCTCCTGTTGCAGAGCACAGGCTCTGGATGCGCAGGCTCAGTGGCCATGGCTCACAGGCCCAGCTGCTCCACGGCATGTGGGATCCTCCCGGACCGGGGCACGAACCCGCGTCCTCTGCATCGGCAGGCAGACTCTCAACCACTGCGCCACCAGGGAAGCCCCATAATTAAGTTTTAATACACGAACAAAGTCTCTGCTTATATAAGCACAGAGATGATGGATGGATGGGTAGAGAGATAGATATAAATACATACAAGCATAAGAGAGTGAACATGTATTTGAATTTATATTATATGTTCATATTATATAAAGGCAAAATTCCAATCAATTTTGGAAATTTTCTTACAGGTGGTGAGATATGACTTAGACATGGAAAAGAATGGAAGGACAAAAGGTTTACCAGAGGGAGATTACCCACCAAAGATATAGGCTTACAGGAAGGGTTGTGGAGGGAAGAGTGATGAGCCTTGATGCATGAGTGAGTGATGACAAAGGGATACAGTGAGGGAAGTCAGGGCCAAACAGTGAGTTTTAGTCTTAATTATGTTGACTAAGATCATTAAAGGTCAGTGCCAGTGAATCAGTAGGGATTCATTTATTGTAGGTATTATTTCATTCATTTTTCCAGCAGTTTCAGAAGAGATACTGTTTATATATAATGGCATATATTCAATTATGGATAAATATAATTTACTTGCAAACACAGAAATCCCTTATAGTTTAGTAGTAAATTATACTCATGACAATTATATTTGAGGAGAGAGAAAGAGAGAAGATCCCCCAGATACTCACATTGTAGGTTTAGATTCATTCTGTCAAAAGATATAGAAAGTAATATTACAGGATAAGCTATTTGAGAAGTGAACTTTTTTTTTTGTATTGTTTTGTTTTGGTTTTGTACTGAAGTTTTCTCACAACAAAATAATGTATTTTCCCAGCACTCCACCATTTAAGAAGATAGTACAAGGCCTTTGAACTCTAGAAATCAAAACTTATCTTGCCTGGGAGGAGTTACATTTTATTTTTAAAATTGTGGGCTACCAAGGTAAGAGAGGTCACTTGTCCAAAAGGGGAGAGTACTGAGGACTGGAAGAGAGGGAACTGGCCCAACCCAGTCTTGACTCCTCAGGAATGAACGAGGCGAACAGGACGTGCAGGGACAGTTCTTTGTACAAGTGGTAGGGACATGCCCTCTGTCCCCAGGCAGCTCCTTGGAGACAGAATGACAGGCTGGACACCAAGCCTGCAGCTTTACAAGCTGTGACAAGGGTCCCTTCTGGCCAAGCCTGTGGTTGGGAGAAGACCTTAGCAAAGAGCTCTCTGCAGCTCTCCCAGTGCAGCTGGGAGATCAGGGACCAGGGCAGCAAAGGTACCAATGTAGCAGGCATTGCCATGGCAACAATTATGTAGCTATAAGGATGCTGTGGTTGTAAGCAAAAAAAGCAATGGCAGTGATTAAAAAGGGCGTCTCACAGAACCAAAGAGAAAACTGAAAACCGAGGTCTCCAAAAGGACAGAAATCAGGGAAGTTCAGGGTATCAAGGTAACCAGTGATGTCCACTCTCCTCGGGGTTCCACTGTTGGGGTGATTTGGTTTCAACTATTTTCTGTCCAGGTATCAAGTACTCAGCTTCAATTCAAACTTTCAAAATCACACTCAATTCAACATTGAGGGTGACTGGCTTGGTGGGGTGGCTGCCTTGCCCCCTTGGCCAAGGAAGGGCAGGGCACTTCACTCACAATCCCCCCAGGCAGTATGATACAACTAAGGGGGAGTGATTTCCCAAATGAACACGAGAGGCTGTTTGCTAAAACAAAGAACAAACCGGCAAAAACACAGGTGTCTGCTACAGAAAGGGGCCCCTGGAGCTAAGGAAAAGCCCCTTCTAATTTCTCCCACAGCCACATAAGAGCCAGGATACTTTCTCACCCAGTGTCATACAGGGGTGCTTCCTAGAGATTCATATTCACTTGTGATCTATGACAATAATGGCATCTTGAGCCATTTTTATCTCAGTTTAGAAAAATAAAGCAATGAGACATTTCTTGTGCCCAAGCGTAGTGGGGGGGAATTCATTCTAGTACGTTCCAGCATAGTTGTTGGTGATTTTCTACTTATTTTTCCACTTCCACTTTGTACCCTTCATTGAACCCCAGGAGGCTGACCTATGTAGGCTGTATGTGAGCCCCTTGCCCTGTGGTTTCTGGCTGGGTTGGCTCAATGAGGGGAAGAGGTTGGGGGGCAGGAAGAATTTGAGGTTAGGGTGTTTTCCCCCAGCCCCTCCCTGCTGGGTGCCACGGGGTGGCTGCTTCTCTGAACTGAAGGTCACAGCTCCAGCCAGGCAGCCTCACCTTACAATCCCTCTCCCCAGAGCTCGCAGCACTGCTCCCTCCTCTGGCCCCTTCATCTCACCAAAAGATGCTTAACAGTTCCTTGTTGGGACCCCTATATCACTCGCCTCCACTTTATAAAAATCGCTTTAATTAACTCACCAGTTAGAGGAGTCCATCTGTTTCCTGCCTGGACCCTGCCTGATACACATAGTAAAAATGAATTCAAGTCGAGGAATCAAGGAAGCGAGAGCCAGCCCGACTCAACCAATCACGTCCTGTTGTCAAGTACAAGAGCCAGCCTCTCCTCTGCCCAAGATTAAAAATGATCTGAGCAGCTGCAGCAGCAAGTTTATGTCTGTCAAAGAGCTCAGGAAAGACCAGAGGGCAGCTTTCAGTGCAGCCTGCTTTTCAGGAGAATGTGGAGCCAACCGTCACGGGAGCCCATGAAAAGCCCCGCTCTTTACCTCCCACCCAAGCAATACAAGTGCAATCAGCTCAACTGTCATTCTCACACTTGAAGAAGGGACAAGATGGCGCCTGGGTCTGGGCACCATGGCAACGTCACACCCTTCCTCACCAGATCACACAGGTGCCATTGCCAGAGCCCATCCACACGCCATTGGCTGCTGTGGGCTGTGCCAGGGCAATCTCGGAAGGCTTGTGCCCCGGTTGCCATAGTGGAAGAGAGTGGCTAGACCACACACATTACATATGTGTGAGTGCGCACTGGTGCCAGTTAGCAGCATGTGTTGTTGATCCTATTTCAAAAGCGCCCGACAGTCAGCTGCACCAGGGGAGAGAAGGCTGCGCTGCCGATCAGAGGTAGACTAAGAGGCAGGATGCCACGCGGTGCTGTCGTTGGACAGAGCTGCAGCCTGTCCCAGGAATAGAACTGTGAGAACAAAGTGATAGCAAAGGGAGGAGGGGCTTAGAGGTTTCGAGAATCACCTTCTGCCTCAAACATGTTAGAAAGGCAGACTAACCAACTGTCTGGTGGTTTTTCCTATGGACTGGGAAATAGATGCTGTGAATTGTCAGAGCTTTTGAAACCGGTGCTAATGTTACCTTCATGAAGGAAAGGGCAGGAAAGAGTTAAATCTCAAAACCCAAGATGACTAGGGGTCAAGGAGTGAGACATAGGTAGAACTGAACAGTATGCCAAAAGAAGACACTATGGAGAAGTTCAGAGATGGGGAAGAGCCTCTAAACTGACCTGGAGGACTTTCTCTTCCTGACACAAGCCAAGCAGTAAAGAAACACCCTTCCACCTCGTGTTCAGTGCTGCGAGCTGGCTCACTCAACACCCATTCCTGAGACTCAAATGTCAAAAACTATATTTCTCAGACTCTCCTGCATCCAAGCAAAGGGGGCTTGGACTTCAAGATATCTTTTGGGGGAGGGGGGAGGGAGACACAATTCAACCACAGCAGTCTTCTTTTTCCTTTGGAAAGGAGGATTGAAGTTCACTCCAGATTCTTGCTGTGGTGATGGCTGTGTAGTTTGGTGGTTGCTGAGTTAATCGAAAAATATTTCAACTTTCACTCAATAGAATGTGTCTAGCCTTCTCAATTTATCCTTTTGTTGCCTTTGAAACATCTCAGAGCTTCAATAACCACCATGGTATACAAGAACTCTATAATGCAAACTAAAAACACACTACATAGAGAAAATAAAGAAAAAGCAAATGAATCAAGGGATATGCTATGTACATGGACTGTAGGATGTGATATTATAATTAAATGTTCTCCTAATGTATGAGTTTAATGCAATCCCAATCGAAATGCCAGAATTTTTTTTTTAAGAAATTGACAAACTGATCCTAAAATTCATAAGGAAATACAAAAGGCCAGAAAAAGCAAAGGCAGATAGCTGGCAAAACATTATTTCTGGGTGTGTCTGTAAGGGTGTTTTTAGAAGAGATGAGCATTTGAATTGGTGGACTGAGGAAAGACCACCCTCCCCAGCATGCCTGGGTGGGCTTCATCCAATCTACTGAGTGTTCGAATAGAACAAAAAGGTGAAGGAAGGGCAAATTCACTGATTCTCTCTCTCTCTCTCTCCCTTTCTTTTCTTGAGGTGGGACATCTATCTTCTCCTGCCCTCGGACATCAGAGCTCCTGATTCTCAGGCTTTCAGACTCGCACTGAATTATGCCACTGGCTTTCCTGGATCTCCAGCTTACAGATGGCAGATCATGGAAACTCTCAACCTTCATAATCATATGAGACAACTCCTATAATAAATCTCCTCCTATAGATCTGTATCTGTATATCCATACATCTCTCTCTCTACCTATCTATCTATCTATGGGGAGGGAACAGGGGGGAGAGAGAGATACAGATACACACTATTGGTTCTGTTAGGTGAGGTCCTTTAATAGGACACATTCCCCAGGTTGTAGGATTGTAGATGGGCAAGTCCTGAAGCTGGGGTAGGTACCTATTAGTATGGGTCCGTAAAAGGTTGCGAGTTAGTTCTAAGGCTTGGAGGTAAGAGCCCAGAGGAGGAGGTTTCACGGTAGAAAAGGGAATAAGAAGAGTATATGAGTTCAAAGGGACTGAGGTATGAGGGGCCTTCAGAGCAGCCTGGAGTCGGAAAAGGGCATAGGGAAGGAGCTCTAGCCAGCTCTGAGTTCAAAGGCAAACGTGGTGAGTTGTCTTTTTGAGAGAAGAGTGAGCCTTTTCCATTTTACCTGCAATTGCGGATGTCAGGCTGTATGTAGTTTGTATTTAACATCGAAAGCTTGAGACACCTGCTGGGGAATTTGAGAGGTGAAAGCTGGGTGGTATTTTTGTCTCAAGACCCCCAGGGCGATCCCTCTTCATTCATGGGTGTACAGTAAGAGGGGCTTATCTAAGTTTGGGAGGGCCAGGGCAGGGGCAGAGGTGAGGGCTGTCAGGAGTGAGGTAAAGGCTGACTGGGGAGAGGAGTTCCATTCCAGGGGCTCGTCTTTGGGTCCTCAGAGGGCCACATACAGAGGTTTTGCTGTAAGGTCATAGTGGGGGTCCAGATGCAAAAGGAACCAGTGAGGCCCAGCAAGGCCCTTAATTCCTTTTTGTTATGGGGCGGAAGGAGAACGGCTATAAGCTCTTTGTGCTGAGTAGTGATTGTTCACTGTCCTGGGGACAAGACAAATCCTAGACATTTGGCTGTGACCTGATTAATCTGTGCTTTGGAAGGAGAGACTCAGTAGCCTCGTAGAGCCAAGTCGGTGAGGGGGGCTATGGTTTGGGGAAGGGAGGCTTTGTGGTCCGGGCTGCCGGGAGGAGGTCATCAGCCTATTGAATAAGAGTGCTGCCCGGAAGTGACAGGGTGGATAAATCAGAGGCTAGGGCTTGACCCAAGAGGTGCGGGCTATCCCTAAATCGCTGGGGGAGGGAGGTCCTGGTGAGATGTTGAGAGTGCTGCGTGTCAGGGTCCATCCACGTAAGAGCAAATATGCCTTGAGAACCTCGGGAGAGAAGGATAGTGAGGAAAGCATCTTTTAGATCGAGGACTATAAAGACCTGGGTGCTAGGAGGAATTGAACTGAGGATGGTAGAGGCATTTGGGATTACAGGGTGGCTAGGGACCAGAGCCTCATTAGTTATGCGCACGTCCTGTACTAGACACTAGGGGCCATCTGCCTTCTTAACAGGAAGAATAGTGGGGCTTCCCTGGTGGCGCAGTTGTTAAAAATCCACCTGCCAATGCAGGGGACGTGGATTCGAGCTCTGGTCCGGGAAGATCCCACATGCTGCAGAGCAACTAAGCCCGTGCGCCACAACTACTGAGCCCACGCGCCACAACTACTGAAGCCTGCGTGCCACAAACACTGAAGCCTGCATGCCTAGAGCCCGTGCTCCGCAACAAGAGAAGCCACTGCAATGAGAAGCCCATGCCCTGCAACAAAGAGTAGTCCCCGCTCGCCACAACTAGAGAAAGTCCGCTCACAGCAACGAAGACCCAATGCAGCCATAATTAATTAATTAATTGATTGATTGATTGAGGGCCCCAGGGAGTTTTCATTTATGTGGATTTTATCTATTTATATTTTCCATAAGAGAACTTAAAACTGAGATTTTTTAAATAGCCACTTATTAATTTATTTAAAATAATAACATTTCCATCACCCAAATGACTCTGTTTTTCAATCCAAAAACATAATAAACATTCCTGGGTTGTTGCAAAGACTCACTAGGAAATTCGTGTGAAATGCCTTCTACTTAGCCACGCCAGCTATTGCTATTATTATACCCATCCGTCGTGTAGATGAGGAGATAGGGTAGAGAGGTTAAACAATTTGCCCAGGGTCACAATGATAGAAAGTGACAGGCAGGCTTTGAACCCAAGTCTTAACCACAAGGCACATTAGGTGTTTTCAGCCCCTGCTCTTTTTCTGTATCATCAGGTGCAAATATGAAGTCAAGAGAAAGTAGCCAAGTAGGATGCGATTTAGAGAGCACCCTTGTGGAACGGAGATTGCTAGCACCTCCCGTAATGTTAAGAGAACATGACAAATACACTATTGTTACATTTTAAGATCCACGCCCCCACACACACAAAGGCTACAATTACACTTAAATATTTACACTTAAATCTTAGCGTGCTAAACTGCAAAAGATCTTAGACATGGTAGTAACACCACACTACAGAGACCCTTGGGAACTGCCGTATACATCAGAGTCACCCACGCATGGCTTCCAAATGAGATGCTTAAAAACAGTTATGCATCCTTTCTACTTTCCTGCTTCTCCTTCAACACCCAGTACCTTTCCCCTGGGGCTACCAAGAGCCTAGCAGAGCCCGCAGAGGCCACAGCAGGGCCAGTGTGGGTCTCGCACGCGGGTAGCACAACACATGGGAATCCCTATCCTTTCCATGGCAACAAAGGGTGGCCTCTCACACCCATGGTCTGTCCCCCCAGTCCCCAGGCTCCTTCTCACCCTCTCTCCTGGTTCCCCTCCCATCTCCCTGGCCTTTCGTGGACACTCACAGAGTTTTAACTTTGTATCTTCGGACCCCAAGTCTCTATCTGCTGCCTCAACCTCCCCACGAGCTTTGGACACACACACCCAACAGACATTTTTCCCCTGGCTGTCCCACTCGACCCTGGCTGTGCCCAGAACAGGTCTCTCACAAACCCCTCAGTTACGTGTGAGACATTTACCTCTTCCATTCCTTTCAAACCATTCCAGACGCATGAGACCATCTTCTAGCTCAGGACGCCTTCCCGCCCATGCACGAGCACGGTAGTCTCCTCACTCCCCAGCCCCACCCCGCCTCCGATCATTTCTTTATTTAATGAATTCCTTGTGGGTTCCCACTATATGCCAGGTACAAGGCTCAGTGGAAAAGGGCTTACAATCTTGTCCACGTTCAATTCGCCATCCATGTTGCAAGTGGCACTGGGTGTGCAAGCTGTGCAAAGTCAACTTATACACTGGTTTCCTCTTTTGTAAAATGGAGGACAGTAATTCCTAACTCTTAAGGTCAGGAATTCCAGAATTAAGTCTGTAAAGCACTTAGCATATTCTATAAATATAGCACATAGTAAGTACTCATTAAATAGCTCTTATCATCATTACTAATGGCCCCTTAAAACCCTTAAACAACATGTCGTCACCAACAGAAAGTATTCTAAGCTGCCGAGCATGGCACTCAAGATTCCCCCCTCGTGTCTTCAGCCTTGTCACCTCATTCTACGTCTGCCATTAATTCAAGCCCCACCCAACTGTGTGGCTCTATAAACCACTCGCTCTTCCTGGAGTCCTCATCTCACCTTTTCCTTTCATGTTCCTCTTCCAGGAAGCCTTTCCCCATGCCCTAGGTGCTCTTCCTGTGTGACATGGACCCTGTACACACAGGTCCAGCTGCAACGCGGTGAAAAGATGAATGCACAGCCCACCTAGACTGTCCAGTTGGTAAAGAGGTACTGTTGTATGACCACCAAGTAGCCCCGCCTGACCCTCCTGAGGTCCCTCTCCCCACACGGCCTCCTCAGCTGGAGTGGGGCTGGACAGTGGCAAGGGAGATGACCAGCCTGATGACAACGATGGCATCCTGCTAGGGGCCCCTATGGCCCCTGAGGAGGTAGCCATCCACTGGCATCCAGGGCTCCATCAGCATCACCTTCCCCTGTCCGACCTGGGAACGGGAGCTTCCTCAGGATACCTGACAGGCTGATACACATTTGGACCCCCATGCCCCCATCCATGGCTGCCCATGTTGCGCTCTCCGATCACTTAGCGTGTCACACTGAAGTTGCCTGCTTGCCCTCCGCCTGTAACCACAGGTGAGGCCAGGAGAAGGAAACGTTAATTCACCTTCACAGCCTGGCACCAAGCCCAGATGGGTGCGTCGGCAGCCGTGGTCGAAACGCACAGTTATCTGCAAATTAGCCAAGCTCTCGTCCTCAATTCCGGTAAGGCGTTGGCTGCAGAGAGCCCAGAGGCAGATGAGGGACTGGGACGCTCAGCTGTGAGCTTCTCCCACGTCCCCTTCTGAAGCCACAAGACACATCCAGCAGGGCTGACAGCTGCTTCCAGTCAACTGAGCCTTCAAGAGGGGCCACACCTGCAGCCAGCCCGCTGCCCCGAAGAGGCCGAGCACATCCCAGACCCTAAAGAGCAAAAGCCGCCGCCCTCTGGGACCGAGCAGCCTCTATCCCATCCAACTTAAATAACACTGCCTCCAGGCTCGCCGGCACTCCAGTTTAATAGCTCAGCCTACCATCTTAGGCATAGATGGAGCGATCTGCCGCTTTCAACTTAGCTTCCGATGCTCACCATTAAGTCATCAAATCTTTCCCTGCCAAAACTCATGTACCTTGATGCTGGAAGATTCCTTGTTTGATTATCTCCGGTAAACAGTTGATTTTCCCCAAAGCCGGCAGTCAGCCAATGACCTGCCCTCCGGCCTAGGGGATCAGCTGCTCTATCTCCTCACTCATGATGCTATTCGGAGCGCCCTGTCACCTGCCGAGGCCCCTATTCCCCTGCCAGGTCTGATGCCGGCAACAGGTGACCGTCAGTGGAACACTGGGGGCGAGTGTTACAGACAAGTTGTCTGCTATTCTCCCAGGTTCTGCTGTAGCACAGCAGAGGGCAAAGGGCTTTGGGGCCAGGCCGACCAGAGTTCAAATGCCAGCCCCACTGTGTATCATCTGTGTGACCTCGGGCAAGTTACTTATCCTCTCTGAATTCCAGTTTCTGCTTCTACAGAAACGGGGCTAACCATCCTCATCCCTGGTGTGAGGATTACATGAGATAACATATGTATAAAGTGCCTGGCACTTAAGAGGCTTTAGATAAATGCTAGTTCCCTTGCCATCCCTTCCCCTCAGCTAGAATGGTATTAACTGGTATCACTAACACTGTATTTTGTGAACCTCTAAGAAAGTTAGAGCTGGAAGAAAACTTACTTGAGGGACTCTGGTGCAAGCTGCTTCGCTTACAAACGACGATGAGGCCGAGGTGAACCCCCTCCAAAAACATGGAAGAATATACGGCTGTGCCCCCCTCCCCCTCCCTCTGGACCACACAGTGCCCTAGCACCCCAGTAGAGCTGGAAACCCTTCCCATCCACCAGAGAGAGATTCTGCTTGGGGCCTCAGCACTGGCACACATGGTTGCATAGGCCATGCACTGCACAATTAACAGAGTGCATTCATAACAAAAAAATGAAGTGGTACCCCCTGGGATTTTGAAACATGGATCCCTGGACTTGGCTACTAGGACAGCAGGAAGGTCTTGTAGAATGCTTATGTCTCTATGGTGCTCTTGGGCCCTGGAGCCAAGCTGTTAACACACTCAAGCTACCTTGCTAGAGCATCAGAGGCAATGCGGAAAGAGGCCCCAGCACCCAGCCATCCAAGGTGGGCCTGTGACAGACCAGCCCGCCCCTAGCTGGCCCTCCAGCTGACCACAGACACATGAGTGAGCCCAGATGAGACCAGAACTGTCCAGCTAAGGCCAGCCCAAGTTGCCAACCTACAAAATGATGAGCTACATAAATGATTATTATTTCAAGTCAGTAAGTTTTAAGGTAGTTTGTTATGCAGCAAAAGCTGATACAGGTGCACGCTAGACTTGGCAAAGGATTCTTGAAAAGAAAGAGAAAGAAACTAGAGAGCCTATAATCTAGTTGAGAAGAAAGACTTTTGCCTATAAAGAAACCCAGTGAGTTACAGCTAAGAGCCAAATGAGAGACAAGTTCTCAGGGAGGAGGAAACTTTAACCCTCCTTGAGAAACATCACTTCATCATCCCAGCAGACACTTGTCATGTGTTCCGCGGGGCCAGGCGCTACGTCATGCATGCTCCATGTATGGTACTCTCCTATCTCTGCATCTCCTATGGCAGGGCTGGGTTGCTGTCCGCACTTGCAGATGAGGTTAGGGAACTTGCCCAAATCTACACAGGTAGAAAGTGGCCGAGCCACAATTTGAATCCAGGCAGTCTCTCTGCAGAACACAGCCTGCATCAGAGAGTCTTCCTAAATTCACAGGCAATATATGCAAAATCCAACATGCAAATTCTAGGGCCATCTTGTGCCCTGCCTGTCAGCTGTGAGATACATCCCCATAGGAGCAGCCCTGTAATTCCACATTGAATACTTTATACTCACCTCATTCTTCCTGCGTATGAGAGCAGATGCCCGAAGGAATAATTTTTCCCATTTATTGCACAAGTTTTGGGGGTGGCAGGTAAGAAGAGGCACAGAATGGGAGCTCAGTGTCTGGTGGTGATGACTGGGGGGAAAGGACGTCCCTCCCCTCCTGTGAGGCTTCTGTCATCCAGGGGAGCCAGATGGAAAGAGGAAGATGGGAACATAAATGCAAGAGGGAAGAGGCAAGCACTAGGATGCCTACATGTTAGCATTTAGATTAAAATGGACAAGGAAATAATGCCAGACTCTTTCCTTTATAAATCTCTGAACTAACAGAACTCTTTTCATGCGTATTAACTTTAATCTGTGAACATGAGTAGATCTGGATTCTACTTTGTCCATGTTCTGCAGAAAGGACAATTTCACCTCTTTGTACCTATAAATAGAAAGGGTGAATCTAATTTACTCATATAACTCTTGGGAGTTTTGGGTATGTTGATGAGACTGTTTGAAATGTGCTTGAAGAGTCTCAAGAATGGGAGACCCTAAATGTACTAGCAGGTAGTATATATCGGGCAGTCAGAAGCACCGGGCACTGTGCTAGTTGCTCCTCCTGCATTTTATCAGTTGATCCTCTTAAGGCTATGAAGGAAGGATTATCTGTTTCCTCATTTTAAAGAGGAGGAAATTGGGATTTATTGAGAACAAATAATTTATCTGAAGCCACACAGCTGGTAGGTGACAGAGGCAGGATTTGAATGCCGGCAAGTCAGTGTCACAGCCCACCCTTTCAGCCACTCTGCAACACTGACTTAACTTAAACATGCGACATCAAGCCAGAAGGACATGGGTTTTCAATGATTCAAAAAACACACGCTGAACGGGTAGAAAGAATAAAGAGATGTTCACTCAAAGACATTGTGCAGACCAAAAATATTCGCAGGCTAAACTCAGGGTTCCTAGCTTGAGATAAAGCTATTAAAGGGAAGTTGGATACATTGGAAACATAATCCTAAACTACTGAGGAATACATGCAGTAGGAATTTAAAACCCAGGTTAATTAGTATTGGATTTAGCTACAAGTAAAAGAAAACTTTTATAGTGGCTTAAACTAGGTCACAAGTTTATTTCTCTCTTATATAAATGTAGGTACTTAAGTCTCAGTGCTCTACTCATCTCTACAAGTGTCTTCCATTGGGGCCAAAATGGCTGCTGTAGCTCTAGGCATCACATCTGCATTCCAGGAGGAAGGGGAAAAGGAAAAAAGGCACACTCCTTCCCTTGAAAGGCACTTCCTGGAAGTTGCACATATCACTTCCATTTACATCCCATTGGCCAGGACTTAGTCACATGGCCATACCCATTCGCAAAGGAGGCTGGGTAATGTAGTCTCAATTCCAAGAGCTCACATGCCAACCACAAATGGCAGATTGGATAAAGGGAGGAAGGGTGTTGGTAGTAAAACAAGCACCATCTCTCACAGGATGACAAATAAGGACCTTTAAGATTAGGTCACTTCTCTCCTGCCTTTGACCTCCCATCAATCCCCTGTCAACACACACCCCCTCCATTTCAGCTGTGTTGAACTACCTGCATTTCCCAAGCACACCAAACCTCCATACTCAGTCCTCTTCTCTCTGCTGGGCTGAGCCTCTCCGTTTCTCTTTCCAGCTCCATCCCCTGTGGGAGCTCTATGACCCTCTCCTTCCCCTCCCAGCACCACTGCATCCTGTCCTTTCCTCTCACCTGGCTCTCAGTGCAATGTGTTATCACCAGCTGTTTACTCACCTGCCCCCTCCACTAGGCTGCAAGTACCTCCAGGCAGGTCCTGGGTCTTAGTCCCTCCCCCTGGAGCCCCCTCTCAACCCCTGCCTTTCACTGGCTGGTGTTCAAAAATTACATGATTATCAAAACTCTTTGCACTTCCCTGCACCACTGTCAGAAGTCAAGCGACGAGGCACTGGGGCCTGGACGTAGTCGGGTGTGTCTGTCTTTATTCTAAAAAAAAATTGCAGGGAAAAAACATTTGAGTGACTCTAATAAAGAAATACACTGAGGGGACTTCCCTGGCGGTCCAGTGGTTAAGACTCCACGCTCCCACTGCAGGAAGCACATGTTCGATCCCTGGTCGGGAAACTAAGATCCCACATGCCGCATGGCGAGGCCAAAAAAAAAAAAAGAAAAATACACTGAAGGCTCCTGCATCACGTCTTCATCCACTTCATTCCTCTTGCCCTGAAGGAATAATTTCCATCAATTTCTTTTCCTTTCCAGTGTTTCTTTATGATATGTAAGCAAATATAAATATATGTTACTTTCCTCCATTTCTTATGCAGAAGTTAATGCTGTTTGGCTTCTTTCTCTCGTCCACTGAATCACATATCTAGAAACCTTACCATGTTGATAAAAAGAGCACATCCTGGTCCCTCTTTATATGGCATAGGGTCCCACTGTGAAGGTGTGGCATTGTTTTTTTAACGAGTTTTCTCTTTGTGCTTACAAACAATGCTGAGATGTTATTTCATATACAGGGCAGTGAACTTACAAATTCCAAAAGTGGGAATTCTGCATGAAGAGGCCAATGTATTTGCCATTTTGTACCTATTATGGCATGGCATTCCTAAACTTAAAACAAAACCTAAAAAAGCCAAGTCTGAAGAAGGGTATCTTTTGCACATTGAAAAACAAAATCATCTTTTCAAAATAACTAATAATAAAAATTTTAAAAGAGCAACAAAGAATCATCTTTTCTAAGGAAATAGACCATGAAAATAGGGCAAATGATCTCAGTAACACTGGAATGTTTTGTCACGTTCACAGTGAACCAGGGGAAGCACTAGGTGTGAAAAATCACTCTGGCTTAGCTCTTTTTACAGACACAGTGCATCTGAACCCAGTGATTTTCTTGGCATTTAGAGAAAGGCCATTTCTGTCGGGGGTTTGTGCTACTACAAAGCTTTTGATGGAGCTGTAGACAAATGACAAATGCCCTGCACTGGAGGCACTCTCCTGGAAGCAAGCAGTGTGGCCGCACACGCCACTCTGGGAGCTTTGAAAACATCGCAGCACATCAAACTGCCCGGCCATCTGTGGTTTCCTGTCCACGGGTAGGGAGAGGCAGGAGCTGCCTTTCTGGATAGCAAACGTGCCAGGGCCAGGCCGTGACCATATCCATCTGCATCCGTCTAACAGATGCCCTTCCAAGAACTCAGGATTCCTGCCTCCTGTCTGAATAAACACAGAAGTCAGAGCTCAAACATGCCCCGCCCCCCAACAAAAGCTGGTCTTCAGGGAGATTATACACTTAGCAGCATGTCCAAGGTCACAGAGACCAGACCTGAACAGGCGTAGAGGACGAGGAAGACGTGAGGAGTGTCGGTGCCTTCAGCCCCGCCACCAACGAGCCTTCAACCATCCTGCTTGCGCAGGAGGTGATGAGGTGCCCCGCGCCCCAGCACAATTTGCGGCTGGGCCAGGACACGCGTGACAGTGGGGACACACGGTCCAAACCCTGGGGCCTGGGACAGCAGGGCGAGTGGACGCCCCCTCCAGTGGGCTTATCAGTGATTCTGGAGTCACGTGTGTCTGCCAGGGGGATTTGGGGCAGACTCCACAACAGACCAAGTTATGGAGAAAGTAGCTCTTGTCTTCAAGGTTCCTGAATCACCCCTGGTACAGACCTCCCTTTGCAGGGTCCCCACTGTCATCTCCCACCTGGGCTGTGGCCAGAGCCTCCCAGCTGACCTACGGTTTACGCTTCCATCTATCCTGAACGCGGTGGCCAGAGTGATACTTTTGCTGTAAGCGTGACCATGCAGCTCCCCAGCTTAAAAGCCTGCAATGGTGCCCACTGCTTTCAGAGCAGAGGGCTGTGCGTGAGCTGCTGCCCTCCAGCCTCTAACCACTTCCCCTCCACTCTCCCCACCTCCTCCACTCCAGCCGCTGGGCCTCCTTGCTGCTCCTCGATCACCGTCAGAATCCTACCTTCCGACTTCTGCCCTTGCTGTTCCTTCTACCTGGAATACCTCCCAGCCCCCACAGCTGCATAACCTCCCTCCTTCCTGGTGGCCTTTCCTGACCATCCTACTTAAAAGGGCATCATTAATCCCCCTCCCTCTGGAATACCTTGCCACGCTCTGCTTTATCCTCCTTCAAAGTACTTACCACCAACTACATACACAATTCATTCTACTCATTTATTTCTTCATTATTTCCCCCTGCCCCATGCTAGAATATAAGCTCTGTGAGACTGAGGGCTTCAATCTGTTTTGTTTACCATTATATCCCCACATCTAAACAGTGCCTGACACACAGTACTCCCTCAAATATTTGTCAGGTGAATAAATACAGGAAAGAGGAGATGCATTCCCCCTAAGTGACCTCGTCTCCCTGGGCACAGAAGAAAAGAAGATTGTCTAGAAACTGCCCCCTCCCTGCCCAGCACTTTTAGAAATGACCGTGATGAGATATCACCTCACACTGGTCAGAATGGCCATCATCAAAAAGACCACAAACAACAAGTGCTGGAGAGGGTGTGGAGAAAAGGGAACCCTCCTGCACTGTCAGTGGGAATGGAAATTACTGCAGCAACTATAGACAACAGTATGGACCTTCCTCAGAAAACTTAAAATGGATCCGGCAACTCCACTCCTGGGTATACATAAAAAAAGAAAAAAACAAAAATGGTAATTCAAAAAGATACATGCACCCCAGTGTCCACAGGAGCATTATTTACAATAGCAAAAATATGGAAGCAACCTAAGGGTCCATCAACAGATGAATGGATGAAGAAGATGATACACACCCACACCCACACCCACACCCACACACACACACACACACACACACACACTGGAATACTACTCAGCCATAAAAAAGGATACAGATTTGCAACAACGTGGATGGACCTGGAGGGTATTATGCTTAGTGAAATAAGTTTGATGGAGAAAGACAAATACTGTAATATGTGATCACATATACAGAATCAAACAAATGAATGAATATAACAAAACAGAAACAGACTCACAGATATAGAGAACAAACTAGTGGTTACCAGCGGGGAGAGGGAAGAGAGGAGGGGCAAGATAGGGGTGGGGGATTAAGAGGTACTAACTACTATGTATAAAATAAATAAGCTACAAGGATAGTGTATAATTCAGGCATTATAGCTAATATATTATAATAACTTTAAATGGAGTATAATCTACAAAAATATTGAATCACTATTCTGTACACCTGGAACTAATAGTGTAAGGCAACTATACTTCAACATAAACACATTAAGGAATTGATTTGCTGGTCTTTAACAGAAAGGGTGTTTCATGCCACGGTGAGGGGGCTCATTTTGGGCAGAGAGCGTCCCCTGATGTCCAGGGCCCACCTACATCATCTGCTCCCAGCCAGCCTCGGGGAGTAACGGCATGAAAGCGTTCTCAGCGGTCTCCGCCAGGCCAGCACAGACAGCATGGGGCCCCGTGAGGTGTAGCAGTTACGGAGATGAACCATGAGCCGGAGATGGGCTCGGATCCCTCGGACTGGGCATCCTGAGGCGCGTCGGCCAAGAGTGACCTGAGCACCTGGCCACCACCGCTCGAGGGCTGTGACCTTCCTGAACAAAGAGCAGAGGACACTGTTCCTCTTCCACCAAAGCCATCCTGTTCTAGTGAGTTTGTATTGGACATCAAGGCCAAAGGACAGTCACATTCAAATATTTCATTCCTATAGGGACCTAATGGCTGATACTTTAATTTTATCACAAGATAAAAAAAAGATATATATAATGAAATATATTTTAAAATTTTATATAAAATATATTTACATATATATTTATATACACACAAAGATATGTGTGTGTATATATTTTACATATATATATGTAGAGAGAGAGAGAGAGTCCACGCACACACACATATAGATAACTGTTTTTATTTTGCGTCTTTGAGGCTGATCCCTGTATGGTCTTTCTAGAAAGTAGAAGGCCATAAGGTAATAAACTCTCTCTCTAGCCCTAGGTACATTTTCTCTTCGGGGCTTGTAGGTTGTAGGAAAGGGGAGAAGATGACAACGGCTGTTAACATGACTGGGAAGCCCGTAAGATGACGTGGGTAAAGGAAGTACCAACAAGCAGTTTTCAGGGTCCCCGGCTAGAGTAGGAAGAACGCAAGGCTGGGGGTCCAAAGCCCTCCACTCCAGTCCTTCTTCCTCCCACGGTGGCCCTGAGACCCGGGGAGGTCACACCCTCTGTGCTCTCGTTTCTTCTCAAAACTTCTATGTCTCATCAAGGCCAAAGCACCCTGTACGCCAAGGTAGTCAGGAACATGGAAAGAGGCCACTGCAAGAAGGCAGTTACGTGAGCTCTGAGTCAGATCTGGACTGGTTTGTTTTTGGCTGCGTTGGGTCTTCGTTGCTGCATGCGGGCTTCCTCTAGTTGCAGCGAGTGGGGGATACTCTCAGTTGTGGTGCACGGGCTTCTCACTGCAGTGGCTTCTCCTGTTGCAGAGCACAGGCTCTAGACGTGTGGGCTTCAATAGTTGTGGTTTGCAGGCTCTAGAGCGCAGGCTCAGTAGTTGTGATGCACGGGCTTAGTTGCTCCACAGCATGGGGGATCTTCCCAGACCAGGGCTCGAACCCATGTCCCCTGCACTGGCAGGTGGATTCTTAACCACTGCACCACCAGAGAAGTCCCCTGGACTGTTTTGTTTTGGAGGAACATGTGGCAGTGAGTCTCTGGAACCCATTCTGAAGTCAGATTTTGCTGTTTCTGCTCTGACACTTGTTTAAAGAAAGGATGGATTTGAGGATAAAAGCCTGCAGCTGTTTCCTGACAATATAGACAACTAGCCATCCTCAGCTCTTACCATGATCACTGTTACTTAACTGTTTATATCAACCTGATCTGGGGCCCAGGGAGACTGGAGGGCCCTTATTAAGTTGAGATGTAATAAAAGTTCTCAGTTCAGCCATCTCCTGCTATCTTAAAACACTGGTGCCATGGCTCAAGTGTGTTAATAAGTCAAGGTCACCAGCTGCCCCGGGTTGTTCATCCACTGCTCTCAGTTCTGCAGACCTGTCGGGTCAGCAGCATTTGATGTGCCTCCTTCCAGAAGTCTCTCCTTCTCACCTGTTTGGGTGCTGTCTGCCCCAGATTTCCCTTCTACCTGAGCTGCTGCTCCTCCGCCATTTCCTTGGCTGGAACCTCCTCTCCCAGCCTCTACGTGTGAGCTTGTCCTGTCTTACAGTCTGGATGAAACCATCTATAGATGGGTGACTCTCAAATCTCCATCCCACACCTGGCTTCTGGGCAATGGACTCAGAGCTCAGCTCTGCCTTCTAGATGTCTCCATCTGGATGGCCAAGGAGTATCTCAGACACAGGTGTGCAGCATGGCATATTGGCCTTACCTGGATGCTTTATGGTAGTAAATGATGCCCATTCTCCACCCAAAGAGCTCGAGTCCAACTGCAGAGGTGTTTCTGGATCCCTCTTTCCCTCAAACCACACACTGGATCACACGCCAAGCCCATCAACTTTGCCTCAAGAATATCTCCCAGCCTCGCCCTATGCTCCCCGTGTTTACAGCTACTGAAAGCCGCTGCGGCCTCCCAGCTGGGCTGCCTGCTTTCACCCCTACCCTTCTCCACTTCCTCCTCCCTTCAGTGGTGGGGCGACGTTCCCGCAGTGCAAACCAGTCTCTCCTCCACTTAACCCCTTCTGCAGCCTCCAGCTGCTCTGAGAACAAAGCGAACATTCGTGACCACATTAAGGGCTCTGGGATCTGCAGCCCACCTGCTCATGGCCCCCACCCCCAGTTTATCCTCCCCTTCTGCTCTGCTCCAGCACAAGCCCATCCTCTACCCAGGCTCTCTGGATTTCCAGTGTCCCCCATCTGGCCACCACTTGTTATCCACCAGCTGACTGCAGCTCACCCTCCGGCCTCAGCCTCGCCTGCCCTGACCAACCTGTCTTACACACTCCATCATGTTGCCATGTTAACGTAACGGAGCAGGGCCCTACAGGACTTTCTCAGGACAGACCACGCCTCCCAACCACGTCCTCCCCCTGCCTCTTGTCTGAAAGAAAACTTCAGCCAAAGAACGAATTTAAGCAGAGAAATGAGAAAATGCAAAGGAAAACCGTCCAACAAGACAAAACGATAAGAGTTTAGCCGTTAAACAAAGTCAAGGACCTGTAGTTCCTCCTCAAGGGCTGCGGATAATATTCTGAGCCATATCCTTCGAGCTAGTTTGTAGATCCTGAAACGCTGACCAGGTGGAAGAAGCTCACTACACGATGAGCAGACTGCAGCTGAGACAAAGGCTGCCACAGTTCCAAGAACTGCCCTCAGGGAAATGGGAACAAACCGACCCCGGAACTGAAGACTAACTCTACTTAAAATGATCAAGATGACGCTGGTGAGACCACCGATGACCAGTATCAAGACGACGGTCAGGGCTGCCTGCGCTGCTCTGCACGGACGCCCCTCCCCACATACCCTTGAAACTCCCCTTTAAAAGCTCTTGCTCCCGGGTCCACAAGGGGGAGTTGGTTCTTTGGGACATGAGTCTGCCTTCTCCCCAGCATTGCCGGTTCCTCAATAAAGCTATCTTTCCTTTCCTTTTACCCAACTCTTGTCTCTCAGTATCGGATTCTTGAGCCACGAGCACCCCAACCTGAGTTCAGTCACAGGAATTCCCTCTCTTCATTGCACTGAACCACCATCTGATTACCTTGCTTGTTTGTTACTTGTTAATTGCCTGCCTCCCCCACCAAGCTCAGCTCTATCAGAAGGGGTCTTGCTTCCTTCATTTACTAGGCTCTATCCCCGGCACCTAGTACAGTTCCTGGCACATAGTAGGTCCTCAGTTAATACTTGTTGGATCAGCGATGTCACCTTAAAAGAAGCCAGGTCTTCCTTTGTTCTTCATCCTCACTCTATATCACGGGCATTTCTTCCAGCAAATTCCTCTAATATCTCATCAACTGATGCTTCTTACTCATGTGGTGAAAATAAATGCGACAGCTTACTCTTGAACGTACATTATAATAGAGCTGTTAGCAGTTATTAATTACATACCACTGAACACCCCTCATGGCCCCAGGCAGCATAAGGGAGAGCATCAGTCACACCCTGAGGGGCACAGCCACTTTGCAGGTGAAGTAGAAATGTGAAATGAGGGTGAAATAACCCACCCAGTCCACCTACCAAGTCATAGGCACAAGCCCCCAAAAAACAGAAAGCAACCCTAAAATGGTCTCTCCCGTGTGCCTGAACCAGCTGTGACCTGGGTAGTGGTGAGTGTCTTCTAGGGGCTCCCTAGGGTCGTGGCATTTGCTCCCAAACTTTACAGAGCTTGGGTCTCTTCCTCCACTCGGCTCTTGTCCTCAGTGAGACCCTGGTTACCTCACAAGATTCTCTAGTGGTCGCTCCCAGCCACCCTCCAGGCTTCCTTGGGATGTGATTTTCTGCTCCCCTTCAATCCTCCCACAGCTGCCTCAGTTCGGGCTCTCCCAGGGGATGGACTGTCCACATCGCCTCCAAACCCTCCTAACTGGCCTCCCTGCCTCTGGTATTTCATCTGCATGCATCCGGATGTCCTTCCTAAAGGGCAAATGGGACGCCCTCACTCACCTCTGTTTACACGCATTGAGTGAAGTACCGTGCATATGAAAGGGGGACCAGAGACATCCCGTCTTCAAGGAGGGCAGCTCAGGGAGTCTTAATGGCTTCCCCACAATTGCCGGCTCTTCAGCCACGCAAACACTTCCGCCAGCAGCTCCTGCCCATTTATCCAGCCTGGTTGCCAGCCAATTTCCCACTTGAATCTCCCACCCCAGGCACATGGGCCATTTGCACTTTCTGTTCCCTCCCACACTGCCCCCTTTTTATCCATAAAGCCTCAGCCCAAACTTCATCTCCTAATTGTACCGACTGTTTAATCCAGACTAAGCTCCCTTCCTTTTCTGATGTCTAGTTATTCCTGGGTATCATGTTACTAAAGTTCTTTTCCCGTTGCTTTCGTTGTGCATTTTATTTAAATCATTTATTTTCTCTCCGTCTCTCCTACTGGGTTATGCTCCTTGAGGACAAGTCTACATGCAATTCACCTTCTACCTATAAGCCTTGCACGGTGCCTGGCAGTAAGCAATCAACATTGTATCCAGGAAATAAGCGGCTGCTCTGCGAAATGACTCAGAGCTGGTTTCCTTGCTCTGCCGCCCAGCTGGAGCTCTTCAATTACCTAAAGCATGTGCCCGAGAGAGGTCCCGGCTCCCGCCCACCGTGGGTAACCCCGTCGCTCAAGCCATCTCCTTCCAGTTCGC
Organism: Orcinus orca; assembly: GCF_937001465.1. NCBI lineage: Eukaryota > Metazoa > Chordata > Mammalia > Artiodactyla > Delphinidae > Orcinus > Orcinus orca. The sequence goes on along the minus strand of NC_064560.1, from coordinate 7,578,124 downwards.
TTCTCCTAAGTCTGTCTTCAAGGTACAGGACACCGGCCCCTCGTTCTGGGCGCACCGATTCTAAAGCAGGTGAATCTTGTTAATGTAATGTTACTGTAACGCGGAGAAAAGCCCCTGCATTTTAAATAAACCAGGCTGCACCTGCGTTTGCACCCTCACGGCATGAACTTTCTATGTGGATGACCCCCCGGGAGCCTCCCTTCCTTGCATCTCCTGGGCTCTCTTGAGCCCCTGCAGCTGGGCTCTGGTGCCACCATCCCGGGGAGTCGCTTTACCTTTGAAAGTTGTTTGGCTAAAGTTTTCCACCATCAGCCACCAGGCCAGGATTTGGAAGGAAAAGGGAAAGACAGGGTAGAACTGCTTTGCATAAGAGAGCACCGCTTTTTTGGGGATATTGTGTTGAGCAGAACAGTGGAAGCCTCAGAACAGGAGAGAAGAGGAAAGCTCGGAGACGCAGAAACCCAAGGAGAGCAGAGAAGCCTAAGAAAAGGGGTAGTAGGCAAGACTTGCCAGTGGACAATTTCCTTGAGGCAGGAAACGATTTCTAAGACAGTCATCTTGGTAGTGCAATCTGGCAGCGTCATTTCATGGTCCCGTAATCCCACACCATGACCCCTAACACACAGACACGCATCAGCAGCCAATGTGAGTGGAACTTATGGGATGGAGAGACACAGGACCACAGCAGGGCGATCCTGGTTGGCAAGAAAATACAGGAGCCCCAGGAACAAGGGCAAGGAGCGGCAAAGCCAGCTCCCTTCTGAGAATCTGGGAAAAACCACTTTTGTTAATGAGCAAAAAGACATAGCCATTAGAAACCTTATTCTCTAAAATTATAAGCTTCCAGAAACTTTCCTGTTCGAAACCATTTCCATAAGAATGGAACCCCTCTCTCCTACCTGGGAGATCCCAGCCATCTTGGACGCAGACGAAGAAGCCCGGATTTCCAACCCAGGTGCAGAGCCTCAAATAAGGGGCTTTGGATACAACCGACCACGTTTCTCTTAACCCTGTCATTTCCAAGGAAACTTGAGTCTGCCCCTTAGCCCAGGCTGATGTTAATTCCTTTACACACAGCTCTACTTTGCTTCAAACCCATCACATTGATTTATTTGAATTTGAGCTAAATCCCACCATCTCCCCCAGTCCTGTGATAACCTCATCACCTCCTTTGTGTGATGAGACACCCTGTTTCCCCCGGAATGCTCTCCTCTGTTGTAACAAGTCAATAAGCCTCACAGCAGATTACACGTTTATCCCTGGAGATCTCCGCTTTATTTCAGACATTCCAAGGAAAGTGATCCCTGAAAAGACTCTTGTGGAAGGTGAGGAATTCCATCAGTACCAGAGAAAGGAAAGGATGGCTCCAAAAGATGTAAGACTTAGGGTTCTCTGGGTTTTATATATATGTACATAATAAAGAAATGTAGCATAGTAGGGAATAACTTGGATTTTTGAAGTCAAACAGTCCTGGGTGAAATTCTAGTTCCAGTAAGTTCTGCTTACTAGCTGGGTGTTACTCAACCAGTCTAAGTTTTTGTGATCTTTATTCTGGGCTGTTGGGAGGATTTGATGTGATAATGCATGAGAAAGGCTTATTACAGTGACTGTCATATATTAACTGCTCAATAATGTTAACCACCCCTATGTGCAAACTAGGAATGAACAGGAATAGGAAATGGAAAGAATCACAAAAAAATAAAAACACCAGCTCTGCTGAGGCGGTAGGATCTGGGTGATTTCCCTTTATATTTATATTGTTTTCCTTTCATTGTTCCCTTTTCCTTTCCTCCTGGGTGCTCAGCTAGACAGACCACAGGCGTGCTCCTCGTGCAGATTTCCCCGGCTCAGTTAATTACTGGCAACTGTTATTCCAGTTGCCAAAGAACCTGGAGTCATCCTGGATCCTCCCTCTCCCACCTCCCAACTAAATGAGTAAATCCTGTTGGCTCTTCCTTCAAAACCCCACCACTCGTCATCACCTTCACCTCTGCAACCTGATCCCCTCAACCATTAAGACTTGTCCCGGTTACAGGAATAAAGACTTAGACATAGAGAATGGACCTGAGGACACGGGGAGGGGGAAGGGGAAGCTGGGACGAAGTGAGAGAGTGGCATGGACATATATACACTACCAAATGTAAAATAGATAGCTAGTGGGAAACAGCTGCATAGCACAGGGAGATCAGCTCGGTGCTTTGTGACCACCTAGAGGGGTGGGGTGGGGTGGGGTGGGGTAGGGAGGGTGGGAGGGAGATGCAAGAGGGAGGGGATATGGGGATATATGTATATGCATAGCTGATTCACTTTGTTATAAAGCAGAAACTAACACAACCTTGTAAAGCAATTATACTCCAATACAGGTGTTAAAAAAAAAAAAAAGACTTGTCTTGGTTACTGAATCTGCATCCTAACTGGTCTTTCCGCTGCCCCTGCCCATAACTCCCCTACAGTGCACGTTCCACTGACGGCCAGGAAGAGCCTTTTAACATGTAAATCCCACTGTACCCTTCCTCTGCTCAAAACCCTCCGATGATGATGATGCGCCCAGTTCACCGAATCTTTAGAGGAGTTTACAAGGTCCTATGCAAGCTGGTCCTGGCTCTCTCTCTGACTTTTCCTCTTACCCTCTCCTCTTTTACGTGGTTCTGCACCAGCCACCCTAGCTTCTTGGCTACTCCCTGAAATGCCAAGGGTGCTCTCGCCTCAGGGCCTTTGCACATGCTGTTCCCTCTGCTTAGCACACTTTTCTTCTGGATTTCCATGTGGCTCACTCCCTCACTTCCTCAACATCTATGCCCAAATGCCACCTTCTCAGAGACGCCTCCTGACCACTGTGTGCATGTGTGTGCCCGTATGCGCACACGCGTGCACACACACATAAAGGGCAAATGCTTCCATTCCCACCTCACCCTGTCTCCCACACTCTACCCTGTTTACCCACAGCAGCTATTGCCATTGGACGTACAACCTACTGACCTTTCTATTTGTTTATTTCGTATCCCTGCCACTTGATCGGGTACTTATTTTGTTGTGTTCACTGCTGTATCTCCAGCATGTAGAACAAAGGTATCATAAATTGGATGTTCGATTAATATTTTTTTAATGAATTGTCTGAATGAGATCGAAGGTTTTCATGGGTGTTAATAAATGTTCATGTACTCCTGAGCGATAGACACAATAGCATTATTCCTTTTCATCACGGGAAACAAACAGCAGAAAAGAGTGAGTGATTTTCTCCCAGCCGTATCAGGGCCTGGGGCTTTCTACTTACAGTGTCTGCACAGAAAAACAGTGGGCTTCGAAGAATCCCCAGAGGTCATGGGCTGGCATGTCTGTACACACACACGCGCACACACACACACGCGCGCGCACATACGCGCGCGCACACACACACGCACGCGCGCACACACACACACACACACACACACACACACACACACACACACACACACACACACACACACACACACACACACACACACACACACACACACCTGCATACTGTAGGGCAGAAGGAAACCTCCCCAGAGGAGGCAGCAGCCTATCTCCAGGCCGTGGTAAACAGCAGCTGCAATCACGGCAATTTGAAGACTCCAAATCGGCTGCTCTACGACCCCACAAAGCCAGGCTTAGTGTGTTCACGTGAGGCTCTCAAAGAGGGGGCTCAGATCGGCGGCAGCAAGCAAGCCCTGGGAACTTGTGGGGAAAGCATATTCTTGAGCCGACCCCAGACCTACTGAGTCAGAAGGCTGGGGAGATTGGGCCCGGCATTCTGTAGCTGAACAGGCCCTCCAGGTGATTCTAATGCACTCAAGCTTGAGGACCACTGCCTTAGTGGGTAAACAAGAACATACGGGAAGAACAAAGTATGAAAAACTGGTGGAACTGCCAAGTGCTCTGTTAAGTCTAATATCGAGCTCTGACGTGAATGTATTGGGCTGTATAAAACCAGCAACCTCAGGGGTGAGGGGAACTGGTTCCCAGGACAGCAGAAACCCGATCACTTCCCCATCACTGATCTCTTACTCAGATTCTGCTGTTCCCGTTGGGCTGCTGTGAGGTGAATTAGCAACGTCACCAGCTCCCCGAGGAACAGGTGTCTCTGCCATAATCGCAGCAACCAAGATCAGGGCCTGTACTAACTGGGTTTCCCTTTAGTTAAGAACTAGGGGAAGGGATAAATTAGGAGTCTGGGATTAACACATGCACACTACTATATATAAAACAGATAAACAAGGACCTATAATATAGTGCAGGGAACTATATTCAATATCTTGTAATAATCTATAATGGAAAATGATCTGAAAAAGAGTATATATGGCATCTATGTTTTATATGTATAACATATATGGCATATATGTTATATGTAGCATGTGTTATATATAACACATATGTTTAATATATAACACATGTTTTACATATAACGTGTGTTTTATATATAACATATACGACGTGTATGTTGTCTATAAAACATATAAATATATGTTACATATATAACACATATATATAACATATATATATATATATATATATGTATGTAACTGAATCACTTTGCTGTATATCTGAAACATTGTAAATCAACTATACTTGAATTAAAAAAAAAACCTGCAGGACTAAACAGGCCTTGGAGAGTGAATCACCTTTCACAGGCTCAGAGCTGTCTGTGCCTGCCCCCCACACCTCAGCCCCAGTTTATGGAAAATATGGGACACTACGGGAGCAGCATAGACATACAGGACATTGCTGAAGTTTGTGGAAGGAAAAACAGAACCCAAGCCTTCTGCCCTAAATAATATTACACTACATTTTTAGCTCATAGTGAACAAAGACTCTTGTGGTTAGTGATGTCATCTGTATCCACCCACAATGCTTCTGGACTCAGCAAGCAGAGTTGCTGGAGAATACCACACAATCCCTCAGAAAAAGGCACAGGTTCTTCCTAAAATGTCACTCCCTGCTTGAGTGCCACGACGCCTTTCCTCAGCACTGTGAATAAAATCCTAACCCCATCAACAGCAACGACAAAAACCAAACAACCCAATTTAAAAATGGGCATAGAATTTAAATAGACATTTCTCCAAAGAAGATTTACAAATGGCCAATAAGCACATGAAAAGAGGCTCAATATCACTAATCGTTAGGGGGATGCAAATCAAAACCATAGTGAGATACCACTTCACACCCATTACTGTGGTTATTATTTAAAAAAAAATTATGAGTGTTGGGGAGAATGTAGAGAAAATGGACCCTTTATACATTGCTGCTGGGAATGTAAAATGGTGCAGCCATGGCAGAAAACATTATGGCGGTTCCTCAAAGTTAAATATAGATTTACCATATTAGCTGGCAATTCTTCTTCTCGGTATGTACCCTAAAGAACTGAAAGCAGGGACTCAAACAGATATCTGTACACCAGGGTTCAAAGCAGCATCACTCACAATAGCTGAAAGGTGGAAACAAACCAAAAGTCCATTGATGGAAAATGAATGGATAAACAAAATGTGCTGGGAAAAACTGGACAGCTACATGTAAAAGAATGAAATTAGAACACTACCTAACACCATACACAAAATAAACTCCAAATGGATTAAAGACTTAAATGTAAGACCAGACACTATAAAACCCTTAGAGGAAAACATAGGAAGAACACTCTTTGACATAAACCACAGCAAGATCTTTTTTGACCCACCTCCTAGAGAAATGGAAATAAAAACAAAAATAAAACAAATGGGACTTAATTAAACTTAAAAGCTTTTGCACAGCAAAGGAAACCATAAACAAGACAAAAAGACAACCCTCAGAATGGGAGAAAATATTTGCAAATGAAACAACAGACAAAGCATTAATCTCAAATATACAAAAAGCTCATGGAGCTCAATATCAAAAAAACAAACAAACCAGTTCAAAAATGGGCAGAAGACCTAAATAGACATTTCAGCAAGGAAGACATACAAATGGTCAAGAAGCACATGAAAACATGCTCAACATCACTAATTATTAGAGAAATGCAAATCAAAACTACGATGGGATATCACCTCATGCCAGTCAGAATGGCCATTACCAAAAAAGTTAGAAACAATAAATGCTGGAGAGGATGTGGTGAAAAGGGAACCCTCCTGCACTGTTGATGGGAATGTAAGTTGATACAACCACTATGGAAAACAGTATGGAGGTTCCTTAAAAAACTAAAAATAGAACTACCATATGACCCAGCAATCCCACCACTGGGCATATACCCTGAGAAAATCATAATTCAAAAAGATTCATGTACCACAATGTTCACTGCAGCACTATTTACAATAGTCAGGACATGGAATCAACCTAAATGTCCATCGACAGATGAATAGATAAAGAAGAAGTGGCACATATATACAAAGGACTATTACTCAGCCATAAAAGGAAATGAAATTGAGTTATTTGTCGTGAGGTGGATGGACCTAGAGTCTGTCATACAGAGTGAAGAAAGAAAGAGAAAAACAAATACCATATGCTAACACATACATATGGAATCTAAAAAAAAACAGGTACCAATGAACCTAGTTGCAGGGCAGGAATAAAGATGCAGACATAGAAAATGGACTTGAGGACATGGGCAGGGTGAAAGGTAAGCTGGGGTGAAGTGAGAGAGTGGCACAGACATATATCCACTACCAAATGTAAAACAGATAGCTAGTGGGAAGCAGCAGCATAGCACCGGGAGATCAGCTCGGTCCTTTGCGATGACCTAGAGGGGTGGGATAGGGAGGGTGGGAGGGAGGCTCAAGAGGGAGGGGATATGGGGACATGTGTATGCATATGGCTGTTTCGCTTTGTTGTGCAACAGAAACTAACCCAGTATTGGGAAGCAATTATACTCCAATAAAGATCTATTTTAAAAAAATATGCTATATGCGTGCCATGGAATATTATTTAGTCTTTAAAAAAAAGAATGAAATTCTGATATGTGCTACAACATGGATGAACCCTGAAGACATTAGGCTAGGTACAATAAGCCAGACACAAAAGGACAAATACTGTATGACTGCTCTTTACACACGGTGCCTAAAGTAGTCAAATTCATAGAGACAGAGAGTAAACTAGTGTTTGCCAAAGGCTGGGGGGAGGGGGAATTGGGTACAGAGTATCAGTTGGGGATGATGAAAAAGTTCTGGAAATGGTGAGTGGTGATGGTTGCAGAACAATGTGAATGTACTGAATGCCACTGAACTATATACTTACAAATGGTTAAAATGGTAAATCTGACGTTATGTGTATTTGACCACAACAAAAATAATTCAAACCCCAAACCCCTCTCCTAATCAGACCCCTACCCATTTCTTCACCACTCTCTCAATTTGCTCCAGCCCCACTCACCATGCTTCAGCCACCCTATTCTTATTTCAGTTCCTCAAATGTGCCAAGCTCTTTCTTGCCTCAGAGACTTGTGTGTATCTTTTCCTCTGTCAAGAATATTCTTCCCTCTTTTCTCTGCAGGGATAAATCCTTTGAATCTATGGCAGAAACTAGCTAGATGGTCACCAACCTGTTTCCCCTTCCTCCTGGGAACACAGCTGTACCTTACTTCCCAGCCTCCCTTGCAGTCATATATGTCAAGTGATGGTGAACAAAAATAACATGCATCACTCACAGGCTTGCTACCCTCTGCTGAAAAAACCATGATGCAGAAGAGCATGGTGACTGTGAAATTTACATATTGAATACTGAGGAGCCACAGCATGGAAGGGGCCAGGCTCCCTGAATCACTGCCTGGAAAAGAGCCACCTGCTGATGAGGAATATTCATTTTGGATTTCATGTGAGTGAGAAAAAAACTTGTCTTTGAGCCATTATATATTTTGGGGTGTCCCAATTATGCTTATAAAACACTAGTCTCACTCTAACACAAATCTAAGATCGGGGGGCTTCCCTGGTGTCGCAGTGGTTGAGAGTCTGCCTGCCGATGCAGGGGACACGGGTTTGTGCCCCAGTCCGGGAAGATCCCACATGCCACGGAGTGGCTGGGCCCGTGAGCCATGGCCGCTGAGCCTGCGCGTCCGGAGCCTGTGCTCCGCAACGGGAGAGGCCGCAACAGTGAGAGGCCTGCGTACCGCAAAAAAAAAAAAAAAAAAAAAAAAAATCTCAGATCGGGGTGTTCTCCCTCCCACCAATGTCAAAAAGCTTTCCCCCATTCCCTCATTCACTGTGTCACCATGCTTTTTCTTATCCCCTTTTCATAGTTTGTAACTTATTTATTCATTTTAACATATTGATTTTGGTATGTCTCTCCCACGAGATAGTAACCTTCTCTGATTTGCAAACCATGTGTCTAGGTTGTCTCTATATTTCCCAGTGCCTAATACAAGCTTAATAAACACATCCTGCATGAATGAGCAAAGGTCTAAATTTCGGCCTAGGTATCAGTGGCATCTGTCCATTCTGTTAGACTGTCCTCCACACTCATGATTTTACAGAACGTGTCTTCATCCATCCTCTCCTTGATGGTCTCAGAGCTTTCTGAAACTTCCACACAGTTATGTCGAGCCCTTTAACACAGGGTCTTCTAATGCTGCAACTGATGCTGTGACAGCCTCGGTCCCCCACAGAAGGAGTTTCTCCAGGGTGTGTCTGCATTCCTAGTCTCTAGAATATAGCACGCAGTCAAGTAAATTGAATGAGCAAGTGACTCTGTCAAGAGAAAGATATGACACTGATCCTATCCCAAGCCAGAGGCAGAGAGCAGGATACACCATTTGCAAAGTCTGGCGTGTTCCTGTCTAGACAAGTGTCATGAGTCACCACCCCCCGGGGCTGGAGTAGGATCTGCAAAGAGCCAGGACCAGGGAGGAAGGGGGTGCGAGCTCAGAGCCCACAGTCCTCAGCTCGCCACGAACCCTCGGCAGGTCAATTTACCTCAAGTGGACTCAAATCTCTTACCTATAAAATAGGGATTTGGGCTAAACAATAGTGACAGACTTCTAATTTTTAAATGGCATTACAGTCATCCCCTGGTATCTGCAGGGGATTGGCTCCAGGACCCCCATGGATACCAAACTCAATGCATGCTCAAGTCTCATATAAAATGGTGTGTACAGTTTGCACTCCGCACCTGCGGGTTTCACGTCTGCAGATCTGATCCTTGCTTGGTTGAATCTGCTGAGGCGAAACCCTGGGATACAGCGGGCTGACTGTATATAAACCCAGGCAGCCCAAGAGGAAATGGAGAACAGTACTATCCCTCCGCTGATTCAGAAACCACTAACCACACATGACAACGGAGTGCTTGAAATGTGACTGGTCCCGATTGAAATGTGCTATCAATATGAAAGGCACACTGGATTTCAAAGACTTAGTACAAAAAAATGTAAATATCAGTAATTTTATATTGATTACATGTAGAAATGATAATATTTTAGATAAAGTTAAATATACTATTAAAATTAACTTTATCCATTTCTTTTTTACTTTCTTTAATGTGGTTACCAGTAATGTAAAAATTAACACAGAGCATTGTGTGACATCATCAGTACTGTAATCCAGCTATGTAACCAAACTACAATGCATAAATCATTGCTTCTAAATCCTCTTCTGAGTTCTCCAAATTCATTGTCAAATAAATCCAAAAATGGTTCCCTAAAGTGGAATTCTCTGTAATGAAACTTCATTATAAATGTGTGCCCACGTAGACATGCAATTTTGTTTTGTAACCAGTTTGCTTTAGCTTGAAACTATTAGTAAGAAAGAAAGCAGATGCAGCAATGAAAAACTCTAAGGCTGAAGCGCTCTTAACAGAGACAATGGAAGACACAGAAGAAAGGGTATGTTTTCTAGACATGGGGTGGCCCTGTGTGCTCCCCTAAGCCACAGATGTAATATCTGTGTTAGTGGCAAAGCAAAAAGAATATCTTTTCTTTGTTTCACTCATTTTGAAAATGACCAAAGTGTGCGCTGAGCTGGTGTCAGGGTTGGAAGAATTACAGAAAGGAGAAACAGTGATGAGAAGTGTGGGTGAGCATCAGTGTCCGTAGGAGAAATGAGGCATTTGAGGGAAGCAGAGAGGGAGCAGGAAGAGAAACCAGGGGAGTGATTATGGAGTTAGTTGGTAGGTTCGGTAAAATCGGCATCACCTGGGAACTTGATGGAAATTCAGCTTCTTGGGCTCATCCCAAGTGGTCAAAACAGGGACCTCATCTCCTATCCAGGACTTTTCATGGAGTCTTGGGAAAACAGTCATCCAGGCCTGGGGTTTCCAAGGAGCCGATCTCAGAGATTTTCGTGGCATATCCCCTAGCCAGTTACTGTCACACATTCTCTTTTATTGATCCATCAGCCCCTCCCCCCTCCCCCCATAGGGCAGCTGGAATTACCTAAAGGGACGGCAGAGAACGGTACCTCTGCTGGCTGCCTGGAGTCTTAACTGTCAGCAAAGTCTTTCCTACCTTTCTACCTATTCCACTCCCTTCCCAGGGGCTTCACCCCCATCATAGAAAAGACTATGTGCAGGGCTACAAATCTAGCACTTTCCAAATGAGTTGCTCAGACTCTGTAAAAATGATGTTAGAAAACAATCTATTTTTGGATGTTTTGTAGTTTCATGGTCTCAGTAATCAAGCACCACAGGGAACAGGGATAGAGAAAAATACCCAAGCAAATTCATTTTTAATAGCGACAAGCGTTGTTTTATCTCAATCAGGCCCTGAACAGAAGTGGAATCTAAACATAATGCAAATGGAGAAGTAACAACTTTGGAGCCAGAAAAGTCGCTTTCTCTGGGAAGCCCTCATCTCATTCGGCCCCTAGTTCTGATAGCTTTCCCTTCACGCGTCTTCACAACACTTTCCACAATGGAAATCACAGAGCGTGGGTATACTTTCTTGTTTAATATAGGTCTCTTCCACTGAGCTGTAAGCTCCTTGGGAACAAAAGCCCTGGCTATATTTTCAGTTCTGTATCCCCAGGTGCTTGGTTCATATTGGACACTCAGTAAATACCTGCTAAAGGAAATAAACATCCAAGAAGTGCTTTATGATTGTGAAATAACCGCAAGACTTAGTGCTCCAACTTCTTCTGGAAAGAAAGCCAGGTCTGTAGAATTGTGGCCAAGCATGGCGGAGAGGAGAGGGAAAGGGTCAGGGCTCGGAGAGCTTTGGCCTCATTTTATCCACAGCAGACGTGGGTCAAAAAGCCTGAATGGGAATCAGGACCAAAACCCCACCTGGCATCAAAGGAGAGGGAAGTGATTCTGGGAAAGGATGCCTCGGGATGTACTTGACTCATAACCAAAAAAGGAGATAAGAGGAAAACTCTAGAAGTTGAATTAAAAAAAAAAAATTATGGGGAAATTTCTCAAGGGCGAATTAAGGATGAAATTCCTCCCTGAAGTAGGTCTAAGTTGGGTGAAGTCACAGCTGAGTCTCTAAGTGTTTATTTGATCTTACTTTCCACAGCCCAGTGGAGAGCCCCTGCCCATCACTTTTCAGTCTACGCAGTATTGTGATCTGAAGGCCACTTACCTCGCTTGCCAGTGGCCCCTGTTGACACCCCACTGTTAATCTGTAGGAGTCCCCATGCTGAGGACACACCAGTCGCGCATGGTGACTCCTACCACTAATCAACTGTGAATCTAGTCCACGTCTACCAGAACCTTCTCACCTGAAGACACCAGAGGAGGGGGCCTAAGAAGACACATATCAGGAAGCACCCGGCAAACAGTTTATCTCTTTTCTCCTCACAGCAACCATCCCAATTGTTCAGCTGGGGACATTACTAGGCCACTTCTCTTGTCCTAAATAAATAAATAAGCTTTGCAGAAATGAACAGATGGAGGAAAATTTCAAAGCAGCATGTGGGTGTTACAGGCTTAGATCCCATCAACAGATAACAGGATTTATAACAGCCGCTCCCACACACAGCTTTGGAAATTTTAAACTTGTGTGTCATAGATCGGACTCACCCTCCCTCAAATTATCTGCACTGAGTTCAGAGACATGAGGTCCTTTCATTTGGGTCAAAACCTCTTTCTCAAAGCTAAAGGGTCCACACTGCCACCCAAGGAGTATGTTAGGGCAGACTTAGAGAATGAACTTATGATTACCAGGGGAGAAGGGTTGGGGGGGAAGGGACAGTTAGGGAGTTTGGGATTGATATGTACACACTGCTGTATTTAAAAGAGATAACCAACAAGGACCTACTGTAGAGCACAGGGAACTCTGCTCAATATTATGTAACAACCTGAATGGGAAAAGAATTTGAAAAAGAATAGATACATGTATATGTATAACTGAATCCCTTTGCTGTACACCTGAAACTAACACAACATTGTTAATCAACTATACGCCAATATAAAATAAAAAGTTAAAAAAAAAAGTGTGTCAGGGGCAGCAGGAGTGGGAAAGGCGACCACAGGAGGGCCGCGCTGGGTGTGATCATTTATATTGCCTCTTAATTCTCTCTTTTTCTTTCAGGGGCCTTGTACAATTTCTGGAGAAGCAGTGTGTTGATGGTGGCAAACCTGAACCCTAACCTTGACTCAAGGAAAAGCAGATGACAAGTTTGGATGCTCTCAGTAACCCAAAGCACACGGCCACCTTGTTTCAACAAAACAAGAGAACCTAGATCCAGGTTAATGTCCAAAGAGTCAGAGGCCCCACCTGGCACTCTAGCAAAGGTATTGGCACAGTTAAGAAACCACAGAGTGAGCAAAACGAAATGATCATTCTGGGACAGCCAGGATAGGATGCTCAGAGCCACTCAGCAGTAGATGGAGGAGACCCCAAGAATCCTTGGCTGGGCTGGGAAGAGGGAGCCATTGACTAGAAGCCATTGTTAATGAGACAAACACTTACTCGATTCTCCCCTTTGGACTGATAGTGGAGTAGAAACCCGAATTACCCTAATCATTAGCACTAGGCTAGAAAAGAAGGCTCTTGATTAATTCATTGACTATCCTGAAACTCAGAATACTCAGGGATTCTCATAACGGCCATGACTCAACGTTGAAGGAAACCTTTAGGGTTACTTCTAGCCCCTGACCTGGGCACAGGCCTCATAGTTTCATGCATGGCCCATTGAATCACTGCCTCCAGAAATGCAGAGACAAGTGAAACAGCTTTACGGCCAACTCAGCCACTAGAGCACAGTAACAGGGACTCAGGGTACCAGGCACATCTTAAAACCCAGTAAAAATAGCGTCCATGCTACATACACACTGATATATAAATGCTTCCATCCTATTTCAGCTTCAACTTCCTCAAAGAAACCTTCCCTGACTTCCCCGACCTTTAGGTCTCCCTGTTAAATGTTCCCGTAGCCCAATTGTCCTTTACAGCATTTCACCTACCTATAATCATACATTTAATTAGTTGTCATTATATGCTTAATGTCTGTCTTTCCTGCTAGACTGTGAGCTCTGTGACAGTTGAAAACATGCCTATTTTTCTTGCTGTTTTATCCCTAGAGCTGAAAAAGTATATGTTGCCTAACTCTGGACTAATGGTCAAGAATAGTGCAGGCATTATTTATTAAATAAAAGAACTGAATGAATAAATGAATAGAATCAATTAATCAACAGCATTTCATGACAGAGGAGAGGTTATGAGATTCTTTCAAATAGGAGAGCGCTTAGTGTAAAGAGATATGATACACACCCCTGGTCATATACCATGAGGTCCCAAAAACGTAAGCAGAACTTGGTTGGACTGGATGGGGTCAATGACCTTGAAAAAGTCCAACAAGAAGCCTCAGGTGAAGGTAATGAGCCCAAAAACTCAACTTCAATGGTTGTCAAATGCATATTTCTCCAGTTTAGTAGAGTTCAGCAGCTCAAAATAAGCAAAAAGTGTCTTGATATAATTGGTTTGCTGAACTGGATACCTTGGGAGAATGAAGGTATCACTTCTAACAATGATCACTTGTGGGTTTAAGAAGCCTACTGGGTATTATTCAAGAATTCAGAATGTGCAGTGCAGTGTGTAAATGGCATTGAGCTCTAAGGACACACGAATCCTGGAAGGAACCTTCACTCACTTCACCCCAACACACATACACACTATTTACAGGCTATTTTGATGCTAAAAGTCTGGAACATGGTTGCCCTGAACATGTTAGGTGATTGTAATGAGTGCCCTATATTCATTACATAACCTTGACTTTCTACTTGAATTTAGGTAAAATCAGAGTCCTAGTTGGATGCAGATGGACAACTGACCCATCCACACACATTAATCTCATTGAGTTCAGTGAGGCTCTGGTGTCTGATTTAAGAGGGAGTATTTGAATTTTCTCAGTCCCCCACGTCTGCTCAATGGCAGACATAGAACCAGGTATCAGGGTCTAGGGCTCTGATGGCTGAGTGCATCCTGGAAGTATAGGACTCTCATGCAGGCTTAAGAACAGGGTTTGAAAGGCCTCACTTTAGCCCTTATAACTCTCCGGGGTTCTATTGTCCTATTTCTTAGAGGATAGATCCCAAGAAAGACTAGACCTCTCCCTATCTTGGGGAGGGGGGTGAGCTATGAAATAATGAGAATTTATGGTTTTGGACATAAACAAAATCTTGTTTTACTTGTAATGCTGACTCTAAAGGAAGAAATTCTGGATTCTGAAATATTTTTCTGAACAGAGAAACTTACCTAGTTTATATTATTATGGCCAGTAAAATCATAGACAGAAATTTAGTTATTAGGGAGTAAATTCAGTTTCCCATAACATGGTTGATAAGTTTAAGGGAATATACAGTTTTAACAACTACTTTTAAACAAACATTGAAGTTAACAGAGACCAATGATTATAGGTTCCAATCTTGGGTGATAATTATCCAAAAATAATCTCTAAAGGAGAGGCCAGATCTCATCCAAAGGATTCTATGGCCTTCATTAATCAAAAGTTAGGAAGAATCACCTTTGTATCTACAAGAGTCAGAGCATGTAGAAATTTAAAAGATGAGGTTCCTTCCTTGGGCTGAGGGTCATTGGTCCATTGTATTTTATGAACCACCAAGTACAAGCCTGCCTAACTTAATCTTTCTCATCTTGCTGAGTTACAGAATTGTTCAGCCCTGCGTTTGGAATTCTTGAACTAGTTTTATCAGCAAAGTTTATTCTATTTCAAGGTTTGACCCCATCAAAACCACCATAACCTTATTTCTTTCAGTTTTAACCAAGACTGCAAAAATGTAATTTTAGGCTTACCATAGTTTATTCTCACAGGCTAGTTTTAATTTAATTTGGGGAAATAAAAGAGACATGATAATATTTACAACCCAAGGGCTATAGAACAGTCCATACCTGTTATTTTAAATATAAATGTAACGTATTTTCCACTAATCAGCCCTCATAGCATGACCTTGTGGGAAAGCCCTTGTCCTACTTCCAATATGACATCAGGAGAGCCAAGGAAGGGGACTAAGCTTCCAGCAGTGGTCTATGAAATGCTGTGTTGGGTGGGGGTCAGGGGAAGTAGAGAGAGGGAGAATCTATTAAAAAGTATCAGGCTGTGTTTTACACTCAGAAAAAAATTATATAAGACAAAGCCCCTGGACCCTAAGTAACACTCTGCTGTATTTTAAGCTATCGGCTGGATTGCCCCCTGTCTCCCTCTAGGAGAGCAGAATGCTAACCATGCCTTCTTTCTCACTGTCACTGTCATC